>NC_141541.1:95823125-96142500 GCF_021556685.1 Rattus norvegicus
AAATGATATCCAACAGATTGTGAAAAGATCTTTACCAATACTACATCTGATAGAGGGCTAATATTCAATATATACAAAGAACTCAAGAAGTTAGACTCCAGAGGCTCAAATAACCCTATTAAAAATGGGGTACAGAACTAAACAAAGAATTCTCAACTGATGAATATCGAATGGTCGTGAAGCACCTAAAGAAATGTTCAATATCCTTAGTCATGAGGGAAATGCAAATCAAACAACCCCAAGATTCCACCTCACACCAGTCAGAATGGCTAAGATTAAAAAACTCAGGTGACAACAGATGCTTGTGAGAATGTGGAGAAAGAGGAACACTCCTCCATTGTTGGTGGGATTGCAAGCTGGTACGACCACTCTGGAAATCAGTCTGGAGGTTCCTCAGAAAATTGGACATTGAACTACCTGAGGACCCAGCTATACCACTCCTGGGCATATACCCAAAAGATGCTCCAACAAATAACAAGGACACACGCTCCACTATGTTCATAGCAGCCTTATTTATAATAGCCAAAAGCTGGAAAGAAACCAGATGTCCCTCAACAGGAATGGATACAGAAAATGTGGTACATCTACACAATGAAGTACTACTCAGCTATTAAAAACAATGACTTCATGAAATTCATAGGCAAATGGATGGAACTGGAAAATATCCTGAGTGAGGTAACCCAATCAAAGAAAAACACACTTGGTGTGCAATCATTAAGTGGATATTAGCCCAAATGCTTGAATTACCCAAGATACAATCCACAGACTACATGAAGCTCAAGAAGGATGACCGAAGTGCAGATGCTTCAGTCTTTCTTAGAAGGGGGAACAAAAAAAATTCACAAGAGGAAATATGGAGACAAAGTTTTGAGCAGAAACTGAAGGAAAGGCCATCCAGAGATTGCCTTACCTGGGGATCTAGCCCATATACATACAGCCACCAAACCCAGACAATAAGCAATGATGCCAAGAAGTGCATGCTGATAGGAGCCTGATAGAGCTATCTTCTGAGAGGCTCTGCCAGAGCATGACAAATACAGAGGTGGATGCTTGCAGCCAATCACTGAACTGAGTGCAGGGTCCCTAATGGAGGAGTTAGAGAAAGGATTGAAGGAGCTGAAGGGGTTTGAAATCCCATAAGAACAATAATACCAACCAGCCAGAGCTCCCAGGGACTAAACCACCATCCAAAGTGTGCACAGGACAGGCCCCTGGCTCCAGCTGCATATGTAGCATATCCTGCCAAGGCTCAGTGCCCTAATGTAGGGGAATGTCAGGGCGGCAAGGGGTGGGTGGTTGGGGAACATTCTCACAGAAGCAAGTGAAGGGATGGGATAGGGGGTTTGTGGGTGGAAAACTGTGATGGGATAACATTTGAAATGTAAATTTTAAAAATCCAATAAAAAATAAACAGAATCTGCTCTCAAAAGAGAGGCTTGAGTTTTAAAAAAGGAAGAAAGGAAGTGAGAGAAAGGGAAAGGCAGGGGAAAGGAGAGGGAAATCAAGTGGGGAAAGTTTCAGCCATGTTCCTGCATGACATTGGAGCTGGGTGAGGTGCACAGTAGATTTATTGCTGTGGAAATAGCTCAGTGTTTAGTGACAAATGAGCAAAGACAGTCTCTGCTTTGCTTTTCCTTTTCTTAAATCATGATCTAGACTGTAGTGCCGCTGAATTCTCATCTTGCCAATGTATTACTGACTTGCTGTCAGTCCACCTTGCATTTACAAGGCAATCACCATATGGTTCTAAGTTTTTGTTATGTGTTAATTAAAATTACTGACTTTTTAAGATTAGAATGTTTCTTAGGTAAAAGAATTTTAGTCTGAAAACAATCATGTAAGTTAAAAATCTCTAGTACAATGTGTTCTCATGTCAAATATTTATGGCCATCAAAGATTCAGATGTAGTCAAACGCATGAATCAGAGAAGGAAAAATATTCGATTGTTCACCTTTACTCCAAATGCAGTTGCTAATGGTTTCAATTATGTGGTACTTCTGACTGCAATTTCTTCCCCAGAATGAGGATTATGAATGAATAGTAGTACGTATGTGCATGTACATGTATATGGACATTCATCTAATCTCAAATTTTATTTACTTGCTTAGATAATGTAGAGACTTTGATCACCAGATAAGGGAAGATTTAAAGATCTGTCAATAAATAACCCAGAAAACTGGTATTAGGCAAAAATATTTTTAATCATGTCATAATTTTGATATGTCAACAGCAGTGTGAGAGCCTTTAGATTAACCTGTGCATGTATACACAAACATACACACCTTAAATTCCGGTTGAACTATATGAAATTGCTGATATTTTGTGCTAGTTTCACTGGGGCTTCTTAGCGGCTGAAATGTATGTACCATGGAGTGTACACCTGTCAAGATGCTTGTTAGAACATGGTGAGCAGACATTTCTCTCAGACATGGGCCCTGCAGCCCCCAGCCCGGGCCTGTTCATCCATGTTTTTCTGCCACCTTGAAAACATTCATAGTTACTGGAAATGAGTAAATTCTGTGATACATGTCCCGTGTTTTCATCTCTTAGCTGGTGAAAGCTGTTCTTTGTAAGGTAAATTGGCTATGTTTTGTATCTTGCTAGCCTGTTTCCCTTTCTATGAGAATTGCCTGAATATGAAATCAGCACAATACAAATTGATGAGACAATGTGTAAGTTAGAAACTCCTGCTGTGTTACAGTGTGAAACAAGACTGACTTCCAGTCAGGACTGAAAGGACTTAAGCACTTTAGTACAGAGCTGTTAACATGGGAGGGCATAGACGAACTCAGATTAGTGACAGTCTTGTTACAGAGTTCTGTTTCTGAGGTCCTGTTAAATTGAGCCTTCAAGAAAGCCTCCCCCATCATAGTTTAAGGCCAGTATTTAAATATAAAGCCATAACTGAAGGAATCAGTTCTCGTTTACTATTTGCAATAGTAAAACATTTAGTAGGCTTTGGGAGTATTTTTTAAGACCCAGTTTGTCACTGCCATTTAGAAAACCAGACAGGTATATATTTTTAAACAATACTAGTTAAAGAGGAATCAATTTAATAGTGCTAATTTTTAAATCATATATGAAAATTTTCAGTCTTGAACATTCTTTTTCATCATGTTTTACCCTAATGTGTTAATTGGTATGTGCCAATAACACTTGTATTCTTTGTGTTTAAAGATTCATTGTGATTATATTCCTGTTATGTGTGAAAGACTTGATGTAATGTACTGACACTATACTACTATGAGAAGTTAAATGAAGCCTTTTCAAAATTAACGGAAAAGCTGAATAATTAGCAGCAGAATATATTCGGTAACTGAATTCTTGTTAAAGTGTACATAAAGACTTTATCCTTTGTTGCTTCAGTATGTGCTGATGACCTTGTAAATGAGTTATTTTATCAGTCTCCAAATTCTAATAAGCATTTATGACGTGTGAATAATTTGTTCTCATCTCTTCAGGACACTGTGCCCTGCAGTCAGGCTCACTTCTCATTGGTCACTTCCTTAGACACAGACACAGAAGGTGAAGCTGGCCTGACCACTGCTATAGGACAGGTCAAGTTCTGACAGCAGTGTTTTGTGCTGCATACTTTAGGATATGGGTGTTTTGGGCATGGGCACATTTAGGTATTTCTATATTTTAAATAGTTTGTGTTAGTATATTTTGAGTTATTTTCTATAAACTTCATTTTTAAATGTGTAACAATTGGAAGTCCTACATTGGTTCAAGATGTTATTGTTAGGAATGAATGATCAAAGATTATAAATTAGGAGATGAGAAAATATTTAGGTAACTGGATAAAGAATGCTTTGGGACTGTGTGGTCAGAGTAGGATGAAGTCACAGACTGGAGGACAATCTGTAAATCTTTACCTTTTCACACTTGGGAAGGCACTAAACCATGTGCTCTGGTCACAGACGTCTTGCGAAGGCCTATCACGGTTGGATAGCTAATAACTTCACGGTCCATCTCGTGTCTCCCATCTTGGCCAACTGCCTTGTGACTTTAGGCAAACTTTTAAACTTATGTTGGGCTCCGTTCCCACCAGGGAAAATAAGATTGACTTAGCGGTTTAAAAGTTTGTTAAGGGTAAGAAGTAGCCTTGACTGAGGTAGTACAGACCCTTAATACAGAGTTGCTTCTGTTTGCCCTCTCTTGGAGACTTGCTGGTGTTTTCTGTTTTAGCTTTGTGAAATCCTACTTTTAAGAATGAAAAATATAACTTATTTTTAATGTTAGGTGAAAAAATCGTTAGTTATCATTTAATTTTTGTACTTTAGTATAACCTTGAATATGCCAACATTATATATACTTTATAAAAAACATTATATATACTTTATAAAAAAAGGTTAGGTACCTGGATCAGAAGTTTTTGTTTTACTATCTTATATTAGTCTCACCTGCACATTTCCTTCAGTCATCATCAGTTCTTAGGAAGCCAAGAGCTTGACAGGTGAGACACACTGTTGTCCACAGAAGTAGTCTGTACCATCGGCTCTGCCCTGCAGCTCGCTGCTCCAGACTCCATGCACTTCATCCTATCTGCCCGACCTCACAGGACTACTGCAAGATGAAGTCTTAGTTTCCTTTATAAGTTGTAGGACCTATATTGAAGAAGTACATGTGAAACTGTGCCTGCTGTTTGTAAGTTTAATGGTGAAATTATTTCAGTAGGGTTGAATGGCAAGAACACTGTCTCCATACTCTTCACATGAAAGTCTGGAAGTCACAGTAACCACATTCCCTAGTGCGTTTCATAGTTGAAGAGAGGTACACTTACTATGGTAAATCCACGTGGCCAGTGTAGAAATTGGCAAGTCAGTGATGAACAGTTTTCATCAAACTGTCCCTTAGGCCTGGGCAAGAAGGCACCTCACTTGGAAGGGAAGAAAGGAAGGGTTTCTCACTTGGGGAGCACATAAGGCTGGTCTTCCATTTAGTCATACCATTCCCTCACAGCAGGAATAGACATGGCTAAGAACTGGATGCCTGGACTTTGCCTTCTGTTCTTCAACACCATCCTCCCAGGATCTGAAACCTCAAGATTCCCTGCCTAGAGGTCCCACATCCAGTTATAGCCCAAGCGTACCCAGGACTGCTGATGGAAGAACTTGGGTGAACTTGAACACCTAGGTTCATGTATATATCTCTGTGTAAACCTACTTGGTGACAGGTGACGATGAAGAAAGAAAAGAGGGCAGACTAGGGCTGCAGGCCCCAGCTATCGCACTGTGTCATGGTCTAAGAAAAAGTCATGTGTTTTCAAGATGCAACACAGAACATATTACATGTGGCAGTTTTTGTCTGCTGTATAATTGTTGACTATTTAGGCATTCAGCATCTGAGCCTTTCATTGCATTCTCTATTTGAGGTCCAAGAAAGGTCTAGAGCAGCGGCTCTCAACCTTCTCAGTGCTGTGACCCTTTAATACAGCTTCTTATGTTGTGGTGGCCCCAATCATAAAATTACTTTCTTTTCTACTTAATAACTAATTTTGCTGCCATTATGAATTGTAGTCTAAATAACTGTTTTCTGATCATCTTAGGTGGCCTTTATGAAGAAAGGATCTTTCGAATCCCGAAAGGGTTGATACCCATAGGTTGAGAGCCACTGGTTTAGAGAAAGGGATAAAGAGACAGTTTGAACTTTCATTTCACCTGTTGGGAGCTTTGTCATTTGAGCCTGTCATTGGTTCAGAGTTAGGCCTTCCAGGATGATTTTAGAATGATATTCCTAGCTGTAACCAGATCTCAGCATTAGTGAGGATCAGTGAGGAGACCACCGTATGCATGCACACTCCTGAGTTACCAGGGTAACCGGTGGAAAGATTGGATGACAGGGTCTTTGGGAGCCACAGGAAAATGAGAATTGATTTAATTTTGGCCAAAAGTATTTCTGAAAGTTGTTCATGAATTCTAGTTTTCTATTAAACATTGATTGCTAGATTTGGTGGCTTTTGCGTCCTATGATCTGGAGTAAATCTTTCCATACCTAGTTAAATACTGAGATGAGAGAGAGAGCGAGAAAGAAGATACTGAGTAGGCTGACTGTTACTGATCAGTTCTCTTTCTGTATGTACTGTTTTCTGAGAAAGGAAATAGATGATGATCAATCTTTAGGGGTAAACTATAATCAAAAGAGAATTTATAAATGACAGTGCTTTTAGAATTCCTATAGCCAAGTCTTTAATGTTAATTGTTTTGTGTAGTATAAAGTATTTTAGAAGCATGGCTATTAAAGTATTTTCAGTATTTATAGAAATACTTGATTTTTTTTACTGAAGTCAGTGTATGGCATAAATCTATTGCCTTCATCTATTTTTGTTTAATAATTTAGACAGGTAAGATGTTTTATTATTCATATGTAAATACGATTCATGTATACAAGCATAGACGTAATACACATTTTCTTTCTTTTATCAGAGTGTGTCGCTAACCCTGTTGAACAGTGATAATTCTGTTAAATCCAAATACTCAGCTTTCCAAATTTCTTCACTGGAAAGGAAAAAGCTTGAGAATGTAGAGATCTGTATCGGATATTTTTCACATGTAAAACTGCCATCATTGTAAATATAAAGCCTAAAATAGAGTTACTTACAAACTAAGTTTAAGAAGAAGTTAGATATTAGTGTCTTGAGACATTTTTTTAAACAGGTATGAAGAAAAGTAATACTCATTTTAGTATTAAATTATGATAGTATTCTTTTTTCAAATCATAGGTGTGTTTATATGTTTATAAAATATCTTAGAAAATGAAATAGAAAGTAGCCTTGTAACGTTAGTGGGTTTTAGAACTGTTGGGCATTTTAGTGAGGTTGGAGTTCTCAAAGAGCAGAGATGGAGTGTGGGCTTTCCCTTAGTGACCTTCTTGCACTGCTTTGCAGGCTTGTACTATAGACAGTGCCAGTTAATTTCCAAGGAAGACGTTACTCATGACACAAGGCTCTTCTGTCTGATGCTGCCTCCCAGTACTCACCTTCAGGTGCCAGTTGGGCAACATGTTTACCTCAAGCTCAGTGTCACAGGTAAGGAAATGGAGGCTCAGGCGGGGCTGGGCCGTTACTGGCTTTCTGGCACCAGGCTTTAATGTCGGGAAACTTCCGGGTTTGTGGATGGAGCAAATGTCCAACTGTGTCTGTGCTGCTGAGCAGCGGGTGCAGCCTGCTCCAGTGGGAAGGAGGGAGTCCACTAGAAACAGGCATGTGCTATCGGTAGCTCCCAGGCTGCCACCATTTGTGAGATTGAACCGATACAATTCAGAACAAGGGGGTGATGGTACTTAGTTTCCTTATGTGCTACTAGTACACGAAGCTCACAACTGTGCTCCTCGTTGTGTGAATGGGTTTTCACTGTTAATTCATCCTAAATTTCATTTACTTGTCCAAATTGCTCCTATTCTTACTGATAGCCACCACTTTCTTGGCCTCTTGAAGCTGCAGAGTCCTTCCTTGAGCCTGTGTTTGCAGTGCTCCATCTTGCAGATTCCCTTCAGAGATTTGGCAGAGGTGGTGTTCTGTGATGGCTCTGTTAGCTATTTCTCTTCTTCACTGATAGCAGATCGCTGTGCATGAGTACTGTCTTCCTTGGCATGGTTTTTAACCAATAGTTTTAGGTTCCATATGAGCCAATTGGAGACAAGTATAAATTTCCTCTGGAATCTGGTAAAATCTGTATCATGTACTTTCATTTTGCTTTTAAAAAGTAATACATCCTATGAGATAATAGGATTATTGTTCCTTTCATTTAGCTGCCAAAATAATAATTTTAGAACATTAAAACAATTCAAAATATATAAAATTAAGGTGAAATGTTTCCTTTCTTTTCCTAGTGATCTTGTTGGTGACCACTTACTGTTACTAAATATGTGGCTTATATTGGAATTTTCTGTCTTTATTATTTCCATGGAAAAATTTGATGCCACTTTATTGTAGCCCATTACAAAGCTCATACACTTATCTAGATTCATTATTATAGACTCTACCTAGTAAACAATAAGAGACTTTATATAAGGGTTAACCACTGGCTTGTTAATTATGGCCTTGAGATTGTGTAAATGTAAGTATGGAATATCTCATTAGAGGTGTGTGTACATTACTTTTGTGCACATCCTGATAGCATCCTAAGATTGTATTTTTATCTTCATTAAGAGCTTTAAGTATTATGCTTTTCTTTGTTTTGATTTTTTCCAGGTGCAGAAATAGTAAAGCCATATACACCCGTGTCTGAGTCCTTACTCTCAGATTTTAAAGAACCAGTTCTTTCCCCAAATAAGTACATCTACTTTTTGATCAAAATCTATCCTGCTGGACTCTTCACGCCAGAACTTGATCGTCTTCAGATTGGTTAGTAATGCTGCCTTTGTAGCCTTGTGCTATGGACTGGATGGAGGCCCTGCAGTCTCATGTGGGGTCTGTTAAGTATGTCAGCAGTGGAAGTCGTCCTCTCTGTGTCTTGTGCTCCATGTCCTCCTTCTTTATTATTTGCAGCATCTCTGTTCATCTCTGACCTTCTCTTGAGACTTGCTCATTCTCTCCATCCAGTCAGCCACATTTGATGTCATCTTTCCTCCCCCCTTCTGAAAGCAAGCCTTCATCCTTTCTGTTTTGCCCTCTAACCAAACTCTCACACATGGCTTTAACTGGTGTCTTTCTCTTCATCTGCATTTTCCTGTAACTTCTCCAAGCTCCTCTGAAAATAGACTGACTTTTGTTGTTCCCCAGTTTTGAAGCCTCTGGTGGATCAGCTTTAGTTGTGCTGCCCATTCCCCTACAAGGCTGACAAGGACGTCCTTGAAACCCCAGTTTGTTATCCTCCTTCTTAGGTTCCTATTGGAGCCTCATCTGGTTGCCTATCAGCCCTTCCTTTGCTATTTCCTTCCTTTAAAGACTCAACAAAGTGGCCCTTCAACTATGAAGCCACCCTTCTCCTCTGAATCAGTAACAGTTACTCGTGCTTTGTGATAAGGGTTGTAAGCACACACCTTATTTGTACGATTGACACTTACAGATAGAAGCTGTCTCAGGACCTAGCATGACAGTTGGCACACACTAGGCTGCCAGGAAGTGGACCTTGAAAGGCTGGGTAACACATTGTAATGTCTCCGAAGAGTCAAAATCTTTCCTTCTTGTTTCTAATCCTTTCTCTGTGTTTTATCGTTTTCTCCATCTCATTTTGATTTTTTTCCTCCCTTAATGGCAGAAATGTCCTTTCTCTCTGCATCAGCTCACACAGGACAGCCTGTCACTGAGGTCTTTATGTTACTTCTGAAAGTCGACTTAGAAATCCACCTATAGTATGGTTGCCCCTTAAACTACTGTTATTATCCTGTGGTGGAAATTATAAGCACCCAAACATTTTAAAATACAGTATTTAAAATAAGTCAAAATAATGAACAGGTTTGGTTATTTTTATTTTTCAAATTGCATTGGAGATTTCTGAATGGCAGTGTTTTTATGAGAGAGGTATGTATGAACTGTCTGTCAGCCAGATACCACAGAGACTGGACACTCATTTTACCACTGCCCACACACAGTTGGTTTCTGATCTTGCTGTTTTCCTAGGAATTAAACTCATAATGGCTCATCTTGTTTCAGTTGGTCCATCTGTCCAAAGCTTACTAGAGAGATTCACGACACTTTGAATGTAAGGCCTTAGAATACATTTGCTTCGAATTTCTCTCCTGCTAAGCTTGATCCTGTGGTTACTAACCAGTGTGTATAGCAAATATCTATACTCTGTCAACCTTGTATTAATTACTCCTTAATCTGATGTAGTTGGGTATCTGGTGACTGCCTCTGCAGCTCCTCTCCTTCAGTAGAGGTGGCAGTCACAGGTCAACCCTGTCACTTCCAGTGCTCTGTCCCTGTTTCCCTTCCAGGTTTCTTGTTTCATTTTTCTGATTTTGTTTCTTTTGTTGATTTCTTTAGGAGATTTTGTTTCTGTAAGTGGTCCTGAGGGCAATTTTAAAGTTTCCAAACTCCAGGAAGTGGAAGATCTCTTTTTATTGGCAGCCGGAACAGGCTTCACACCAATGGTTACTGTACTGAATCACGCTTTAACTCACATGTCCAGTCTCAGGTATGTTCCCTTACTGTTATTGTCACTGTTATTTGGGAGGTTTTGAGGGCAGGGCATCCATCGTATGTACATGGGCAGTTCACTGAGGTTGGCAGTTACTAGAATGGCCCGAGTGATCGATCATCTGCCATTCTCCTCCTCCTCGCCTACTCAGTACATTAGTACTTCACTCTCATTTCATGGTTTTATAATGTGCATTACCTAAAACATTCGCCAGGTTCACTTCGAATGTTCCTACTTGTACATTTCTTAAATGTCATAGTGACTTATGTAATATGAGCTTTCCTTTTTCTCCCTTTTAAGGAAGGTGAAGTTAATGTTCTTCAATAAAACAGAGGATGACATAATTTGGAGATGCCAGCTAGAGAAATTGGCATTAAAAGATAAAAGGTATTGCACCTGTTAACTCCAGTTTAAGTGTTTGTATGTAATGTAATGCGATGGCTGAAGCACTGTTGACTGTCGTGGGGCTTCTCAGGTCCTCTAGTACCCGAGTGCTGATCAGGAGAGGCGTGTCTCACATTGTCGGCAGACTGACTTCAGTTTGAGTTGATTGAATTAGTGCGTATTAATAGCCTTATTGCTAGTTTTCTTCTTACGCTGGTATTATCCATAGAAAACAAATCTTGTCAACATGAACTCAGGGAGAAAGAATAGCACAGCAGGACCTTATGTCATTGAAAGAACAACAGCGTAGCAGACAACTGAAAGCAGTACAGATTCAAGAATATTGAGCTAGATGGACTACTGTACTTTCTAGAACATTTTGATGTTGTCTGTTTCTAAGATTGCCAGGACTTTCTAAGTTGCATAGAATATCTGAGGTGATTACTTATGTTGATATAGTCTCATCAAAATAAAATTTCCAGTCCTTGAAAAGCCTGAACACTCTTAGATGCCACCATCCCTAAGGGCTCACTCATGGTCCTGGGCTGTCAGTAATAAAGGGGGTCTTTGCTCTGCTCTCTGTTACTTCCTACATCCTGTCTCCTTCAGTGAGTAGCTCATAAGTCAAGACTGTGACCTGAGCATGCTTACCCTTGGAGCACTACTGTTTTTAACCTGGCTAAAGCCTTCACTTGGGCATATTTATTCTGCTGAGGCAGCTGAGAATGAGTTCAAGAAATACAGATGGCCTAGTTCCAAGCTCTTGCACTGGGAAACATTGGCCAAGAGTAGTGTAGAACAAACACTAGTTCCATGTCCTCGGCTTTAAACCATACTGCTTCAGGGGCAGGAGAGATGATTCAGTGAGTAAGAGCCTTGTGGCTGCTGCAGAGATTAACATGGTGGCTTGCAGCCATCCATAATTCTGGTTCAGGGTATCCAGTGTCCTCTACTGATCTTCACAGGCACCACATGATAGATATATGTGCACACAGGTAAAACACTCATTTATAGAAAATAAAAATATTAATTTTCTTAATTAAAAAAAAGGCTATCACTTGAACTCTTCTTTAAAAATTGCTCACCTTCATGGTTTGGTGTTTATATTCAGAGTCAAAGAGGTGCTTATTCTGCTTGCTTTGCTAAACAGCGGGGAGGTTTGGGGAAGACCATGTAAATGCTTTGGGAACTGGGAAGCCGTCTCTGGTGTGTTTAGAATGGGTTAGAGCCCCACCCCCGGAAGGAGAGAATGGTTTGTCTTATTAGAACTCACATTTTACAAACATTTAAAAGACTTTAAACAGATATAGGTAGGTATAGTGACAATTTGGAGTTTTGGTGTCTTTAAAACAGAAATAAAAGAATGTGGTTTCATTTTAATCCCAGGTATGAAGTACGGGGCTGCTTCAGGCTGTCCCCAGCAGCTGATGATGATGTACCTCTCGCCTTAGCAGGGGTGTGATTTTTGCCAGCTACAGATAGTTTCTGCAATTGTATGATATTTGGAATTCTGGAGACTTTTCAGAGGGTATATAACTTCTATGGCCACAAAAGTGGGGTGGGTTTTTGGTTGTGGTTGTTAAGTAGCCATTCTTAAAGAGAAAACAAGAAATTAGATATCCTGATGGTGAAGACTAAATTTGTCTCAAGGGAACTCAATGCCCCTAATCAGCAGGAAATAGTCTAATGATACTGTCACCCCCATCTCTGACCCCTGACTTTATTCAGGGACTCTTTCCTTTCTCTCCTCTCTACCCTCTTTTCTCTAGTGTAAGGGGTTAAATGGGTGGAAGACAGAAAACCCAAAAAGTAGCAAAAGACTGGCTACAGGTAGGCATTAACATTAATAAATGTTTCTAGTAAATTTTTGGCAGAAGTATTAAATCCTTAAAGAGAAGTTTTATAAAATTTAAGAGATTTCAACAGTTAAGCACTAACTTTGTTACAGGAGTTAATTTTGATCAACTGCTATTAGGAAGGAACATTGTACCTGTGCAAATGGAGTGCCTTTTAGTCTGGCCTTCCTGACTGGGTTGTTGGTTGCTTAGACTACAGTACTGAGGATTTGGGGTTTTCCTGCCATAGCTACTCAGCAGCTGAGTGATCCTCGCAATGTGCTCAGAACAGTGTTGTGGCAGGTGCCGCTTTGACCCCCTCTGTCCCTTTTCTGCCTCTCTGCACCCCTTTTGCCAAGGCGCTTATTTCTCTAAGGCTTCAGCTTCCTCTGATAGTTGACCTTCTCTGCCTCTGTGCCATCTCATTCTCCCCCACCCTCTCTCCCCTCCCCGTGTGTGTGTGTGTGTGTCTGTGTCTGTGTGTCTGTGACTGTATGTGTGTGTGTGTGTGTGTCTGTGTCTGTGTCTCTGTGTCTGTGTGTGTGTGTGTCTGTGTGTGTGTGTCTGTGTTTGTGTGTGTGTGTGTGTGTGTGTGTGTGTGTGTGTGTGTGTCTTGACTTCTAACTGTGTTTTAGGATGGTCTTTTATAAACATGTGCTCAGGTCAGAGCCCTCCCTATGATCACAGTCTGTAGTTGGATATGGAATGTTTGTCAGCAGCTTCCCTATAGTCTGAGACTTTCCAGAAAAGAAGACCCCTCACCCTCAGGGCTTCTGGGTGGCCTGGGTGATAGTGTCCTATATAGAAAATGGGAGCTCAGATGCAGTGTAGTGGATGTCTGTTATTTCCTCCCACAGTGCTTCCTTGGGTCACCTGTATTAGTCATGGTTTTGGAGGCTGAATGTATTCCCTTTGCTTAAATTGTTGCAATTTGAAAAACTTTAAATTTCTGAAATTATGTAGTTCAGAGTTAAGTATCCTGTAGAATTAGGTTGTAGATTTCCATTCAGTCTTCTGTGGAACAAGAAAGGATGGGAAGGCTGGACACCAGGGCTGGCATGGGATCTAATAGTGTCACCTTCAGGGGTCATGCTATTGTGCTCAGGGTTTCTCTAGATGGTATCACTAATGAAATGAACATATTCACCTTGTGACCTCTGGCATGTTACTCAGTCCACCAAGGCTTCTGCTTTCTATCTGCAGAATAGAACAGAGGTGGTTTATTCTCCACAGAGTAGGTGCAGCCTTGAATTGAGGTGCCTTCCCCAGAATGATCATGTTTACTCAATGTATATATGTGAGCATCTTATCTGCTAAATGCCTACACCAGGCCACACCAGAACAAGGCCTTGTATGAGCTTATTTTGGCATGCAGTCTAGAAAATAAGCCTCTTTAATTTCATCACTTAGAATTTCTCTTTTCTATTTCAATCCAGTTTTCATGCTAAGAATGAGATTTGAACAAAAATTATGTCTTCTTACTTGGGTGCTACCCAGATGTGTGATTGCACCTAATTACAAGCTCCAAGAAATAGGGATTTAATTAGTAACATTATGAATCTTGCACCTCTCTCTCTGCCTCTGCCTCTGCCTCTGCCTCTGCCTGTCTGTCTGTCTGTCTGTCTCTTTCTGTGTGTGTGTGTGTGTGTGTGTGTGTGTGTGTGTGTGTGTGTGTCTGTGTCTGTGTCTGTGTCTGTGTCTTGTGGAGGGGCTGGAGAAAAGGAGAACAACAGTGGGCAAATGACAGAGGTGAATCAGCTGATTGCTGTGTAGAACTGAACTCTGAGTTGAATTTTACTGTTTCTCTAGTGTGTATCATTGTGAACTGTGTGCCTCTGCTGTAGCACAGCCCCACCCTCCCCATCAGTAGCAGAGTGCAGTGGCTCTGGGTTCTTCCATAGTATGAGATTATCAGGAGTGGGGCAGTCCTGGTGACAGGTTCAAAGCACTCATTTTTCATGTCAACACTCTTCTTTAGAACAGTAGTTCTTAACCTCTTTGGAAGTCATACCATCCTGCATATCATTTATTTACATTATGATTCATAACAGTAGCAAAATTACAGATATGAGGTAGCCATGAAAATAATTTCATGGTTGGGGGTCACCAACTGCTGCTTTAGATAGAAGGGTAAGTGGTACATTCTTTCCATGAGCACCACTTGTTGGTGTGATTTTTTTTCCTTATACTTATGAAGTTGGTACATGCTTACATAGAAAATGTAGCAGATAATAACAAAAAAAATTGCTGAAGTTTCTACTTCCCAAAGAGCAATAAATTTTATAACCTATATCTTTATACTCTGTCATATGTATATGTATGTACACACACACACCCTTTTTTTACTTTTATTTTGAAGGCACTATAGTCATACTGACTGTACGTTTGGCAACTTCTGCTTAGTGTATCTGATCATAGAATATATTCTATCAACCTGGCTCTCCCCCATCAATTGTCTTCAAGGACACTTCTGTTTGGAGATGGATTTTGTTGTTACATTTTTAAAGATTTATTTATTTTTATTTTATATGTATAAGTGCTTTTCTTTTATATATATATGTGTACCACATACATTGCCTGGTGCCCAAAGAGGCCAGAAGGCATTAGATTCCCTAGGATTGGAGTAACAGATGGTTGTGAACCGCTGTGTAGGTACTGGGAAAAGAATGGGGTTCTCTGTAAAAGCAGGAAGCAGTTCTTAACTGCTGAACCATTTCTCTAGCCCCTGGAGGGTTCGTTTGCTTGATTTTTGGTTGTTGTTTTTCTTGTTGTTGTTGTTTGGGTTTTTTTGTTTGGTTGGTTTTTTTGGTGGTTACAATTGGAGGAGTGACTACTGACATGTAGTTATTAAAGGCCAGGAATGACTTTAAAATGCCAGAAGTGTGGGCTAGAAAGCCATGTATTTTGCCATGGTTTTTAATAATAATAGCACTGTGTTCATGTGAATATACCATGGTTTATTTAACCAGCCCGTGTGGTATGGCATGGTGAGAATTTCTTCTCTACTCCACTAAGTACTCAGGAATAAAGAGCTGAAGAGTCAGGTGGGGAAAGTGTTCTTGGGCTGTGAAGACTTTTTGACAAAAGTACCTAGCCCAGAGTGTGTCCCAGCCAGCAACATCATTTGATATTGATAATGCCCTTAGTCTTCCACTGTAGTAGAGAAAAAAAACTATAATAGAGAAAAAAAAAAGAATCTGGCAGCTCAGAACTGGGTTGCAGGTGAAGGAGAACATCTGCCTTACTGCACTGCTGTGCTGTCTGAAAATTGCTCCAGCACTCTGGGCTACTGAGCCCATTTTTATGAGAAGGGAAGCCAGGGCTTCCTAGAACAAGGAATTATGACCTGGATTTTAGGAAACAAATTAGTATTTCTGTGAATGGGAAAAGAAACTTATAGTTAGATTCTTCAAGGCCAGAATGTTCTGGTACTTCAATGAAGAAGCATATTTTTCTGTATGACACATACAGAAAAACCAAATACCTGGGACACCAATGACTTTGAATTGCTAATCTGTAGGCAATAGAGACCCTCCGGGTTTTAGGAGAGTTAATATGACTGTGATGTATCACACAGATCTAAGATCTGAGGGTCCCAGCTGAGGCTATGTTTTAGAATAGGGAAGTGTCGTGGACAAGTGTGAGAAATGGGAAGGAAGAGGTATGTTTTGAAAGCTGTTTTGAAAGCAAGAGGGAGAAATTAATTGCTAGATAGACAGACTCTGTATATGTTAAAGTGAACACTGACTACTTTAAATTTTTTCAATAGATTTATTTATTCTTAGTGACTTTTTAGTCCACTGTTAATCCTACTGGCTGAAAATAAGACTGCTACTACAATCTTAAGCCAAGTTTGAAGCAAGCTTTATTTAATACTGGAAGGATGGATCTCTGGGTTCCCAAAAAATGGCCACAA
This sequence comes from Rattus norvegicus, assembly GCF_021556685.1. Taxonomy (NCBI): domain Eukaryota; kingdom Metazoa; phylum Chordata; class Mammalia; order Rodentia; family Muridae; genus Rattus; species Rattus norvegicus. The sequence continues at coordinate 95,839,343 of NC_141541.1, forward strand.
GTTAGTTTTTGCAGGAACTTATAAAGGCAAAACTGACAATTCACCACATTTCCCGGGTCCAGTCTGGAGCAGGCATACAGCCTGACATATTTCCTGCCTGTGTACCTCCAGCCCATATGTCATCAAGCACATCCAGCACATCTGGGTCCAACAGCACAAGCGGGAACTTACTCCAAACTGCAAACAGAAATCAACCTGTAAGGGATGGTCTTCCTATTTTCGTCTCACACCACATGATATACATTCTTAAGGAGCAAGTCCAGGTCCCTATCCCATCCTTTTCTTTCCTTGTCACTTTGCATTTTGTGGGTTGTCTGAACTTGTCTTCAGGTAAACCTTTCAAGAATCCTAATTTTTTTTTTTCTAGCTCCTTGGATATAAGGGTTTAAAGACGACCTCTTAGGTCTCCAGTGGCTTAGTGCTGTAATTATGTGAAACAGAAGATTCCCAGAGAAGACACTACAGTGATTTGAGACATGACATCATTCATCCTGTCTTAACGTGGACTTGCTCCACTGTGGCTAAAACACTTTTCTCATCTAGGAGGGCAGCATCTTCACAGTAACCTTAAATGATCTGTGCTGCCTTTTCAGTGTATCCATTGAGTACCAGACTGTAGGCGAGGAACCATTGTGTAACTGAGTACAAAAGGCATGAAAGTGCTGTTTCCGTCACGAGCTCAGTGTCTCATTGTTCTCTAAGTAGATGCTTGTGGAAATGGTTAGCCTTCTTTAAAAACCATACTCGTAAAGGAAGGTTAAGAACAGGTATCCATTGCAGCTTATGGAGAATTTACTCCGACTTTCTATCTTAGTAGTTTTATTGTAGAGAAAGGTTCATGGAAATAGAGCCATAAAGGCCATCTTTGGCTTTTAAATGGTGCCCTGAGGCTGCACTGCAGGGCTTTCTTACCCAGGGCCTTGCGCTTCCTAGGCAAGCGCTCTACCACTGAGCTAAATCCCCAACCCCCATCTTTGGCTTTTGATTCTCCATAATAGAAAAGCATTTGGATAAAAGATAGTAACAGTGATTTAGTGAAACAAGGTGCAGGTTGAGTGTCCCTTGTTCAGAATACCTGGAACCTGAAGTTCTTCTAGTGTTGGAGTTTGAGAGTTTCCCAGCGTTTGCATAGACTTCACCAGCTGACTGTCTCTAATCTGAAATCCTAAGTGCTCCAGAGTCCAGGAGAATGATTAGTGTAGTAAGGGCACTCAAAATGTTTATGGTGTTTGAATGTTTTGAGTTGCAGTTTTCAGGTTTTCATCCTTACCCCCTGCATTTGGGTTAGAATTGCTCTGTGGACTAAGTGAGAACCTTGATGGAAAAAACTACCCAATTGATTCTCAGGTATTTTGGGAATTCTGATTGGTCTGGAAGTTTCCTCACCAAATCTAATGAATGCCCTAGGAAACCTGTGAGGCAGGCCCTGTGTGGACAGCGGGGCTAGCTGTCCGTCCGCTGACTGGTGCTCTTACTTGGTCTGCAGCTGCACCTGGCCTGTCAGTTCTTGGAAATGTCAGCCAGCCAACACAGCCACTTGCAGCACAGGCTGTAGTCTATTCTCACACTCAATTTCTTTATCTCTCACCCAAGAATCCTCTCAGAGCATCTCCCATGCCAGGTTTAGGCTGATGTGTGAGCAGGGCCTGTTGCTGTTCAGAAAGGCATTGGCTGTATAAACGTCCAGTGACCTGGTGCTGTCCAGGTGGCAGTGTGGCAGGTGAAAGGACTTTGGACAGCAGCTCAGTAGTAGTTCATTAAATTCTGTACTCTTTCCTTAGTTTCTGTTTCCATAATGTTTTAGTGCTCTTGTGTTTTGGCCCCTAGGGATACAGTAGCCAAGCCTTGCATCATCCCTGCTTTCATGGAGTTTAGAGTTTGAAGGGGAAATTCACAGTGAAATAGTTCCCTTGGTGACCACATGCTTGCAACCTGAAGCAAGGCCTATGAAGAAAAGGCAAAGGCCACCATTTTTACAGCCACAGAGTAAAGGAGCCAAGACCAGTGGTGCTGGTCATAGAATTTGCTGATGGACATGAAGCTTGAGCTAAGATCAGAAGAGTGGGGCCCCTAGAGCATCATGGAAGGAAGACTGAGTAGCCAGTGTCATGTCGTGGAGACTGAAGGTTGGAGCCAGGGCTGCTCATAGGCTGTATATGAAGGGTGGAAGGAGAGGCATCCAAGAGGAATGCTAAGTAAGGTTCTGACTCATACAACCAAGTGGACCTGTGTCATTCCCAGGGTTAGTACTAGGCTCTGGCCATAGAGACTACAGGTCTCCCTGATTTGGAACTACAGGGGTAAGAAGTCACGTAGGCTTCTTAACCATATTGTCCCAGAGTCCCAGGAATTTGTGGTGCAGATTTGAGCATTCTGAGACTCACTCCCACACACTGTTATTAATGCCAGTGTGACAGCCTCTGAGATCCCATGGAGGTCTCTTGCTGATGAGTTCAAGAAAACAAAACAAAAACACAAAACAATCACATCACTGTCCTATTCACAGAAGGCTAATCCTTATGTTGCCCTTCCCCACAGCAAACCCAATCCTTAGGGAATTCACATTCATGTGTGTGTCTTTGTTAAGTGTTTACCTAGACCCTATCCAGTTTTCATAAGCTGTCCTTTGGGAAAGGAGTCTTACTGATTTGAAATGTGACAATAGTGGGTTTGAAATGACAGACTTTGATAACTCTTCTTGTCCTAGATTTCATGTTGAATATGTTCTCTCGGCACCTTCCCCAGAATGGAATGGCAAACAGGGACACGTGTCACGAGCTCTTCTCTCTGAATTTTTGCAACGAAGTTTAGAAAATTCTAAAGTCTTCCTTTGCATCTGTGGACCAACCCCATTTACAGATGAGGGGATAAGGTGAGTGGCAGGGGAGAGCTGGAACCCTGGAATGGAAGCTCACATAGAGAGAGCTCTTCCTGCCATGTCTCACACACTTAGATCTACGGTTGCTATGAAGGTAGTGAAGCTGCTGGTCTCCATCTGGGGGCAGAGGTTGGGGCCTGGGTTGTGCTTAGCATTGGATGCAGCAGGTGATGTCCTCTGCCTGCGGCTGTCAAGAACAGTTACACGGTCAGTGCTGCATCTTCTTTGGGATGTTGGGCTCTGGACCTCATCTTCACCACCTTCAATGTGAACAGTTATGAACAAACCACTTTCCTTTAGTACGGCTCTACCTTTATTCTCTGCAGCTGTATAGGAGTCGGTAAATAAAGCATTGATCCCAAGTCAGGCAGCAAGTCAAAGGAGGATGCGAGATTGCACTGCATAAGTAAGCGAGACCCATGGCCAGACGACACGATGAAAACCACTTTGTGTGATACCTTAAAGTATTTGCTTAGATGTAGCCAGTACAGGATTTCTAGATTAGAAACTCCTTAAGTTTGTTTGTATAAACCTAACATTTTCTAAATAGTTTGAGTTGAATTTTATTGTAAAACTTATTTACAAAAAGCCCAGACTCCAAGTTTTAAAGAAGCATTCGCTTTTACTGGGAATCAAGGCTAAGTGGTGTACTGCTTTACACTGCTGGCCACGTGTCTGAGCCTCTTTAGGCTGCAGTGATACTGTTAGGCAGTGGAAACTTCGAACCTTCAGCATGGAAAGACGGGCTACAGAGGGATCTGCACACTGACCCTAGCAGAGCTCTGCTCCTCCCCCTGACTGGTGGTCTGCTGGAGCCGGGGCCATGTCTCTTTCACACATTTGGCTCTGCACATCTTAGCACCTCCGACACAGACGGGGGCACTCGAAACGCTCATTAAATAGTAGGCTGTCATGACTGTAGGATTTTCATATGCTATAAAGCAACCGTAATCTCTACAGCTTTTTCTCAATTTTGCCTCAAAACTAATCTTCTAATACTGAGCTGGCTTGGCTAGGAAGCTCAGTGGGGCTATTACCATTCCCCATGGCTCCTGAGATTATCTCCCCTCCACAAGCTGATGGAACTGCCTGTCATGGTGGCTTGACCCAGATCAGTATTTGCACTTAGTAGCTTCTCCCTTGTGGCTTTAGTTCAGATTCACTTCCCTGACTTCTCGTCATTACCATCTTAATGGAATGGGTCTCTTTCTGTTTAGGACCAGGTCTCAGTGTGTACCCCTGACTGACCTCAGACTTAGAGCTCTGCCTGCCTCTGCCCTCTGGGTGCTGTGGTTAGGGCATGCAGCTTCATGCCCAGTGATGTGCCTTTTGTCTCAAGGGTGACAAGAGGTTCTTAGGTATCATAGTTTTGTTCTGTAAAATAAAGGCCTTTGGCATCCTTGTTACTAAGACCTCAATAGTTAACCTCATGTCTGCTGCATGTCTCATCCATTTTCACATCAAGTTGTGGATCAAGAATGCGCTAAGACATTGCCCTGACACTGAACATTCGCACACTTGCCGTCATCACTTCCCAGGCATCACCGCATAGCCACACGGCAGTTCTGTTGTGTGATGTACTGCAACTAGTCTAGAGGTAATTCAGAGTGTCTTAGGAGATGTCCGTACATAGGACACATAGACACTGCCACTCTGTGAGGGTCATAAGGGTCTGTAGACTTCGTAAGCCTAGATCCACGCCCTCGCAGTAGAAGCTACATAGCTAGCTGTATTCCAGGCATACCTCCTAGGCCATGTCAGGAGCACTTGCCAATTTGTATAGTAAAGGTTTACAAGCCTGTACTTTAAAAACAAACGACCAATAGTAATACTTTGATCCACTCACTACCTTACACCAAGGATAAGTAGGCTTTGCCTCAGAGGTTCACACTGTCCTGTGATGACACAAATGTGACTGAAATATAGCTTGTAACGCCATAGATAGTCAGGTACTGTCACCTAGGGGTGTGTTTGGAGGAGACCAGAACTCTGTGATCATAAAGGACTATGAAGTTATGAATGCAGACTGCCATGGTTCCAGAGCTTTTTGTGATGTGCACACCAGGATTCTGGAGGCAGAGGCAGGAAGATGGGGAGTTCCAGGACAGCCTGAGCTATATGTACAAACAGAAGCAGGGGTAGGGATTTGGCTCACTGTTGGAATGTCTACCTCTTGTATATATCAACCCTGGGTTCACTCAAAGCAACACACACAGTCCAGTCAGATAGTAAGGCAAGGGCAGAGAGGAAATAGGTGTGTTAAAGATGAGTAGACTGGGGTTACAGTGAAGCCCTTCTCAGGGGAAGACAGTGTACATGTCTACAAAAGTAGGATAGGCCCCTGAGTAAGAGGCTTGCCTGCTGTGTCCTAACACTGCCATGCCGCATGAGCCCTTGCTGTGAATGTTTCTGCTCTGGACAGACAGTGCGGAATGATTATTTTCAGTAGCCAACTCTGTGGTCTCAGGCTCTGTTTGTATGATTTGCCAGCAGAAGTGTATTTCAGCAGTGTGTTCTCCTACCCCTCACTTTGAAAGCCGGTGAATAAAGGTGGGGAAATAAAGCATTTATTCTGCATTTTTTTCTATATGAGCTGGTTGCTGGATAGCCACATAACCACAGAGCAGGTTTTCTTTGTAGAACCCTTCAGTTCTTCAGTGAAGAAGGAATGATGGAAGTAGAATCTTAGATTTCATAGGTTGCCAATGGTTGCGAGCATCTAAGAGAGGCAGCCATGTATAATCTTACAGTAGTAGCATTCTGTATGAAGTAGACAGAATTAAGTCTACATGTAATACAGTCCTAGGAATAGAGGTCACAGGGCCATGCCGTTGAGGGATGTCGTAAGAGTGCAGCAGAGAAAACTGTGGAATAGTCCACAGGAAAAACATGATTTTCAGCAGATAAACTGCAGAACATGGCAGAGGTGGGAGCAAACGGGAAAGAAGGACCTTAGAGATCAAAAGTATCCAAGAGCGTCTGCCGTCTACAAGGAGTGAATTATAATTGGATCTTGACTCATCATTTAAAATTAATGGCATTTGTGAAACTGTTAAAAAAATTTGAACACTGATTACATAAGTGATGCTGTTCAGTAAGTTTCCGGTGTGATCTTTGCGTTCTTATAAAACAAGCATGACTTGAGAAAATGGAGGGTATGTCGGCAAGCTTTGAACTCATGACTTCATTTGTAAACTCTTTCCCTAAAAGTCATACGTGTTTTGTTTTTCAGGTTGCTGCATGATCTTAACTTTTCCGATGATGAGATTCATGGTTTTACAGCATAATAAAAAGATGCCATTGTCTTTTATTCCACTAGTTTATACTTGTGATTGCCTAGGGTTTTTTAAAAGAATTTTTGTATGTACGAAAGGTTAATCAGAATCCAGGCTTCCGTTTCTGCAATGAAGTCATGTGTCTTCAGTACAGGTAACTTCTTGGTTTAATGTTTGTACCGTGACTTACTTTTCTGCTGATGCCTGGCCTGAAACTTCAGTCATGACAGCAGGTGCATACAAGAGCCTTTGTTATGAGCTGCAAGTTTCCTTACCACTGAAATTGTATCACTGTTCTGCAGTAAACACTTGTATTTTATGACATGATAAACTAAGCAATCATTTTGGTCACTTTTTATGCTGCAAGTTATCTTCTGAGCAATACAGATTAAGTTTTACACTGCACTGTTCACTCAGGAATCGATGGTGTATATCCTTATTAGTCTTAACACACAGAATGCTGTAACTATTTGTGGTCAGGTTTTGTGGGTGTCCATGGCATTGTTACAGATAGAATAAAACTATACTTCATACTTTTTACTCCCTGTGGTGGATGTGTGGCTGAGGTAACAAATACTTGAGAGTGGCTGTCTTAAAGGGAATTTTATTTATGTACTAATTATTTTCTGAGACTTACTTTATAGCTTTGGTTGGACTGAAATTAGCTGTGTATAGCAGATTGGCCTAAAACTCCTGCTTCCGATTCCGGGTGCTGGATTACAGGTGTGTGCTACCACACCTGAGCTTAAAGGGAATTTAAAGACACCAGTAGAGTTCAGTTCCAATCCCCAGATGGTGGAAGAAGAGAACTGACTGCAAGATATTCACCAACATCCCCAGCTCCGAAAAAAAAGAAAAAAAAAAAAGATATTCACCAACACACAAACATGGGCGCTACATAAATATAACCTCTAAAACTTTTAAGGTACCAATAAAAATTATTAGAAGTTCTTCACACTTGCAGTTTGGGACTAGGCGTGTTTAAAAAGTTTACAAGAACACTGACAACCATCAGCCCAGAACACAGGTATTAGCAAAGGTTGAAATGTGGCATCTAGCCCACGGCCTGAGACCATTAATCCTTCTGCAGAACTTCCCACACCAGCTGGGAAGAGGAACATTCTGTCCTGATGGTTTCTTCCCAGACTGCTGCCCCAGAAGCAGATCAGAGGGGAGCACTGCTGTAGGCAGCCTTCAAATCCCTTTAAACCTAGAACTCAGCAGAGCTGTCAAGAGCTTTTCTGAAGGATATGTTAATTGTGTAGGTTGCTCAAGGAATTACTCTGTCCTAATCCATCCAGCAGCAGTGTTTGCACAGAGTGGGGAGGGGTCCCTGGTTGTCTCTGAATGGTTTCGTAAGCAGCTACCATGTCTGAATGAATGGCCTGACTAACAACAGTGAACCATTAGCACTTCCCAGAGGACCAGCACAGAGCTTCTGAAGCCACTGCCTGCAAATGGCTGGATGAACACCCAGTATTCTGTGTGTCCCTTTTCTCAAGTAGGAAAGCAGCCCTGCCACTCACAGGGACTTCAGCTCCATGCTTCTCCGCCATCCTTTCCTACTGGTAGGAGGAGGTGTGTGCATCTTTTTAATTATTTTCAGTAACTCATTGATTAACGCACATGAATAGCTTTATTTTTCATCTTTTGAAGCCGTTTCCTTTCTCCTCCAATCCTGTTCTGGTTACTTCAAGCAAACAGTTTCCCTATGTTCCTATCTCTCTTCTTTGCTCCTCCTCTTCTGTATTTGAGAGCAAAAGGAAGCCCAGAAGCACCCTTTGGATAATTTCCACACTCATCTTAGTTTAGATCTTAGTTCCCAAGTTGCAGTCTAATTTGAAAATCAGTCCAGTGTCAGATTTTGATAACTATTAGAGATTTTGCCTACTTGGTGACTGGATAATTTGTTCTTCAGGTGCTTTTTAAAAAAAATTCTTTGTGCTAGACATTCATTCCCTGTCAGTTAAGTAGCTGGCAAACATTCTGTAGGGTACGCTGTTGAAGAATGATACCCCAGATTCAAATAGTACGCAAAAGCTGCCATGCTGCCCTGCCGTGATGGACTCCAGCTGTCGGGACCACCAGCCAAAATAACCCTTCCTTCCTTCCTTCAACGGCCTCTGGGGGTGGTGTCATCACAGCAACTGAAAAGTAGCCAATACTTTGGGTACCTGTTGTGGTACCTTATGGATTTAGGGTTGTTTTCTCTACATCTGTGAAAAATATCATTGAATGCCTGATTTCTTTTTAAAAACACATTTTTGTTTTTATTTCTGTTGCTGTCAGAAAAAAAAAATTCACCACAGGCTTGATGACTTTAAACAGCGTGCTTGTGTTGTTTCCTGCCCTCTGCAGAAGCCCAAGTAAGGATTGAGTCAGACTGGGCTGTTCTGTGGAGGCTCTGGGACACTTGTTCTCCCAGCCTCCCTCGGGTGTCAACATGAGAGCAGAACATCTGTCCCCTGGCCTCCAGGGGACCTGTTCCTTTCAGTTGCGGTAGGACTGCCCTCCTCTCCCGTCGCCAGTCTGCTTCCAGAAGTTACGTACATTCCTCCTGCTTTCTACACAGCCTGCTCCCAGCACTGCTGGACTATGTCCTTCTCAGACACCGAAGCTCGAAGTTCTTCCTGCCACAGCTTCCTTGTCCCAGCCAGAGAAAGCCCATTGCATTGAACAAGCGCTCATATTTAGAACAGACCCACTGTTCTCCTGCCATGTGGCACAGTATAATCAAAGGTTGCAGTTGCAAAGGTAGGTGTTGAAAGCTTTTGGAGCCATCCTGTCCATCTATTTATGAAGAAGCATATTTGTCTACAGTAATATCTGTGTAGCTATCACTACAGACTGTCACATGCATGCATGAGTTCTAATGCTTATACAGACTGACTGCCATCGTCTGTGGCCTGCCCTCACATGCCTATAAAAGCATGTCCCAGAACAACTTGGCACCCAGACTATTGATGGCTACCGACCACTCTGAGCAGATGAACCAGACCCTGTGTGGTTCATCACACAGACATTATTGATAGTTTATAAAAAGTTAGAAAGTGACGTCTCAACCAGTCCAGTCTCGTGTTGTCTTTTAGATCTCCAAACAAAATGTGAGATTGATTATTTAAAATGCAAAAATGTCTTGGTTAAAATTCCTTTACACTTTTGAACTTGGCATGGGCCATGTGTTGTACATGTGTGTGTCAGCACTGCTTATAGATAGGGACATTTACAAGTGCGTGTGGTGGCCAGAAGTCGACTTTGCCTGACTTTCTCCATCACTCACCACCTCAGTTTTGTTTTTGTTGAGCCAAAGTCCTTGGATGAACCTGGAGCTCAGTGTTTTGGCTTCACTGACTGGCTAGCGACCCTGCAGATACACCTGCCTCTGCTTTTCCACCCAGCACTGAGGTTCCAAACATGCCCCCACGTCCAGATTATATGTGTGCTGGCAATCCGAACTTAGACCCCCTTGCTTGCACTACAAGTACTTCATTGGCTGAGGCATCTCTCCGAACCCCTTGAAATTCCTTTCTTTTCTTTTTTTTTTTTTTTTTTTTTTTTTTTGGTTCTTTTTTTCGGAGCTGGGGACCGAACCCAGGGCCTTGCGCTTCCTAGGTAAGCGCTCTACCACTGAGCTAAGTCCCCAGCCCCTTGAAATTCCTTTCTGATGTTCATTCCCCATCATGGAGTGGAGCCTCTAGCTTGAGTCCAGCATTGTTCATAAAGACAAATGGTGGAGACAACCCAAATATTCATCTGCGGTTATATTGATAAGCAAAAAGATAATGTACGTATAATGAAACATATTCAGCCATGAAAAGGAATAAAGTATTGGATGAGCCTTAAAACATGCTGAGTGCAGGGTAAGAAAACAGTTTTTACAACTTGCCACATTTATGATTCTTTTATATGAAACTCGAGGAAGGCATATCTATAGAAATGGAAGGGTATTATGACTTATGGGGTACAAGAGCAGAAGATGAAAGATATAAAGTTTTCTAAAGTTGACATATTAGTAAATATGTGCTCAAATTTAAGTAGACAAATTGGTATAAGAACTATATCTCAAAAAGGAATGCTTCTAGTAGACTAAACTAGAAAAGAGTGGGCAAAGCTTATGCTTTCTTAAGGAGAAAATGAAGAAAGTCTTTAAGATCTAAAAGGTCAAAGACACTGAAGGCAGTGAAAAATGTCTCCCAGAGAGAAACAGTTATCATTTAAAGACAATAAGTACTAAAAACTGTATACTGCAAGAAAAAAACTTCCTTAAATTACCCACCAAAATAATGAAGTGAAGGTTGAAGGAGCAACACCACGGTAACCTCAGCAGAATGACGAAAACTGGAAAAGCTTTATTCATCTAGGAAATAAAATGAGCCTAAAGCTCATTACTTGAGGCAAAAGAAATGGGATCACAGCCGGGCTTTTCAGTAGCTGGAGCTCTGCAGAGAGTATTCACGTAGCATGGACAAGGCATTGCTTGGGTTGACCCCCCGCACCACATAGCCACACAGGAAGACAGGAACAGAAAACAGTTTTTGAAAAAAGGAAATGTACCCATCAGAACCACAGGAAAACACTTTTTGCTGGAAAAGCTGACGTGAGGGAAACATGAATTAACCCCATGTCTTAGGATTTTACTGCTGTGAACAGACACCGTGACCAAGGCAACTCATAAAAACATTTAATCCGGGCTGACTTACAGGTTCAGAGATTCAGTCCATTATCATCAAGGCAGAAGCATGGCAGCATCCAGACAGCCATGGTGCAGGAGGAGCTGAGAGTTCTGCATCTTCATCTGAAGACTGCTGGTGGAAGACTGACTTCCAGGCAGCTAGGGTGAGGGTCTTAAAACCCACTCCCATGGTGACACATATACTCCAACAGGGCAACACCTCCACATAGTGCCACTCCCTGGGCCAAGCATTTATAAACCATCACACCCTTTTTCCAGAAGCCTCCCCTAAGGCATTTACAAAAGGACAGGATTAGATAAAGACTAAGGCATTCATACACAGGTTGTGGTGCATTAACTCTGTGGAACTGAGACTAGACAGTGGTTCTAGATGTGGAGTTAGGGATGTAGCTCAGTTGGTAAAATGGCAGCCTAGCATATACAGGGCCTGGGTTCTCTCCTCAGCAGCACAGAAACTGCATGCATGGAGACACATGCCCATTGTCTCAGCACACAGGAGCTGAGAACATAAGCTCATTATTAACTCCACAGAGAGCTCAAGGCCAATCTGGACTAGACATTCAGTCAAACAAGGAAGGAATAACACCTTCAAAAAAACTCTCTCAGCAATCCCTGTGGAAGTTGTTTTGATACTCTGATTTTGAACATGTGGAATGAAGCAAATTAGGTTTTGAAAATATCATTTAGTCTTAGCCTCTATTTCCCATAATACCTTTGTATTGCAGTAGATTAAAACTAATTCTGCTCATTAAATTATTGTTCAACTGAGAGTTTTTATTAAAATCTGAGAAGACTATAATCAAGGGCCCACATTATTGCTTCATTCAAACTGTGTGTGTGTGTGTGTGTGTGTGTGTGTGTGTGTGTGTGCGCGCACTCATACAGGTAGATGCATGATGCATGGAGCTAAGAGGATAACTCACAGGAGTCTGTATCACCTTTCAACATGTGGGGCTGGGGTTTGAACTCAGGCTTGGTGGCAAGTGCTTTACTCACTGGGATATTTCCCTAGCCTGACACTGGCTCTTGGGGGCAATCACTTCTTCACCTAAGAATTGTTAACTCTCAGAACAGTATATATGGACCAAGAGGAGATAATCAGGGCAAAGGGCATCTGTATACAGGGGTCCCTGAGAGAGGCCCTGGAGGGCAGGAGCAGAGTGTCATGGCTTCCAGTGTATATGCCTTCATCTTTAACCAGTGTCAGAGGCCTGAGAGGAAATGTTCAAAAATAAGCATTTTTGAACTAAGTGGGACAGGACTATAATTCTAGCTCTGGGAGGCCTCTGAGTACAAGGCCATCTTGGAATGCATAGTGAGTTTCAGGCCAGCCTGGGCTACACAGACCTTGCCTAAGGTGCTGCCACTGCTGCTTCTGCTGATGGCGACTGAGGATAATGGTGGTGATCTGCGCTAAACAAGACTGAACCCCCAGTGAACTAGATTGTTGGGGGGAGGGCGGCAATTGGGGAAGGATGGGGAAGGGAACACCCGTAAAGAAGGGGAGGGGGAGGGATTAGGGGGATGTTCGCCCGAAAACCGGGAAAGGGAATAACACTCGAAATGTAAATAAGAAATACTCAAGTTAATAAAAAAAAGAAAGAAAGAAAGAAAGAAAGAAAGAAAGAAAGAAAGAAAGAAAGAAAGCCAAAGCATTACAGTTGGTTTTAATGCCACCTTGCTACAAATTAGAATCTCCTGAGTTGGCCCCTCACCAGAAGACCTATCCTGATTACATCAGCTCTTGCCCAAGGCCCTCGGAGTGGGTGGCACCTTTCCACAGTCCCTCATGTTGAATTGATTTGCCCTGATGCTGCAATGAGCATCAGAATAATGTCAGAACCAGCCTGCCGAAACTCAAGTTTAGTGGCTCTCCAGGAAACTCCCAGGTTTTTAGTGCGAGACTGAGACTGCTGAGACACCCAGCCTTGTGAGTCTTGGCCTTCTCTGCTGTGACAGACGGCTGCTGTGGGACAACTCCAGTGCTGGGGACCAGCTCCAAGGACCAAGCAGCTACTGGCCTCTCAGGTATAACTCAGCTGTTACTTTTACTTAAACTGACTTAGTAAGCTCTTTATTATCCTGTGTGTGTGTGTGTGTGTGTGTGTGTGTGTGTGTGTGTGTATGTGTTCATGTGTGTTCATGTACGTATTTGTGTGCTGGTGCATGCGTGTGTGTCCCATTGGTTCTCTTCCTTTAAAGAACCTCGATTAATATATCAAGTAAGTTCTGGAAGTGGGGTCAGGAGGCATGAGTATGAATCTCCAGGTGTTACTCTGAGAAAGCATTTGACCAATTTTCAAATAAAGAACAGGCACAGTAGCAGTTCAGGTACTGCATCTGTTCCTAAGGACCAGTCTGGGCTAGCTGTTCCTCTTTCAAAACTAAGTAAACTTAAAAATATAGGACTTACCCAAAATCTTCTTCAAGACAGAGTCCTCTATTCCCCAGTTGAAGCCTGCTCTGCTAAATTAGTTCATAAATCACCTGTGTAAGTGCCGACAGGAAAAGTATCAGCTCGGGACTCCCAAGACCCAAGATCTCAGCACAAAAAAGATTTATTTGCCCCAGAGGGACAAGGAGGAAGTGGCCAAATAAGGGAGTAGATTTTAGGGGCTAGCTTTAGAAATGTAATTTAAAGGTTTTTAGAAAGGCAAGGGGAATGGGAGAGAAGGCAATGTGGGTTGATGCCTGCCAGAGCCTTGCTCACCACATTTGAGCAGGCCAGAGTCTCTTCATTAGTCAGTCTTCCCCCTCGTCCTCCTCCCCCCTCCTCCTCTTCCTCTTCCTCCTCTTCCTCTTTTTCCTCTTCCTCCTTTTCTTCCTCTTCCTCCTCTTTTTCCTCTTCCTCCTCTTCCCCTTCCTCTTCCTCCTCTTCTTCTTCCTCCTCCTCTTCTTCCTCCTCCCCCCTCTTCCTAATCCTCCTCCTTCCCTTTTTTTATTGTATATTTTTTATTTATATTTCAAATGTTATACCCTGTCCTGGTTTCTCATCTATAAACCTCCTATCCCATTCCCCCTCCCCCTGCTTCTCTGAGGGTGTTTCCCCACCCACCCCCCTTCCCACCTCCCTGCCCCGACATTCTCCTACACTGGGGGGGTTTCAGCCTTGGCAGGACCAAGAGCTTCTCCTCCCATTGGTGCCCAACAAGGCCATCCTCTGCTACATATGCAGCTGGAGCCATGTGTCTGTCCGTGTGTAGTCTTTGGATGGTAGTTTAGTCCTTGTGAGCTCTGGTTGGTTGGTATTATTGTTCTTATGGGATTGCAAACTCCTTCAGCTCCTTCAATCCTTTCTCTAACTCCTCCATTGGGGACCCCATTCTCAGTTCAGTGGTTGGCTTCAAGCATCCACCTTTGTATTTGTCATACTCTGGAAGAGCCTCTCAGGAGACAGATACATCAGGCAGCCTTATGTATAATAGACAGAAGCTGGAAAGAACCCAGATGTCCCTCAACAGAGGAATGGATACAGAAAACTTGGTGCATTTACACAATGGAGTACTACTCAGCTATTAAAAACGATGATTTCATGAAATTTGTAGGCAAATGGATGGAACTAGAAAATGTCATCCCGAGTGAGGTAACCCAATCACAGAAAAACACACAGGCTCGTTGTCTTCTAAAGGTGTGTCTTGAGGACTACATGTAGTGTCCTCAGAGGTGTTTCTCCTGCCCTTCCTCAACATCACTGGGACAGATGAGAACTGGGTACTTGCCAAGCACGGGTGAGTCACACACCCTCACCCCTGCTTCCTGATAAGATGATTGACTTCCACCCGTGTGTACCCTGTGTCCATGACACTTACCACTAGCCAATGCTCACACAATGGCAATAAGCTCTGGAGAGGACCGGACTTGTTTCTTACTCCAGTGTCCCAACTCTGACTTGGGTCACCAGTAGAAACGAAGTGTTCTTTCTCTGTTAGTTTAACCATACGACAGAGAAGCCAGCTGGAGTGTGTGGCAGGGAGAAGGTCCACTGGTTAGCAGAGGTGTGCCTTAAACAGCTACACTTCTAGAAGGCTGCCCTGAAAGTGAGTTGTCTCTTGGATGGCAGGCAGACTGCATGCTCTACCCTTTTAATCACAATCTTGTCTGAAAAACTGCAGTCACTTGTGGATTTGGTTTAACGCTTGCATTATGTTAGGTGGGTCCCCCAAATCGCTCGAGAATCTGTATGTAAGGTTACCCAGTTGGTTCTGATTGGTAAATACAGTTGCTGACGGCCAATATCTAGACAGGGAGACAGAGGAGGGACTTCAGGATCCTCCGGTAAGGGGGCTGAGGAAGAAGGAGAATCACCATGTAAGGAAAGTAATAAGATCCAGGCTTGAGAGCTGCAGAAGAGAGAGATGCCAATCATGTAAGAGCTGGGGAACAGTGGCCCCAAAGGGGGAGGGCGCCCCTGATTGGGTCTAGGGCAGCAAAGATGGAATGTAGATTTTGGTAATAACTCAGGAGTATCAGAGGGTAGGTGTTAGCAACATGGAAGTTTGGGAGTGGCCCAGCAATTGAGCTGTTTAAGGCATGTTAAATATAGGTGTGTGTGTGTGTGTGTGTGTGTGTGTGAGAGAGAGAGAGAGAGAGAGAGAGGGAGAGAGGGAGAGAGAGAGGGAGAGAGAGAGACTTTCACTGGGGAATCCAGAACATTGGGATGGTTAACAAGAAACTCTTGCTGTCACTGACAGGGAAATTAGAGTAGATTGATCAACTCACTCGTTGTTAAAGGTTTATCTTAAAGATGGCATTATAAACCCATACTTGAACTGTCCAGCAGAATACATGAGAACCTTTGCAGAAACAGTTAGTTAGAGAAAAATAGAAGCCAAAATCACAGATGTCCCCAGCCCAGAGGAGACTCAAAAACAAGGACTTCTACAAATTAAACAACAAAATAATACACAGGTATAAAAAGAGCATGCATGCATGCACAGAGGGACGACAGCATGTTTCACTCCCTTCCTTCATAGCCCAGGCTGCATTCAAACACTGCATCGTCACACCCTGTGTCCAGAGGGCTGAGATTGCAGGCGTGTACCACACTAGGAAAGTGTATCTTCTCACAAAGCAGAGCTTCCTAACAACTCCATTTTGATTATCTATGCCCTAAAGTAAATTTTCTAACATGGCTCCTGGTAGATTTGTGGCTTTAATACAATTTTCTAGCATTCAAGTAGAACAAAATATGACTTGTGAACATTCAAATCCATAGTTTTGATCATTAAGCTAGCTGCCTGTGCCTGTCCCTACTTCTGTTACAGTAGACAGTATACCTACCATAGCTCATGCTCATACCCATGAAGACATAAACAAACTCAGAAAATAGCAGGCCATAAAGTCTAGCCACCTGAACTCTTATATGAACCAAAATAGCAAACTGTGAATTTATACACCATGTATTCCTCATCCTTTTCATCACGTTGCTTTAGAGTGGTTAAGCAGGTGCTAATGACACAAACAGGGTTATGAAAGCGTAGACACTTTCATGTGGTTTAGTGAAATACAGGCAAAGTAGTAGAAGTTATCGTTCTCAGCATGAAAGCAAATTAAAACCCCGCGGTTTTGTGAGCGCTTGGCTCTGAAGGAGGAACAGACCACATCAACACTGTACTTTCTGTCCGTTATTTTGGAATAGCTGGGGACTTGGAGGCGAGCCTGAGAAAGAGCTAGCACTTTTGTCTCCATCTCGGAGTTGTGCTCTGATTCTAGATGCTGTCACTGGCCGTGCTAGTCCATGGGGACTAGACAGTGAGGGAGTGTGTTCGCTCTCCTGTCTCTATTGTGTCTTCAGAGGTGGCCTACGTGGACCCCTTGCAAGTCTGTTTCCTCCCATTTAGAACATGCTGTGAAGAGCAGCTCTTTGTGTTTCACAATGGCTGTTTAAATGAGTCTGCAGGAAAGGCCTTCTGAATTTTTCAGTGAAGCACATTCAGGTGCTTGTTATGATAAAGGCTCCCCCACGTTCTGAGCAAGTTAATATTTTATTGTACAAAGCCTTCAACAGGCAATTTGAAGACTAGCCTTGAGAAACAAATCAGAAAATCCCAGCAGAGCACCTAGGCTTGTTTGCGCTGTTACATTTCATGTTTTATTAATACGGACACTTACGTTTTAAAACCTAGAATTTATTATTCCAAGCTTCATGTGAGATGGGGGCCTCTGTACACAATTCGTCAGAAGAAGCTGCAATGGCTCACGGCCAGACCAGAGGGAACAAAGAATCCCACAGCCGGGGCTCCTAGCACTCATGGGGGTCTGGAGAAGCACACTGAAGGGACACTAGCCCACATGAACTAGCCCTCTGGCAGGCCTTCCCTTTTCCCCTTCCCTCTGCCTTGATAAAAATCCTTAGATTCCATTCCTGAAGCTAGCCACCAAGGTCTAGTCCCTCATTTGGCCACAGAGTTTCTGGGGGGCTGTAGCTCAGTGGGTAGAGTGGCCCTCTGCCCCAAGCAAACAATAATGACAGGAAAGGCATAAGGTCTTCCAGAGATGCAGTGTACCATTCCTGTGGGACCAGGGTTCAGACTAAACATTCCAGTCGTGTTCCTCTTGTCTGTAGAATATTTAATAATAACGGCTATTGTTTATGTAAGGCTTTTTGATTAGGAAAACAGTTTTCAACAGCCCTTCAGCAGGTGGGGAGATGGACAGGCCTTGGCAAGCAACTATTTAACAGCATAGACAGGCACACAAGTGCTCTACTAACCATACACCATCTCCAACCTAGTAAGGAGGGTTTTAGTGTGTGTGTGTGTGTGTGTGTGTGTGTGTGTGTGTGTGTGTGTGTGTGTGTAATATATATTGGATTGTTTTTAGCATTTGAGCCTTAATGTACATAAAATTTGCCTGCATACTATTTTCTTTCTTTTATCACCCTAATCTGATTTTGATTCCAAAGTCATATCAGCTACACGACATGTATTTTGAGGTAACTGTGTATTTCTATTTATGATATAGTTCCTCCACCAGAGATCTACTTGTTCCTCAGGAGCTAGTGGATATCATCTAAATAACTACTTTATCAAAGTTTTCCTGATGTTAAGGGCAGATTCTTTAAACCTTGATTTGTTTTCTTTAACATTTTGAAGTCCATCTGGCTTAGTGTTTTCCACCTTTGAGTTAATTTTGCTAATGTATTATTTATTTTAAAATGGTTTGCTTCTTTTAAACTTTCTAGTGAACTGAGAGTATTTTCTTATTTTTAAGGGCCAAGAATGTAACTCAGTAGTAGAGTTCTTGACTACAAGGCAAAAGACCCAGGATTCAGCCCCCAGAGTGACAGAAACACATGTGTGTACACAAACACAGACACAGACACACACACACACAAACACAAACACACAGACACACACACACACAGACACACACACAGACACAAACACACAGAGACACACACAGACACAAACACACACACACAGAGATACACACACAGACACAGACATACACAGACATAGACACACACATACATGCATGGGCAAACACACACTGACACACACGCACACACACAGACACACACAGATACACACACAGACACAGAGACACAGACACAGAGATACACACACACACACACACACACACACACCACACACACACACACGCAGAGACGGACAAATAGTGAACAGCTGTGTTGTTGCTACTGTTGTGCCTGGCTGCTGATGTTTTAGCTGTAGTATGGCCTCCACACAGCTGAGGCCATTTTGACCCACCCTCTTTCTCGTCTGTACTGTTCTCTTTCAAGTTTTAGCTATTTTAGTGGCTTTTGAGGACCGAATCTCTGGCTTTGTCAGTATGTCTCAGTTTTACTCTCTTTCCGTTGCTTTTATTCTCTATTAACTGTGGCTGCTCAATGGACTGCTGTTCTCCCGGAGAAGGGTGGGAGGGGGAGGAAGAGTGTGTAATATTTTCAAATGAAGATTAAGCCAAGGAAAACAGAGGCTGTCGTTTCCTCTGAGAAGGGCTAGACTCAAACTGTTTTGTTACTGTTTTGTTCTTTTCTATTTTTTTCTCATTTTAGTTTATTTTCTGTATGTGGGCCTTTTGCCTGTGTGTATTTCAGTGTACTGTGTCCTTATGGTATCCACAGAGGCCAGAAGAGGGTGTCAGATCCCCTGGGACTGGAGTTAGGTGGCCATGAGCTGCCAGGTGGGTGCTGGGGATCAAACCCTGTCCTCTGGAAGAGCATCCAGTGCTCTTAACCTCTGAGCTGTCTCTCCTACCCCTCAAGAAAAGGTTTTTTAATTGTCTTTTGTGCTGTGTGGAAAATCTTACAACCTATGCTCTAGGGAATGTCTTAAGGGAGATTCCTTTTTTATTGCACAGCGATTTCTATGCAACATCATGGACAAGAGGAAAAAGATTTTCTGTTTGCTTTAAATGCCCTGACTTACCGAAAAGCTTATAGATGCTATGTCATGGCATAGCAGGTGAGGGAGAAGGAAGGGACTGAGTCGCTTCTGTATACCTCACTTTCTGAAGGTCGTTTTTCATCTACCGTGCTCCCGTTTCCTAACTAACAAGCTGCTACGTGCTGTTGCCACACCTCACACAAGTGAGAGCAGGGTTTCCCTGTCTCCAGCGTCTGCGAGCACAAACAGACCAGAAGGATTTAGGAGACTGCTTTGTCTTTACCATCACCCACCAATTTGGTCCCTTTAGTGACCAAACTGAGCTGATGTTGCTATCCCTGGGGAATGGAGCTTCTCTGTTTTAATCAAGACTGTGGTTAACATACATGATATGCCAGTATGAAGATGTCCTTGTGAAAGCCATCCCCATGTCAATGTCAGTTCTGTTTTAAAGAAGCTCCTGGGCCAACCAGGCACATAAGTAGAGTGGCAGCTTGAATGCACGATAACAAATATTAAATTAGATCCACAGCGAGAGGGCCGCGGAGGTGGAGCAGAGCCTGCACGCAGCATGTCTGCCGAGCCCCCGAAGGAGCAACTGAAGCTTGGATGATGAGGCAAATGGAAAACTTTCAGAATGTGCCAGAATGGGTAAGTGAAGCTTAGCCGGAGGGGAAGGGTGCTGGTTCCGGTTCTGTGAAGGCAGTGAGGCCGGGCCCACGCACGAGCTTGAGTTCTCATTTGTAGAACACTCTGGTGCAGGAAAGGATGGGAAGGAATGCCATGGTGAGTATTTAATTGGATGTCAGTGGTGCTCTCCAGCTTAGAGATACACAGCCAGCTCTTAGCTCTTACCTCCAGGCAAAATCCCATAGCCTCCCTCAGTCAGACCTGAAGCAAGCGTTAGCACCTGCTCTCTCCCCTGCCTGGCCTCCTGCCCACCTGTGCTCACAAAGCAGTGATTTTGATTTCTCTCCACATCCAAACCGTTTCCTTGGCTGACCTCTTCTCTTCATCATTTTTTAATGGGAACCCAACTGGGATAGAGCAGGAGGTTGCAGATGGACCCGGGCTGAGTGAGTCAGAGAAGGACCGTCTTTAGGGCAGTGGTTCTCAACCTTCTTAACACTGCAACTCTTTAGTGCAGTTCCTTATGTTGTGGTAACCTCCAAACACAAAATGATTTTCATTGCTACATTATAACTGTACTTGTGTTAGTTATGAATCTTAGTGGTTGAGAACCATAACTCTAAGGCATGAAAGCCATGGTAGCTGATTAGCTAGATGCTGGGGAACTTCAAAGAAGGAAACCTACACGTTCTACTGAAAGAATGTTCTATTTCAAAAGTAGCCCCTACTCTAGGAAAAAGAAAAACCCTATGTATATGGTGAGACCAGCTCCCTCATCCTGTGTGACTCTGAGGCATTTTGGCTGCAGTGGCAGACAGGTGACATAGTCTCAAAAACCCCTGAGAGCTAAACGAAGCCTCAGCTGCAAAACAATTGTGACCTATCACCCACTAACACCTACTGTGTTAGCAGTGTGTTAGCAATTCACACTCTGAGCAGGTGAACAGATGCTTCAAGAGGCCGCAGGGAAGTTTTGGGGCTCACATGGTGTTGGCAGTCAGAACTCACAGCAGATCTTTGGATGTGAGAGTCCACACTGCTTTCTTCCCCTACCCCTTACTGACAGCCCTTTATTTTGCAGTATAGGAGTGAGAGGGAAAGTTGGCCCTCTAAGGTCTGCCCCACCTACTAAGGGGCTCTGTCAGGGACAAATGCTTTTTAAATAAGATTTATTCTCCAAGCTGTTTGATGGCTCTGAGAACGCCTGCTTTTCAGTTCCTGGGCTGTGACATTAGGAAGTCTTTGGCCTGCACTGAGGATGTCCTAACGGTGTTCTCATCTGGAAGGCAGAGAGTGCCAGTGAGAGCTGTCTGTCAGGAGCTTTTAAAGGTAGTGAGGAAAATAGACTTGGGGGTGGGGTAGAAGGAGTTCATTTTAGGTTATGAGCATTGAAAAATATTTCTAGTGGGTTTAATATTTGAGACGATCTTTGTCAGAATGGTTTGATGGTCAGAGCTACAGGGAAGCCACAGAGCCCAGAGGAGTCAGGTGAACAGTTTGGTGTGTGAATGAAGAATGTCTCTCTGTCTGTCTTTGTCTCTGCCCTTTCTCTCTCTCTCTCTCTCTCTCTCTCTCTCTCTCTCTCTCTCTCTCTCTCTCTCTCTCTCCCTTCCTCCCTCCCTCCCTCCGTCCCTCCCTCCACGCCTTTCATCCTCCCTGTCATACATGCAGTCCTCCACTGACTACATTTTGGATAAACCTAATTCAGACCCGAGCTGTTTCCAAGAGCTGTGGCTACATTTTGTAGACTTAAGCAATTATTTAATTTTGGGGCAGGAGGGGCAACAAATAGAACTAAGAGTATCTATGTTCATTTCTTTCCAATGGTGAACTTTACAGCAAGGACATCAAGAGACTAGAAGTACAGTTGGGATGTAGCTCAGTGGACACAGTGCCTCCTGGCATGCACAATGTCCTGAGCTCAAACTTGGTACACGTGCATGATCCTAGCACTTGTGATGTGGAAGCAGGAAGAGAGGAAATTAAAGGTCATCTTCAGTGACACAGCTGGCTGCATGCAGAGAATCTGTTTCAGAAAAGAAAGGATTCAACAACAGATCAGCAGTGACTGTACACAAGAATCTGGAAATGAGATTTTTCCCCCCTGAAATGGACACTAATAAGCACAGGCACAGATGAACCTCTGCCCTGAGACTTAGATGTCACGTGTCATGGAAGAATGAGATGGCATTGCAGAAGGAAGCAGGGATCTTACCTCGCCTGGGTAAGAGCAGGCTGGATCCTGTGGTGAGATGCTCACAGCAGGGTATGATGAGATGGCCATTGTCATCTGCCAAGGTCAGGTCTCTTAAAAGTTCAACCTTATTCTGTCTCCCAGAGGGCTCTCTGCATGCACACATACACACACACACACACACACACACACACACACACACACACACACACACACACAGAGGGGGACAGGTATGAACACATAACACATACATACTATCTGTCTGTCTCTCTGTCTCTGTTTCTCTCTCTCTCTCTCTCTCTCACACACACACACACAGGGAGGCAGGTATGAATATATAACACATACCCACACATACTCTCTCTCTGTCTCTCTCTCTCTGTCTCTCTCTCTCTCTCTCTGTCTCTCTCTCTCTCTCTGTCTCTCTCTCTCTCTCTCTCTCTCTCTCACACACACACACACACACACACACACACACACACACACACACACACAGTTTTTAGTTTCCACATGACCTATGAGACAAACCTCCTCACAGGCCTGGAGTCGATTTTTCCGTCTACATGACAGGGCTGAGCCAGTATAATCTTTATACTTGCTTCAGCTCTGGCCTTCTATTCATCTGTAATTGCTTTACTCAAATTGTCTCTGTGATTTGCAAGAGAATTCGATGATATTCCAGTGGACTATTATGGTTCTTTCAGAAAATTAAATTGAAATAGTCGTGCTTGGGCATTCATATCTGTCTTTGCAAGTTCTGATTAGTATGGGTAAGTTCTCCCTCCCCAAAGACTTGCAGACAAGTTTATCCCATCTGCCTGGTCCTACTCACCCTCACTATATCACACCAAGGTGCGACTTGCCTTGGTGTGGAAATGACATTCCCTGTTTGGGGAGGGGGGTTGCACACATGCTGACCCTTGGGAATATCTTCTGCTCCTGCCATAAACAAAAAAAAAAGGTTTTAAATTCTATCAACAATATATGATAAAAGTCACACAAAACACAAAAGTATAAAAACAAAAGTAGAAATGGACACAAATTTTTTCACACAGAGATGACCATGTTTAAGATGTCAGTGATAATTTCTAACATATTTCCTGTATAGATACTCATATACATTTAATTTTGTGAGGTAATATTACAAGATTTACTCCATGTAGCATTAAAACATATAAGATAATTCTTCTATAATTTATAAAATGTCTATTTTAAGTTTTTATTTAAATTCATTTTAGAGAATTTTAATGTGAAATAATTTTTTAACATTTATTGATTCTTTGTGAATTTCACATCATGTACCCCACCGAATCCCACTCATCTCCCCCTCCCTTCATATCTTCCCTCTCCTCTTGCAACCTCCATCCCCCCAAAAAGAAAAAGGAAATCTCAGTGTGGAAGCTGTAGTGTGTCACAGTATATCTTATAGTATGTCCTTGCATATACTCCTCTTTAGTTGCAAATGTTCATTGCAATGAGTCATTGGTCTCTTCTTACATTTAAGACTTATTGTCATAAAAAGGTAGATTGGAAGATTAACTTTCTATTTTTAAAGTTGTATTTGGGGGAAGGAGGTGTCTCAGTTGGCATTTACAAGGGCCCGAGTTCAATCCCAAGAATCCATTTTTAAGAAGCCATTCATGATGATATGCTCTTGTAAGCCCAGCACTGGGAAATGGAAACACAGATACCTGAGGCCTGCTAGCAGCTAGACGAGCCTGGGTAGTGTTCCAAGCTCTAAGACCTGCCTCTCTCTTAAAAACATAAGTGGACAATACCCAAGGAACAAATACCCAATGTTCTCCTCTGGTCTCTATATGCAGAGACAAATATGTGATATTCACCACAGATATACACAGAATATGAAATTGTTTGAAGGGGAGATTTTTGGTATATACAAAAAATGAGATGATGATGTCATATTTATTAATAAGAAATAAATAAATCAAATGAGCTAATATATATATATATATATTACTTTTACCACTTTCGTTTTGAAAACAGTTGAAACTTACTCTCAACAATTTCCATATTTGAGGGTGTGTAGGGGTGTGTGTGTATGTGTACACGCAGGCATGTGCATATGTTCACATAGATTCTTAGAAAGGCCAAAGGTTGTCAGTGGGTGTGGTTCTCTATTGCTCTTCACCTCAATCATTCAGCATCCCCCACTCAACCTCTTAACTTCTGATTTGGATTCAATTGGTTCCTTTCCTCAGCAGAGAAACCTATCAACAAACAAACAATAGAAGGAAAAAAATTGTAATAATTGCCCAGACCAATGTCACATAATTTCTCTTTATGTTTTCTTATAGTAATGATGGTTTCCAGTCTGGGAACCCTTTAGTCCATTTTGAGTTAATGTTTTTGATAATGTTTTGATAATGTTTGTGATGATAGTAAGGTAGCAGTTTCATTCCCAAAGTATGTTTCCCAACTCTACTTATTGAAGGAACTGTGCTTTTGTAGTAGAGTGTTTTGGGCACCCTTGTCAAAAGTCAATAGACCACACATCTGTATGTGTTGGTTCATTTCTGATTTCTGGTTTTAGTTTTGACATCATGAACTTGTGTGTGTGTGTGTGTGTGTGTGTGTGTGTGTAAGTAAAGTTTATGTGTAGTAGAGTTTGAAGCTAGAGAATACCTCCATTTGTTTTCCTTGTGATTTTTGCTTGTTTTGTTTTGTTGGGGTTTTTTTGCCATGTGGATAGGGGCAAGGTAGGGAGTTGTGAATGTCTCCATATGAATTTTAGAATTTTGTGTGTGTGTGTGTGTGTGTGTGTGTGTGTGTGTGTGTGTGTGTGTGCGCGCGCGCACTGTGTTTTGAATCCAGAGCTTCCCATTCCAGTCACTGCCTTCTCTATTTTCTATGAAATGTGACACCGGGATTTTGAAAGGGATTGTATGGACTCTGTAGATCACAATGGATCCTATGAACATTTTAACAACATTAATTCTTC
Organism: Rattus norvegicus; assembly: GCF_021556685.1. NCBI lineage: Eukaryota > Metazoa > Chordata > Mammalia > Rodentia > Muridae > Rattus > Rattus norvegicus. The sequence goes on from NC_141541.1 coordinate 95,864,323, forward strand.
CAGACCATGATCACAGAACATCTTTTATTTGTTCTTCAGTGCATTTTATAGTTTTTAATATTTAAGTCTTTCAACTCTGTGGTTAATGTATTCCTAATTATATTCTTATATTTAGAGTTCTTGTAAATAAAATTCTTCTTCAGAGAGATATCCATTCACTTCTGTGGATCACACGATGTGATGGGTAATCTTGGCTGTCAACTTGACTAGATCTGGAATCAACTAAAACCTAAGAAGTTAGGTACACCCTTGATGACTTTTTTCTTTATTGGATCGTTTGAGGTGGGAAGACCTCCTTAAATCTAAACCACGCCTTCTGAGGGCAGGCTATATAAAAAGATGGAGAAGAAGGACATCTTGGCTTTTTGCCTGTTGCCCTCATTCTCACTGGCCAGATTATCAATCCTTCTGCTGATATATCCTTTCACTGGCATTAGAGCCTACTTCTTTGGGATTCAACATATACGGAAGACAAGCTAAGACATCTAGATTTGTGAACTGAACCGCTAGTGGATTCTTGGATGTTCCACTGGGAGACAGGAATTTTGGGGCTAGCCATGCCATAGCCTGCAAGCTACACTAACAAATCCCCAGTATATAGAGTCATTCTGTATGTTTTGTTCCACTGGAGAACCATGACAAATATACATTGGTGTCTCAGCCTTGTTCCTAAGTATGGGGGCTTCAAAAAATAATCCAACATGTGGCTAGTAGCTAGGTAAACTTTGAGTTGGGAATAGAGCCTGAGATTTCCCATTCTGGTATCTTACTTACATTCATTTTCCTTGGTGTAACAAAGTAACTTCAGAAAAGAAGTTTAACAGCTGAAAAAATAACTCAACTGTTAAGACCAGAGCCGGGTTCCTAACACCCACTACAGGTGACATAACTGCCTATTACTCCAGCTTCAGGGAAGTCAACATACTCTTCTAGCTTCTGTGGGCCCCTGCAGTCCTGTGCACATATCTACACACATAATTAAAATAAGTCTTTTCAAACCCAATTTAAAGGAAAAAAGTGTTTGTTTGACTTACAGTTTAAGGAGAAGACCATAGTGGTATGGCAGGAGCATTAGGCTGCTGGTCACATTGTACTTGCAGTCAGGATGTAGAACAGTGAACTCTAATGCTTTCCATCTCCCTTTTGTACAGTCCCTGTTGAATGGTACTTGCCATGGACCACTTAGATAACAACAGGACAGCCAGCTGTAAGGAATCTTTAGTCTTTTACTCTCTCTTAGCCAAAATTCATGTAATTGTCTTTTTAAAGATAGGATAGTTCCTTTTGATAATAGGCAAGCACAGGGACGTGATCTGGCCAAGCTTTCTATAAAATTTAAAGACTAATATAATACTCTCCTTCCATCAATATTAACCCATCTGTCACCTTCTTCATCACTTGTCCCTGTATAGGGCAATGGCTCTGCAGTAGTCCTGTATCTACTCATGCTGTTTCTTCCTAAAGGAGCGGCCTGCCACCTTCCTCTAATTTAATAATGTTTTCTTCCATGTAACTACTTGATAGGAAGTGTTTGGATTTTTTATAACTATCGGGACTTTCCCCTCTAATAGCTAGCGCCTTAATTCTTTCACTATCTACGAGGTCTGGATTTTCCACAGTTAATTCTTCTGTTGTTATGTTATTGATCACAACTATTAGAGTTTCATTCTGTTTCTACTTAATTTTTGCTAGTGCTTTCAAAAGAGGCATGGTCCATAAAGACCAAATCAGGTCTCCGTGTTCCTGTTAGTGGAGAAAGAAACAAAAGAGCCAGTACGTAGCTCCCGATGGTACCTATTTGAATCAACTAGGCAGAAAGTCTATTCGAGTCAGTTAGGCAGAAAGTTGAGGAGGAAGTGGTCAAGTGTCTCCAGGAGACCAAGTTCCGAGGAACACATATCTCTGGCCTGCTGACCACGATGGTCTCCTGTCAGACAGGCTCCACTGGAGCTGGCGCAGCAGGTATTCCCCACACTTAAGTGGGTCTTCCTACCTCAACTAATGTAATCTAGGACATTCCTCACAGGGACGCTTGGAGGCTTATGTCCTAGAAGACTCTAGATCTTGTTGACAGTATTGACTGTTGGGGGGCACGCAAGAGGAACAACAAAACAGCTTTAGAACTCATGGGATGTGGCCAGGCCCACCAGTTAGCAAAATCATCACAGCCCCAAGGACCATGCATTTTGAGGACTACATGCAGTTATGGAGTTTTGCTCTGTTTCTTGTCCTCACAGTCATTGCATCCCTCCTAATCTATGGGCTGTCTGAAAGCTCTAAGGGGGTTTTCACCCCTCCCTGGGCAGTGTCATTGGCGCTGACAATAGGGATTGGTCTTTTTCAAGCATCGCTTCTGGAGCAAAGGAATGATTCAACCACAATGCTCAGAAAGAACTTAGAGATGTAGATTGTTAAAAACTTAGACTAGGATTCTTTTTTAATGGCTTTGATGTAGAAAAGCTTGGGGAGCAATTTAAAATTCAGAAAGGCACGCTTTTGATAACTGAGTAAGGGGGTTTTTGAGGTCAGGGAACAAGAGCAAGGGCAGCCCGACTAGTATAAGCTGTGTGCCTTTCTTGCTTAAGCTGGGCTGGGGGTCAAATGACAATTTATTGTGCCTATTTTTGCCCTTGGCTTCTTGATATGATTTAATAAAAAGTTGTTAAAGAGTAAATGTGCACTCTGAGACTTTAAAGCAAAAATAACTTTTTTGCATGGAAGTTTAGATTTGTGATTTCCTTAAGATTGGATTGTTTATAATATTACATTTAAGATAAATAATAAAATAAATGATCCTTCTTTACAACTGCAAATAGCAGCCTGCTAGTAAGAGAAGTGGCTGAGAAAGAAGAATACCTTGCTTTCTTACACTTTTAAATCAACAGCAAGTTATGTAAACATGAATGTTCACAGATTCTTGGGAATAATTTGTTTTTCAGTTGTGATATGTAAAATGTTTAATCATGTAAGGGTATTGAGAACATGCAAATACACACACACACACACATATATATATATGTGTGTGTGTGTGTGTGTGTGTGTGTGTGTGTGTGATTATTCACTTAAAGAAAAATGGAATGTAACCACATTGTAGTTTTTAAATTGCTTAAAAGATTTTGGTGGGATAGGATAGCTACAGGAGAAAAAATAAAGTTGTTAGGGCTTGTTGGAGCCTTGCTTCATCCACCAAATGTGTGTGTATGTATGTGTGTATATGTGTTTTTTGTGCGTATGTATGTGTGTGTATATATGAGTGTGTATGTATGTGTGATGTGTGCTATGCATATGTATATGTGTATGTATGTATGTGTGTATGTGTGTATATATATGTGTATATGTGTGTACGTACATATATATGTGTGTATGTATGTGTGTATGTATGTGTGTATATGTGTTTGTTTGTGTATGTGTGCATATGTATGTGCATGTGTGTATGTATGTGTGTATGTATATATGTATGTATGTATGCATGTATGTATATGTGCTTTCTCCTTTTTCAATGGCCCCAGAGAATTAAGTTTTACTCCTTCAGGGAAAGTCTGCTGAGTTGATGAATGGCTGTCTCCATGCCCCTCCTCAGTTTACTAGTGGAAGGTGGCTTCAACAACTGACCATCATAATTCCACACAGTTTCATTTCTCATGAATGCTGAAGTGCATGATAACTGGTGAAATAGCATTTTCTAACTTACAAGAACAGAAAAGTCCCCACCAAAATGCAAACAAGATGAAGAAGTGGTAGAAGCCATGTTCCCACTTTTAAAGTTATAAACAATGCTAAGGGCTGATGCAGTCTGCTATGTTGGGTCTTATGTACGTGAACATTTTCAAATAATCTTTAATATGTTATGGCCAATTATTATTATTATTATAATTATGGAAAACATGGTCAAACTGAATTATATAAAATTAATTTAAAAATATATAAATGTTGAACAACTAACTGACAGTACACATGAACAATAAGCAAGAATTGAATTCTTTACTTAAAAGAACAAATTTTGCTATATACTTATTAAATGATAAGTAAAAAATAAAGACACTTCTAGCATGTACCGTGTCAGGAGCCACGTCTGGTTCAGTACATCGTTCCTGATGTGACACCTGGTTGCCTGCAGCCTACTCTTGGTTCCCTCCCATGTACTCTTTCTTCTGCCCATCTTGACCTTCTGTGTCTAATCTTCCCAGACTCTGCTATATAGCCCATGGTATGGTCCATCACACCTTGAGGACTTGTCCTGGGAGCAGCATGAGAAAGAGAGGAGGCTCATGGCTACGGCCTCCTACGTGGGTGAACTTAAGGAAGGTTCTGAAGCTGTCTGTACAAACAGGTTATTAGAGAACTATGCCAGGGAGTCGTAGGAAAGTGATTAGAATGATACCTGCACATAGCAATGTCCTTATTAACGTCCATTAAATCCATAGATAAATTAGCACAGTGTGGCTGGCTGACCTTTAGAGGCCTTTCAGACCCACAGTAGGTGGGAGTCCAAGGCTGTAGCCTCTCTGTCAGGAATTGACTGTGCCAGTGAGTAGCCCTGGAACTGGATGCCCACCTGTCGGCCTCATCCCTCCCTACGGAGTCTCATCTGCCTGCATCTTGACACAGACAGCCTACCTAGAAAACAATGTCTTCCACATCTGTATAAACAAAACAGCTACCTTACAAACAACCATTTGGCAATTGGTAGGCTAAAAAAGCATTCTCCCAAGGACAGTATTTACAAAAACAAAACTGAGAAAGGAAAAAAAAAAGTTAATACTGGGAATAAACATCTCTGAATTACACTGTAAAGCATGTACTCCTGGGTAATTTTTACCCTGTCTAAAATGACCAACTAATCCTTTTTGCAGCCTCACACATACTCTCTCAGCACTGTGAAGGCTGTACGACTGGGCTGTCTGTTACCGGTCTATAATCTTTGGCTAACATCTGTGCATGAGATACAGGTGATCATTACACATTTGAGCTAGTTGAATTATCTCGGCAGACATGTCAAATCATTCCTAATTTGGTTATTTGAAAACCCTTTCCCCCTTGAAGCTACAGAACCTGGAGTACAGATGTGCTTAATTTCTTGGGGGATGCTAATGAGGACAATGTTCTTCTTCAGAGCAGGGAATAAAGGAACAATCATCTTATGTAAGCATCGGAGGCCTAGGAAATCTCCAGAATTATTATGCCCTACAGATAGGGCCCAGGCACTGTGGGGAAAAAAAATCAGTAAGTTTCCTATGTGTTTTTCATCATATTTAATGCACCACTGCCTCAAAGTCACTAGGAATGGGCAATCCTTAGCAAGACGGGGAAAGGATTTCTACTTTTGCCAATAAATGGTGCACTGAGCAGCCTGCTCATCCAAGCAACTGGCCCTGTCGCTCTTCCTGGTGTAGTAGCTACACAGAAGTACTTGGCAATGTGTATACAGAGGGGCACACCGCTGAGAGGAGTCTCTGTGGGCAGAGCAAAGAGCCAACGAATTTACCAACAGGAGCCTGGGTGGTCGGCTTCTGGCAAGCTCTGTTAGACGCTCATCTGGTGTCCGACATCTTTTACTTATTAGCAAGCATGCTTGGAGTGTTAGGACACGTCATTGGAGGGAACAATCACGGCACGGTTGGGATCCCACAAACACGAGTCATAGAAAGGTTGGCAGCACTGACAACTCTACTTTGTATGACATCATCTTGGCAGAGTATTCTTCCGAGGAGCGTGCTGTGTAATACAGAAAGGACACACATGCACTGAACACATGAAGAGGCCAGTAGCTATTAGCAGCACTCCACAGCAAAACCGCACTGAAGGCCTTTACTTAGCTTTTACTTTTGATGCAAAAAAAAAGTGAGTCTTTGACTCAGTCTAACAATGAGAAACAAGTGGCTTCAAAGCTATGGCGCTAGTTACCATGAAGAGACTCGTTTCCGAACACAAGTACATCTCGTGTGCACAATAACAAGGTACGTCTTCAATCACAGTGACTAGACAGAGCAGGGTTTCACCCAGTGGGGCTGCCCACACACCAGGCTTCTCATCTAAATGATGAATGACGCTGATTACAGACAGTGGAAAAATGTCAAGAGAATTTCCTTGGGCATTTTATATGTCAAGAGTCCTGGGTTTTATATGTCAAGCGTATTGGGTCGAAGAGACCTCTTTGGGTTACTTTGCATGTGTTGAAATCACATGCCTTTAGCTCTACAACTTTTGCATAATATGTAAAGTTTAGACACACACACACACACACACACACACACACACACACACACACACACTTGAAACCACAATAGGAGTTTAAGTGTTCTAAAAATGTATCTTACAATAATTGTTTACAAAGACTCTGACATAGGCAGAGGTATGTAAAGAACCTTGAGTTAAAACAATTTTCTAAATAAACAAAGGTGTGACAAAAATTAGAAGAAAACATAATCAACTGCCCCCCTGCTTCTACCACATGCTTTGCATTGATACCAGCTTACTCTAACTAGACCCAGCATTCCAAGAAGTACCTAATCCAGAGAGGCATCAGGTCTCAGAAGACATGGCTGACCACCTGAGCAGAGGCTGAAGCTGGGCTCCAGATCAAACTGTCTTTAACCTCTCCCTGAAGAGCCTGATGGTTGGGGAGATGAGAGGGAAGGCTGTACTTTTGTCGCTGTCTTGTATTTTAGACGCCTTCTGTAATTGGCTGCTCTCGCTTTAAGGTACACCTTGATGATCCAACCCTGTGTCCCTTGCTGAGTTTGTGGTACAAGCAGCGTGAGCCCGAGCTTTCCAGATCTGCGTCTGCCCTTTCTTAGAAGCCATGTCAGGCATCGGCTTCCATAGAGTTCCAGTGCGAAGCCCTGTAGCTCTCCAAATGCTCCTCCAATGAGAATCTGGCAAACGCTCATCTCTGCAACTGCTCCTTTTAACTCGTGAGACAGACAACAGGTAGCCCGGCCTCACCTCCCGAGCATGCTCCCTGGGAGCTAAGATAAAGGACGTGGATTCAGATGCACTGCAGGGTTGCCTCTTTCCAGTTCTCACTGGGAGCATCCCAGATGTTCACACCAGTCACTACCCGTGTGTCCCTGTGATCCAGAGCCAGACAGTGGGTGGGTCGTGTTCACACAGCCCTTGTTGGAAATAGAGATTGATTTGCCTTTCCATGGCTCCGTGGGGATCCTACTTACTAAATAACAAAAGAGGGAAGGTCATTTACGTGTTCAGTTGTAGGCAATACTGGAGATATTCAGAGTGCGCGAGTCTTCCTGCAGAAGTGGTAGGAGTCATAGTTCACTAAATTAAGGTGCTATTCGGCTGCTGTTTATTTTCTTCAGTCACCTTGGTAGACAGCAGTAAACAAGAAATCTCATTAGAATCCTCTCCTCTCCCCTCAGTCCTTCTCCCAATAGCTTGGAAGCCAAGGAGAGGTTCATCTCCTCTGTTTCACAGGAAGGGAGCTAGCCGAAGTTGAAACTGTGAATCGGTTTGACAAAAGACACCATCAGACTGACGACATCATTAGTTATCATCAGATACTATGTTCTTTTTTTAAATTTTGTAATTATATTTATGTACAGAAAAAAGTGTATATTTAGCCCAGCTTAGTGGCGAGTTCTTTAGCCTTTGCCTTTTCCAGCTTGGCAATGCGAGCCAGACTTAGGACCCAGGATGTTGCCTCCCCGGTGGCAGCGGATCTCGTCATATCTGTGGTTATAATTGGTCCTAATAGCTTCCACCAGCTTAGCCAGAGCACCCTTGTCTTCCGAGTTAACCTGTGTGAAGGCAACAGTGGTGCACGTCTTCCTGTGGACCAGGCGCTCCAGCCTGGCTTTTCCCTTGATGATGCAGTAGGGCACCCCCATCTTTCAATACAGGGCAGGCAGGAAAACCACCAGCTCAATGGGGTCTGCATCATGGGCAGTCACCACCAGAAGAGCCTTCTTGTTCTCCACCAAGGTGGTGGCTGTATTGACCCCTGCTCGGAGGACAGGTGGTCTCTTAGTTGGGACGTCCCCTTTGCCAGCAGCTTTCTTCTCAGCAAGGGCCAGGAGCCTTTTCTTCTTCCCCTGCTTTATCTCTGGCCTGTACTTCTGGGCAAGCTTAAGCAGCTGAGTAGCTTTTTGCCTGTCCAGGACCTGGGAGAACTGCTTAATGGCAGGAGATACTATGAGCTGCTTGGCCACATGACGAAGTGTGTGAGATCTTTTTTGGGCCAGATGTCCTGCCCAATGCCGAAGTTCTTAGGCCTCTTCTCAAACAAAGAATTGACCACCCTTTTGGCCTCCTGTTTCTAGATAACAGTGGAGGCCGGAGCCACCTTCTTCCCCTTGGCCTTCTTTCCTTTGGGCATCTTGCTTGGCTGGAGGAGAGAGAGATTCTATGTTCTTATTTTACACAGCCGCTGTATCTGATAGATCTCCAGCTAATTCATCTGCTTCGTAGAATGTGTCCTTCCCAGTCTTCCACCTCTCTGGACCTCCCATTATGCCCATCAGCAGCATTGGTGGCCTCCAGTAGCAAGGCTCACGTATGAAGCTTAACTCAGGAAGGTACTTAGTGCTGACTTATCAAGGAGTCTCAGGATCCGTTATCATATCCTCTTCCTTACAGGCTTGGTCTGTCATCTTCTAGGTTGTCATGATAAGTTCGTGACACTTAGATCCCTGCATCCCATCCTTAGGTGACATCCAATGCCAGCACGCAGGAGTACAAGGGCTGGTGCTGGGGTTGGAGAAGGTTGGACACAGGAAGTGAAGAGACAGTCTAGCTCTTCAGAGAGGATCATGGTAGGAAATGAGGTGAAAACAAAGACCAGCAATACCACTGAATGCTTTGTGACACACAAGCTCTGTTACTGAGTACTTTGTGACAATAGCTAGTGCTTTCTACTGTCCCATTTAATCTTCACAACAGCGCTGTGAAGTTAGAAAGCCCATTTTATAGAAATAAAAAGATGTAGCAAGATTAGAAGTGTTTTTAAACAGGTTTTGGATGACACTGTATCCTGTTATTCTGTAAGTATCATTTGCATATTTATCTGCGATATGGACACACATGACTTAGCTATCTTCAAGAAAGGACCTGTGGCCTCAGCGACAGGAGCCTTGTCAGGTTTACCACTAGAGGGCAGCCCCTGCCAGAGGGCAGCTGACTCCTCTCCCTCTGTGGCTGCAGCCAGGGCCTGACTGACCTGCTTAACATTACTGTCCACGTGTTCCAGCCCCATAGGGAATGACCTGTGTGGCCCTTATTTCTCTTCCTCCCAACCAGGGATGTTACCTGGCCGTCTGACACCACTCTCTTGGAGTATGCTTCCTAGTTGAATCAGACTATGATCATTTTGGCTCACCTGGTGGGCCTAAAACTGTGGACCAGGCTGGCCTGGAACTCACAGAGATACTCTTGACTCTGCCTCTAAAGGGCTGGAATCAAAGATGTGTACCATGATATCTGGTGACATTTCTATTTTATATTATTGCAGACCCATAAAAGTATTACTTTTACTCTAGCTTTTTGAGTGTTACATGAACAGCTCTTCTCGTTAATAAATAACCTTTAAAAATCACCTTTTTAAAATTTTTTAACTAGGCTGGTAGAATAAAGCTTTGCACGTGCAAAGTCCTGTGTTCAAATCACATTATTATAAATAAATAAAATTGAAAGTAAAACTAATGTGACCACATTATACGATGTTTTCAAAAATAATAGAAAGTTACACGTAATTCTCTACAAAAGAGTTGATTTGTGTGTGTGTGTGTATGTGTGTTGTGTGTGTATTGTGTATGTGTGTGTGTGTTGTGTGTGTTGTGTGTGTGTGTTGTGTGTGTATTGTGTATGTGTGTTGTATGTGTGTGTTGTGTGTGTGTGTTGTGGGTGTGTGTGTGTTGTGTGTGTGTGTTGTGGGTGTGTGTGTGTGTATTGTGTATGTGTGTGCTGTGTGTGTGTGTGTTGTGGGTATGTGTGTGTGTTGTGTGTGTATTGTGTATGTGTGTGTTGTGTGTGTGTGTTGTGGGTGTGTGTGTGTTGTGGGTGTATTGTGTATGTGTGTGTTGTGTGTGTGTGTGTTGTGGGTGTGTGTGTGTGTTGTGGGTGTATTGTGTATGTGTGTGTTGTGTGTGTGTTGTGTGTGTGTTGTGTGTGTGTGTTGTGTGTGTATTGTGTATGTGTGTTGTGTGTGTGTGTTGTGTGTGTGTATTGTGTATGTGTGTTGTGTGTGTGTTGTGGGTATGTGTGTGTTGTGTGTGTGTGTGTTGTGGTTGTGTGTGTATGTGTGTTGTGTTGTATTGTGTATGTGTGTTGTGTGTGTGTGTTGTGGGTGTGTGTGTGTGTTGTGTGTGTGTTGTGTATGTGTGTGTTGTGTGTGTGTGTGTTGTGGGTATGTGTGTTGTGTGTGTGTGTTGTGGGTGTGTGTGTGTTGTGTGTGTATTGTGTATGTGTGTGTTGTGTGTGTGTGTGTTGTGGGTATGTGTGTGTTGTGTGTGTGTTGTGGGTGTGTGTGTATGTGTGTTGTGTTGTATTGTGTATGTGTGTTGTGTGTGTGTGTTGTGGGTGTGTGTGTGTTGTGTGTGTGTGTTGTGTGTGTGTTGTGGGTATGTGTGTGTGTGTGTATTGTGTATGTGTGTGTGTTGTGTGTGTGTGTTGTGGGGGTGTGTGTGTGTTGTCTCCTGTTGAATATTTTTATCACAATGTTTGGGGGGTGTCCTTTTCCACATTCCTTAACAATTATTTATTTTTTATGTTCTCACTTGGGGCAGAGAGGATTAAAGATGTCCTGATAAATGATATAAATCCAATAAAACATAAGCTGGACAACAGCTGGGGCCTCCTGCTCCTCCCTGATTTATGTAGACCTGTGTCAAACATTTGAACATGTGGGAAATGAGGCTCCAGAGGTGTCTAAGATTGGGAGCAATTCTACCAGATGTAACTTACTCAGTCTTCCCATCCCAGCTCCTTTGTGTCAGGCTGGAAACAAGCGCATCACTTCCTGAGCTTGCCAAAGATGAGTACACGTAAAACCCACAAAATCCATAAAAGAAAAAAATGACCCTCTTAATTGCAATCTTTTGTGACCACCCCTCCCTCCAGTAGTGTTCTGGAGACCTGGTCCTTCAGCCTCCCAACTTCCCCTCTTCCGATGAGGACAGACAAATTCTTCCCCTCCCATCGTGCAATAGCAGTTCCACACATGCTCAGGCCTCTGGGTGAGTCCATTCTACTATGTCTATATATCTGTCTGTCTCCGTATACAATATTACACATATATATTATACATATACATGTATATAAGATATAAGTTATATATATGTATATATGTGTATTTTATACAGCTATATATGGTTTATGTATAACACATAAGTGTTATATGCATGCATATGTATAATATATATGAATATTTTCTGAACAAGAACAGGTTACATTCTATAAGGGACACTGTTTTCAGTATTTGGGAAAAGAAGAAAATATTTTTATTCAAACATTAAAATAAAAGGGTATAGAAACTAGCTGGAGGGTGGGTGCTAGGAGGGAGGCCAGCACAGAATGTGCATCATGGTGCTCTCTACTTTAAGCACTGCTATGGAGTGAGAGGAGATGAGACCTACAAGATTACAGAAGATGAGAACTGCAGTTCCCATGGTGTACTTCCCGCACTCATGCTGAAGATTTAGGAGTGACTGATTAGACGTTAGTTGGTGTGGATGTTATATATTTATAACCAAAGTCTCTTGGGCTCTCTTTAGCTCCCTTAATACCCAGGCACTGTCCACTTCTGTGTCAGACCTAACATCCTTATGATCATCATGAGGAACCTTTTGGAGTGTTTAGTGCATCACTAACTTTCACTGCCCAAAGAGCTAAGGATGTCGTAAGATGGCATCCGAATCCTATAGCAGTGACATCAGGTCTTCGCTACAGCTCCGCCAATGTACTTCCAGTTCCTAATACGTATGATGCTCCTTTTGTTCTGTAACTATAAAAACTTGATGAATCAGTTGCTGTATTAGAACATAGAATTTGGGACAAATATTTAAGTCCATATTTCTCACCATAGCCACTCATATTTGGCTCCAGAGTGCACGATTTCTTATTCCCTTTGAGGTGAGAACAACAACCAGGGTACCTTAATAATTTAGGAGCTGCTGGAACAGCAGAACAGACAAGGAAGAGAAACGGGTCCTTTGGAGAGTGCATCAAATTGAAAAGTTTCTCTGACAGAGGTCATAACAGACCCAGTGAACTGACACCTATTGGGCAGGATCTTTGCCAGCTACACATCTAACAAAAGACAACTATTCAAAATATATAAGGAACCTAAAAGAACAACTACCGAGAAACCAATCAACCAACCAACCAACCAACCAACCAACCAACCAACCAACCAATCAACCAACCAACCAACCAGTCAACCAGTCAACCAACAAACCAATCAACCAACAAACCAATCAACCAACCAACCAACCAGCCAGCCAACCAACCAACCAACCAACCAACCAACCAGTCAATCAACCAACCAATCAACCAACCCAACCAACCAACCAATCAACCAACCAGTGAACCCATGGGCTAGTGAGATAAACGGTTCTCAAAAGATGAGCTACAAATGGCCAATAAGCATAGGAAGAAACTGTCAGCATCCTTAGCTCTTAGGGAAATGGAACATAGAACAACACTGATAATCCATCTCACCCCGGGCATAGTGGCTACACATCTTGGTGAAGCTGTGTGGTAAGGGGAGCCCTCATATACTGCTGGTGGGATGTAAGTTAGCCCAGCCACTATAAAACCAGTGCACCTCAAAAACTAAACATAAGATTACCGTATGACCCAGCTCTAACATCCTGAATACTCACCCGAAGACTCTCCATTGAGATCTATCAGAAATACTTGCACATCTGTGTTCACTGTGGAACTGTTTAAAACAGCCAGGTTGTAGAATTGGCCAGTCTGCCATCCGATGCCTAGTGACAATGCGGTACAGTCAGAGTGGAGCTACACTCAGTCGTAGAGCAGGACAAAAGTCTCTTGTTTGTAGGAAAGCAGATACAAGGGGAGATCGTTCTAGAAGTAAACTGACTCAGTCGCAGAAAGGTAAATATTGCATTTTTCTCATTTGCAGGTTTTAGATTCATACAGATGAATAAAATTGTATATTCCCATACAACACATAGGCATATAAGCCAGATTGTGTCAATGAGAGAAAATAAGGGAGCTGGGGAGAAGGGAAAGATGAGAGTTTGTGGATATGGCCAAAGTACAAGATGTACTTGTATGAAAATGTTTCATGAACCCATGACTATTGATGAGAAGTGGAACTTTCTCCGGGGCTTCATGGGGAGATGATTCATACCTCGGCGCTCCGAGCCCTCCACCTCCATCCCAATGGGCTCTCTTACATCATATCTGACAGTGCAACCATGGTCCAGTCCCCCTACCCCACGTCTCCATTTAAATCACTGTGTACAAGTAAACACCAATACAAATATTTTTAAGAGTCCCCAGATTTATGAATCCAGAACTTTTAGGAAATGAGGACTTGTTGTGAAACGAAATCAGCAGCGTGGGAAGGAGAGCAAGTTCGAACAGGAAGTCAGCGTGGTCAGTTTCTAGCGGGAGGAATCCCACCGAGGTTGTTTACAACTGGAGTTGGAGAGTGTATGAACAAATCGTAAGGATGATTATCCAAGCTGACCTGACCACTGGTTACCCGTGAACATCCGTGAAGAACCGGAGAAGACAACATCACGGTCAAAATCAGTTTAAAGGGGGTTGGGGATTTAGCTCAGTGGTAGAGCGCTTGCCTAGGAAGCGCAAGGCCCTGGGTTCGGTCCCCAGCTCCGGAAAAAAAGAACCAAAAAAAAAAAAATCAGTTTAAAGAGAAGGGGCGGTGGATGCAGTCGGGTGCAGAGGAGGAGTGGGGAGATCGATTTGTAAAGAAAGAATCTGTGGATTCAAGGGTGTCCATGGTTAGGGTTTTTGTGTTATTTTGTCTGATTGAATGTAGGGGGAAGGCATCTTGCTGAGGATGAAAAATGATTTTCTGCCGCTTGCTGCTGCGAAATCTGTTACCATAACAACCGACTTCTTCAGCCAGGAGGGAGGATTTGACTGAGCGATCTACATGGGACTGTTGTGATTTCCAAGGGCAATCTTGACAGCCTTGTCAGCAGAGCTCCTGTGGTTGTGATTGTGCTTGCGTGACAGGTTACATTCTAGTTTAAGATTTCTAACGGCCTTCTCCATTACTGACTCCAAGTAACCATACCGTTTCTGACCCATTATGGACAGCAAAGATCTTCAGGGTGTTTATGGTGGCTGTGGTTGGTTTATCTTTTCCTTTGAGTTCTGTTTATGGTAAAAGTTAATGGCTCTCTTTAGGATTTAAATCAAACCTAAGAGTCTAACTGTCCTATGGACAGCTTTTATTGCACTCTGTATGGTGCTCCAAGGGTCTCCATATTCTTCCAGTGGAAAATCTCTCTGGCAATCACTGATGAGAAGCAGACATAGAGGCTAAGGTTGTAGGTAAGGTGGTTCAGAGCTCAGAGCTAAGCACCTTTCACCTCCACCCCACGCAGACATAGTTACCCCAAATGACTCATTGGATCAACAACTGAGTCATCTTTCACCTCCACTCCGACTTCCTTCCTTCTGCCCTTACTCCCTCCAAATCTCCATCTTAGAAGACAGAATTACAGGCCATGATGCAGATCCCCCTATCTGGCTCCCTACAGCACCCATCTTTTTAAAGTCCCTGTAAAGACAAGGCAGAGGTCATTATGTTGCAGGTGTTGTGCTGAATATTCCCTTCTGAGATGATAGAGGATATGTGTGTATGTGTATACATGTGTGTATTTAATGAGTTACTTCAGGCCTCTGTGTGTCTTTGGTTTAAAGCCAGGTTCTCTTGGTCTTTAATGTGGAGCACCTCTCCAGATTCCTGGCATGAAAAACCAGAGTTCAGTTTCCACACCAGTATCTAAGTGTCACGAAGGTGAGAGTCTTCCAGGGCTTTATTCTCATCTTGTGTAAGGTTGGCCTTTGCTGGGAGCAGCTCTCACTACTCTACCATCTGCCATTAAGATGATCGTTTGACTTAGTCCTTCCTCCATCCCACAGCGGCATTCAGACTTGAAATATGATCTTCCTAACTAAATTAACCATTACTGGAGAAATAGTTGCATGGAGAGAGATTTTAAAGGAGGAAATAATCCCAGTAGGATACATCTTCAGTCTTGTATATCTTCCACTGGACCAGTGGCTCTCAACACGCAGGCTGTGATCCCTGGCAAACGTCTGTCTCCAAAGAGTATTTACATTACGATTCGTAGCAGCAGTGAAGTTACAGTTATGAAGTAGCAATGAAATAATTTATACGGCTGGGGGTCATCACATCAGAAAGCGTATTAAAGGGTCACAGCATTGGGAAGGTTGAGAAAAGCTGCACCAGATCTTATGTCCTGAAAGCTATACCACCATCCAATAGGATCACAGATCAAGAACCAATCCTGCCACCTGTGGCCTCTGTAGGTGTTGAGCATCTGAGTGACAGACCCCAGTATTTATGTTTGGACGTGCCTCTGGCAGGGTCATACTTTGGTGCATTTCTGTGAAAACTAAAACAATCATTAGAGTCAGTGTGAGAGTGTTTAGGCTAAAGGAACCCTTCCACTCCTCTTACTGTTTTTAAAAGGACTTGCATTTTAAAATATTTTGATATAATAAGAATTTTCCTCCCGAATTTTTTATCTTGAGCTGTGATTAGCTTTCAAAAAGGCCTACATGTGTGATATTTACAACTCGATGAGTTTAGAGATAATTATATGTCTCCCATAAATCTGCTCGCTACTTCCAAGGGTTTCCACATATGATTTAAAATGTCCTTGTATTTTTGTGCATGTGACATGAATAATTAATTCCTGGTCATTTAGCAGAATTTTAAATATAGAAAGGAGTGCTACTAGCTGTAGGCACTTCAGTGCACAGAAAAACCTCCGGGACTAATTCATCTTGTAGGACTGAAGCTTTGTCCCCTGAAGCTGTCGTCTCCCCATTTCTCCATCCCTTCCCACGCCTGTTAACAGCCATCACTTTACTTCCATGAGTCAATTTTAAACTTGTTCTATACATCCCATCATAAAGTTCTTGTTTTCTGCATCTTATTTTATTCTGCATAAGGTTCTCCAGTTTCATTTGTACTATATTTAACAAGTACATTTTTTTTTTTTGTATTTAGCAAATGGTGGGACGGGTTTCCTTCTTTTTTAAAGACTGAAATCACATTTCATGAAATGTGTATATGTTTTCCTTACCTGTCACCTGTCACTGGACGTTCAGGTTGCTTCTGTGCTATCTTAGTCTGTTTGAGCTGCTATATCAAAATACCACACACTGGGTAATTTATAAACGATAGGAGTTCTGAAATGGGGGGCAGTAAGGTAGCTTAGCAGATCTGACATCTGGTGAGGACTGCTCTTTGCTTCCAAGATTGTGCCCAAAGGTTGTATCCTCTAGGGGAGAAGCGAGACAGACAGCTGGATGCTTTGGTGTCCAGAGCAGAAGATAAAAGGAGAGGAAGACCTCTCCCGTGTTGCTTTTATAAAATCACTGAGGGAGTCTCATTCTCACGGCTTAATGAACTCTTAAAGACTCCTTCTCTTAATACCGTCTCCTCGACTGACTTCCCACATCTGCATTTTAGAGCAGACCTGCACATTGGATAACGACACTCTTAGCTTTTGTGCACAGTGCTATATAAGCAAAGCCCCCTTTCTGAAGAAGGGCAATGAACAAATCAGGACTCTACATCTTTAAAATATTTGGCACAATCGTAAAAGAAGGAACCTATTTCATTTCCTTTGGATGTGTGCCCAGAACAGGATTCTCTCCATGTTCTCAATCAGATGCCATTAACAGGTAGAGTTTTAGTTCATTCGAGCTGACATGGGAGCTTACACACTGGTGAACCAGGGAGAAAGCAGCATGACGTCATCTAATAAGGGTGAGGGTGATCGGACCTCAGAACGTTAAGGGGAAAGCTCTGTGTGTGTGTGTGTGTGTGTGTGTGTGTGTGTGTGTGAGGGAGGGAGGGAGAGAGAGAGAGAGAGAGAGAGAGAGAGAGAGAGAGAGAGAGCTGGTCTTGGGAAGATAGAAGGAAAAAGGAAGGACCAAGTACCTAGTTAGGGTAGGGAATGTAGCAGTAGGTCAGTGCAATCCAAAGCAAGAAAGCAGACAGTAATGAAAGGAAGAGAATATTGAGTAGCAGATGGACCATCGACTAAAGTAGCCTTTTGAGACTCTATATCCTCTAGACACAGTGTGTTAGCAAATTTCTTATTCAGATCTTAAAACTCGCCTCTTCTGTGAGTGAGGAACGAGGCTTGAGTTCTTTGCTCTGTTGCCACAGTTATGAACGAATGGCAGGTGTAGCCCAGATGACGTCGCCTCCCTCACGCAGGTGCAGAATCCACTGCACTAAAAGAGGCACAGGTGTTTCTAGGTGATTCACTGTCCCAATAAATCACAATTAAAGCAAATGAAATGATAGCACAAGGGATTCAGGTGTTCGAACAAGGCTTTGGAGATAAAATAAGAACCCAAAATTGAATTTTATGGGTGCAAATGGCAAATAAAGCATGAATCAAAATACCTTTTTTTCTGACATGTGAGAACTCAGTTTCCTAAATGAAGGCTTCATACAGAGACGCCACTTACATTTAGTTTATGATTGGAGACGCATAGGTTGGTTTTGGTGAGGAGGAGGGAGGGACATTTCTAATATTCTCTTGTTCCTTTTACTTCTTAATGACATAAACCAAAGTGCGAACATAAACGAGCCATGAAGCCAGTTTGGAAGTTATGAATATGAATGTAATCAGAAAACAGCCCCCTCCCCATCACCTTCAAGGGAGCATGTCAGACAGCGGAGGGAGCCACACTGTCAAAGCTGCTTTTGCTCTCTAGGCCCACAGAAGGGCTGTGTTGACAGCAAGGCCACTGTCTTCTGAAATAGAAGGGTTCTATGCGTTCAGGACCTAGTCAGCCCGCTCCAAGGCTCCAAGTGGATTCTGTTCCTGAAGAAGTACACACAGTGGAGCAGTGGGAAAACTGCTAATCAAGGCGGAAGTCCATCATGACCAGATAACTCCTAGATTCCACAATATGGGAGACTCCCTTTGTTAGAGGGGCTCCTCCTTCTCTGACCCTGTCTGGGGAATTCTAAGCCCCCATACACTCCTTTATCTGAGAAATGTCACGTAGCCTCAATTAGTTTATAGGACCAATGCCCTTTCTCCTGAGAAAACCTGTTTAGCCAGCACTTGAGATTCCTGAAATGCTTCCCCATGCTAATGAGGCGTTCCAGGTACTGCAAGCCCCCAGCCAATGGCCTTTGCCCAGCCTGGATGTCCCTACCCTCAGTCTCCAAACTTTCTAAGCCTTCAATCACTCTAAGTTGATCTGCCTACTGATTGCTGGTCCCGGTGTGGTTCATTCATTGTGGTACTCACAGAGCTTTGGAACGCCCCTCTCCCCTCCACTCCCGCCCCCTTGCTGTCTCTGCTCCCACTGTCCTTATGGGTTACATAAGCCTATGATCCAGGAGAGCAGGGAGACTCATAGAGCAGACTTTTTTTTTTTTTTAAGGTTTATGTATTTTACGTGTATGACTATTTTGCCTGCATGCATGTGCGTATTCCCTAGAAATGGTGTTACAGATCATTGAAAACCACCATGTGGATGCTAGGCATCGAACCTGGGTCTTCTGCAAGCGTCATGAGTGCTCTTAATGGCTGAGCCATCTCTGCAGCTCCCGGGTTGAGCAGACTCTTACTTGTTCTGCTTCCTCACTGTGTTTGGAATATAGACAGAAGGAGCACCTGGAGTTTCTCACTCCCCACTGTGTGTGTATACTCCCCGTGAAGCAGATGTAGCTGGAGACCAGGCACTGCTCTAGTTAAGGGTCACCTCACACATAAAAAGACAACATCGGCATCTGCCAGAATGGAAGGAGGTACCAAACCTGAGTCGCAGTAGTACAGAGACACAGCCAGATGACAGGAGAAGGCTCAGACAGGCACAGAAATTTAGCTATATTCCAGGAGGCTCTTAAGGTGTCTTGAAGAGGTTATGGCCTGCTGGGTTTCAGGAGTGAAGGGAAGCTTTCTAGAGAAACAAGCCAAGGGATGCTCCAGGAAGTGAGCCCAGTATCTGCTCAGAGGCATGAAACAAGTTTACAGTGGGTTTGAAAATGAAGAAGTCATAGCAGGCCGAGCTCTGGGTCCACTGTGTGGAAGAAGGCAGAAACTGTGTTTGCTTAATCCACAGCAATGTAATACAGATGAGTAAGCAGAAAACAACTTGTATTTCTGTCACCTGTCACCCCGTCTTCTTCTGAGTTATATAAAGGAACTGCTCCTCTCTCCTCTCAGGGCTTATCCTCAGGCCTTTTGGTGCTGGCTTTGTTGCATTCTACTGAGGTTCTGATAACTTTGTTTACCCACAATCCCGTATTCTTTTTTTAAATAAAATCTCTTCTTCTTCACTAAGCAACACATGTATAATTCAAGCATAAAACCCAATGTATCAACTCTACCCTGCCTGCCACTGGGCCTTGTCATAATGTGCCTTTTGTGAGTTTCCTACTTGCTACTACAGAAGTTTTTGCATATGAAAGCCAATTCAGAGGGGGAGGAGATGACTCCTTGGATAAGACCTGAGTTGGGATCCCCAGCTCCACCCCATGCTAGAACCTCAACACTAGGAAAGCAGAGACAGGCAGTTCCCAGGGGCTCCCTGGTCAAACAGCCTAGCCAAAATGGCAACTTCTAGGTTGAGTCAGGGGCACTGAGGCACAAAATGGAGATGAATAGCAATAGAGAAATATATCCATTGTTGACCTTTGGCCTTTACAAGAGTATGTATGGACAAACTCATATGCCTGTGTGTACACATACACCCTACACACACACAAGGCACTTTTAAACTTGTGTTCTTTTTATTTTTTCCTCCTCCTTCTCCTCCTCTTCTACACCTCTCTCTCTCTCTCTCTCTCTCTCTCTCTCTCTCTCTCTCTCTCTCTCTCTCTCTCTCTCTGACCTGGAACATGCTATGTAGATCAGGTTGGCCTCAATCCTGCCTCTATATCCTGAGTGCTGGGATTACAGGCATGTGCCAGGACACTTGGCTTTTGTTTTGGGTATAATGTCCTTAACCAGCAAGCTCTCTCTGTAGGCCACAGTGTTCCGCTGTGTAGGACCATACAATCATTTGTTTGCTCGCCCTCCCAGCCTCCCACCTCTGCTGCTGAGCGCTTGAGAGTGTGCACAGGTGTTCGCAGTTACAATTCACACACAGGCATGTATCTTGAAGCTAAATCGTTGGAAGAGGCATTTCTGCTTCAAGTGGTAGATGCAATTGTAGCTTTGGTAGATGATGCCAGATGCAGTCTCCACTCCAATGCTTTGAGAACTCCTCTGTTTTCTCACACGCTCACCAACAGAGTGGGATAAGAGTGTATGATGTTTCCAGTCACACGATGCACGCAGTTGCACGCAGGCAAACTTTCAGTCTGCACTTCTACCTCCGTGTGTGAAGGTGAACACTTGTTCATATATTCAAGAGACCATAAATGCACAAAGGCATCCTGCTTAGTGCCTTCTTACTTGTATGTGCACCTACTTTTCTATGAAATATTTATAACCTCTGTCCAATCTCATGTGTCTTTCTGACATCTAATGAGCTTCATATAGGTTTTATATTTATGCTGCATATGTCTTTTGGCAATTAGCGTTCATTCTTACCTTGCTTTTTGCCTTTTCCTCTACTGTGGGAGTTGGAAGTTGGAAACAATTTACAAGTTTCTCTTTCCTCCAGATCCATCTTACGTTGTGTGAGTTAAACAAGTGCCTGTGAGGCGAAAACAAACAATGAACTCTCCCACTCTCCTCCAACATACGGAAGGAGATGAATGGGTTCAACTGTGAGTCTGCAATCTCTGCGGGATTCCCCAGGTTCTCCTGTCAACCACATCCCTGAGGATCAGTACCACATCCCTCAGGTACTATAACAGTCATAGCAATTTCCTGGTAGGCAACAATGATAAACTCCCCTGAAATGGGTCTGCAGTTCCTGTAAGGCAATGCTGCATTCCTGGGAGTTTTCTCCTTTTTCCTACAGGAGCTGCTGCTCAAGAAGTTATCAAAATAATCACCAAACAATTTGTAATTTTTAACAATACTTATATTTATAGTGGTATGTCACAAACTTCTGCAACTTTCCAATTGTAGAATAAGCACCCCGTGTATATGTTAATGGTTGAAACTGTAATTGTCTTCCTGTTGTGCTTTAGTTTGTAAACATCTGTTTAGGGACAGAAGTTAAGTTGTTTCCTTAATAAAATTTTTTTCTCATTTGTAAAAAAAAAAAAAAAAAAAAAAAAAAAAAAGATAAATGGTACACACCTGCAAATCCAGAACCTAGAGGCAGGGCGTTAGCCTGGGGCTGAGTAAGGCCAGTGGTCTTAAACCTCAGCCTGCCTAAGACTGACTCCCTTCATCTTTCTTTCTGGTTGTTTTTACCCTAGGAATTGGGAAGAACGGAGTAGAGCGGTTTTGTTTCCCCCTTGTGTTACATGTTTGCAAACAATTTAGAGTATTGGAATAAAAATTGCATGCCTAAAAAAAAAAAAAAAAAAAAAAAAAAAAAAGAGCCATGGCCCCTCTCGGAAGAAAGCGTAAGGCCAGGGCCGCACCTATCGAGTCGGCGGACAAGCGCGAGAAACTGGCCGTGGTCATTGAGCATTGTACGAGCTGACGTGTCTACGGCCGCCATGCTGCTGCCCTGAGCCAGGCTCTGCAACTGGAGGCCCCAGAGATATCTGTGCAAGTGAACCGGTCCAAAGCCGCGGAGGGGCAGCTTCGAAGTGACGCTGCTGCGCCCGGACAACAGTCGTGTTGAACTCTGGACTGGTATTAAGAAGGGCCCTCCACGAAAGCTCAAATTTCCTGAGCCTCAAGAGGTGGTTGAAGAATTGAAGAAGTACCTTTCATAAGAGCTTTCAGTCCCTGGAGATGTTGAAGCATTTATGATGGTGCATGGCCAAACTTAAGCTATGTACCTGAAGCCATAGTTTCTTCCTCACCAGAAGTGATGGTTCAGTTCTGAGGCAGATCTCCAGCAAGGCACTGTAAAAGTGTGTTGATTTGTTTAATAAAAGTTCAAGTATTTGCAAAAAAGAAAAAAAAAAGGGTTTCTACAGTATCACCAGATGCATGCATATACAAGCAAAGTTCCTCTCTGTAGCATCGGCATAACAAAATGGTAGAAAAGGAGCCTGTTTATAAGATAAAGTACCAAGAGATGAACACAATTATGCAAAACCTGAATGATGCTAAACCCCTGCCGAAGGGAAGGCAAGCCTCAGACAGGTAGGAAGCCATCTTCTGTACTTTTGGTTTTTATTTTATGTTTGTTTATTTATCACATGCATGTGCTCATGAATGTGCCATGGGTGCTTCTCTGGAGATCAGAGGGCAACTTCTGGGAATCAATACATGCTTTCTACCTGTGGGCTCCTGAAGACTGTATTCAGGTCATCGGACTTGGCAGCAAGTACCACCGCCCCCTGAGCCATCTATTTTCTTTAGTTTGTTTTACATTATAGACAACTCATCTGATATTTATAGGTTTACTGGGTTTCATGGTTATTTTTATAAATAGATGGACGATGCCCTCTGCATGTCACGTCTTTAGAGTCAGACCTATTGCTTCCTTCCATGAGTAATAATAAACAGGCTATTTATGTATCCTTTTCTAATTCCTTCTCCCACAACTCTCAGGGTTGTCTGGCAATGTGTTTTGTACTTTTCTTTGTACCATTTCCCCTTTCCAGTCTTTAACTGTATCCTTGCTGTGGAAACAGTGGAGTTATTGTCCTTGCACCTTTCATCCTTCCCAGCCTCCTTCTTTAAATCTCAGATAGTTAAACCAATAGCTTATTTCCGGGCACATAACATTCTCAATTTCTTCACTGCCTGGGCTTGCAATCACCACTGTTTCCTTTCTGACGTGTGTAGTGAGTCGTTTTCTTTGTTGCCTACTGAGTAATGACAGCTTTGTGCTGGATTCACTCCATGCATCTCTTTATTGTTATTGTTTATTTTAGCATGTTTTGTTTTGTTTTTGGTAGAGGGTCCATGTACAGAGTTTCGTGTACACCAAATGGGACTCAAGCTCTCTCTGCTGTGCAGGACTGCTGTGAGCCATTGGTCTTTGTGTTTTAGCCTCCTAGGTGCCTGGACTCCAAGCACGTAGCACCACAATGTCAGCTTTACCTTTTCTTCCTTCAGATTCGTGGCTGGTTCCTACTAGCCACTGCTTCATTTCCTTCAGTCACCTTGCCATCTTTTTCTTAGATTACCCTAGCTTTATGAATTTCCTTTTAAAAGTGTTACAGCCTGAGTATGAAATGTCCCGCACAGACTCACACATTGAGTAGTTGGTCCCTTCAAGTGATTGAGTGAAACCACTGAACTAGACCATGGGTCTAGGAAGGAAAGGTTTATTTTGGAAAATTCACAACTGCTGTTGCTATCTCTCAGAAGGCAGAGAGGAGAGAGAGAGAGAGAGAGAGAGAGAGAGAGAGAGAGAGAGAGAGAGAGAGAGACCTACTTCACAAGTCTCTGAGCAATGCTGATTTTAGTCTCTTGTTTATCTGCCAGCCATCCTCAGTTCACCCTGTCTAGAGTCCAACCTGAGAAGAGTCCAGACTGCCATTTTGGGGTTTGGGCACCCACTTTTGGGAGGTGGTAGAAAGTTTATAAAATGGGAGCTGACCAATTAGACAATAGGTCACTGGGAGGAGGGGGGGCACTTTAAGATTATATGTATTCTCTGGTCCCTGGCCCCTTTCTAGTCATCAGTCTGCCATGAGATAAATGACATCTGCCTCCTGCCTCTCCGCTGTGCTCTTTCTCAGCACAGAATCGGGATTAGTGGAGCCAGGGATGCTGGCCTGAGCCCTCTGAAAACATGAGCCCGAACCAGCCCTTTCCCCTTTTTAAGTTGTTTTTGCCAGGGAATTTTGTATTTTGTCAAAGGGAAGCAAAATCTGGCTAATAGAGTTGGGGAATTCTTTGGCTACTTTTTACATTTTGTGAATGGTTCATATCTTCTCTAATTCTCTATATTTAATAAGTTAAGTTCCACGTTACCTAAACCTTTACCTAGAACACTAATATAAAAACACAGACGCAGAATAACTGGCAGGCATGGGAACTAATGTAGACCTGGCAAGGCATTCTGGGTAGGAGTTTGGTTTTTGTTGAGAAGATGCTTAGAGTTCCCATGGTAAGTCTGTCTGTCCTCTCTGTGCTACTTCTTACAAGTGCAAAAGCTGGTAGGGGACCTCACAGCAATAAAGCAGACCGAATTTACACCTGTTTCTAGCTTTTTTTTTTCTTTTTTTCGGAGCTGGGGACCGAACCCAAGGCCTTGCGCTTGCTAGGCAAGCACTCTACCACTGAGCTAAATCCCCAACCCCGCTTCTGGCTTATTTTTAATGAGTTTTTCTTTTTTTCTACTTTTGTTCTCCACCCAGCTCACATTATCCCAGTCTTGAGCTTAGAGTAGGAGTATCGAACACATACAAATTCATGTTATTTCAGAAGTAAAGCATGGGATTTTTTTGTAATCATTGGGAACCGGGAACAGAGTTTTGTTCAATTCGTGGTGATTTCTGTGGTAGGATCTTTAGAATCTACCCTGGCAAAAGAGAAAATCGAAAGAATAAAGCTCCCCAGAAGTGATTCTTGCATTGCATGTCCTTCCTTCTGAGACGTGCAGAGCAGGAAACTGGTATTTCGGGGTATCTGGAATGAGATAGTGGTCTTTGATCTTTCTGAGACTTTTGGGGGTCACTTGCTATTCATCAGGTTAAGTCAAATCACCAACCAGCTAGAAGGAAATAATTGGTATGACCTGACATTATAAAACTCTGCGGCTCAGGACAATCAGGGTCATTCTGATCAATAACAGAGGCAGACATTGCCACCGCCAAGAACATTGTGATAGTCACAGTTTCCAAGTTTCTATAATTGCTGTAAAATGTTTTCCTCTGTTGCCCAGTAGAAACATCTCTGAGAGTCTCTACTTCTTCGTATATTTGTGGCTCTCTGAAAAGATATACAAGTCCTTTGAATCACAGCATCAAAACTCCTGATGGCATTTTTGGCCTCCTCTTCTGTTCTGAGAGCCCTTGTATTCCATTCTGATGGGTCATGTGGAGCCCTAGCACTTAGAAGCAGTAGTTTAAAGATCCCTGCATATGCCCATAAACTAAAATTTCTGGTAGGATGGGAAAATGCCACTGTTATCTGCCCAAGGGAACTCTGATGACCACAGAACTACAGTCTCCATGAGCTATTAATATAAGGCCTTTTAGATCATAAATGCATAGTTAAAGGCTACATAATCCATTGCAGTGTGATGATTAACCTCAAGAGTCAACTGATGAGTTCTAGAACCACCTGGGAGCCAAGCCTCTGGGTATGCTTGTGAGGGGTTATCTTGGTTACATTGTTTGATGCAGGAAGACTAGCCCACTGTGGTCAGCTAGGCTGAGACTCTGGCTTGTACACAGCTATTCATTGCTCTTCTTCCTGTCTGCAGATGCCATGAGGCTAACTGCCTTAATCTCCTGCTGCCACGATGGACTGCACTCTTGAACTGTGAACCAAAACACACTGTTTCCCTCTAAAGTAGCCTTTGTCACAGCAACAGAAAAGGTAACAAAGGCACATAGTTTTATGTTTTTCTTTTCGAAACCTTTATCCTGGATGATTATTGGAGTTGAAAAAAGTATTGGTTCAAATATTTACCCAAACTTCTGATTTCTTGCACTTTTGAATGGAAGCCGTCCTTTGTCCATTAGAATAGACGTCGAAACTAAATTTTCCTCAGCTTATGCTTATCAGCAAAACAGAACAAAACAAAAAGACAATTTCTGGTCCTATAGTGATAACATTTTTTTTTCTTTCAGGGTCTTTCTTTTTCCTGAACAACATTCTTTACTAACCCATTAAACCAGATACTGTTATGAGCAGCTGATTTTTTTTTTGTGGGTGTGTGGTAGTGGAGACAAGTTGGTCCATTTAGAAAGCAAACTGGCTAATTTCATCAACAAGAAGACTAATGCTTTAAAAACCAAACCAAAACAAAGTGTGTAAGGCTCTTGTGCCCCGGGTTGTATCTGAACAGTTTTGCTCATTTCTCCTCACAAGAGCATCTCAGAATGTTGCCCTTGGCACAATTGGCAATTCCCCAGTGATTACTTCAGAACTCTGTTCAGATCGTCCCTCCGTCCATTGCTCTGGCACATGAGCAGCAAACCTAACATCTCACCCTGCTCTGTTTAATTGAAAACCTCCCCGGGGAAGGCTTCTCCTCAAGCCTTTTCTTTTCTTTTTTTTTTTTTCAGTTACTATTTATTTTATGTATATGAGTACACTGTAGCTATCATCAGACACACCAGAAGAGGGCATCAGATCCCATTACAGATGGTTGTGAGCCACTATGTGGTGACTGGGAATTGAACTCAGAACCTCTGGAAAACCAGTCAGTGCTCTTAACCACTGAGCCATCACTCCATCCCTTAAGCATTTACTTAATCAGACCCTGTGTTCCTTAGCTTGTAGCTGTGTCAGATGGTCTTTCTATTCTATGTAGGATACCAGGATCCTCCACAGCATAGATCTTTAAGGCACCCAGCATGCCAGTTGGCACACATATCATACACAGGTGAACACATCCAGTATGAGTTGTCTTATAAAGGGCATTATGGTTTTATCTAGAGAATATGAAAACGAAGTGCAGACTTTAAGAAATACTTGGAGCTATTATAACAACCATTTTTCATGGAGCCAAGGTGTTCTTCTGAAAGAATCACAGAGCTGAACATAAAAGGAAAGATGTTCTTGCTGAGATCGGTTCTCTCCAAAGCACTACCTTGCTGCTGAGTGAAGCTAAGCACACAGAACTCAGGTCTAATTAAACAGGTATAAATGTCTCCTAGCAGCTCTACCTGTCTAGTTTGACTAATCCTGGTGAGGAAGAGACCACCTTCCTCAGCCATGTATATAGAGGTTCATGAAGTGACAGAAATAAATGATAGCCCCTTCTCCCCAAGAAGAACACTCTGCTCCAGTAAGCTTAAGTAATGCAATCTTCAAAGACTATTGGGTTGGGCACGAGTACAAGCTACTGCCTTCTTCTCACTGAAAGATAATGCTAACTTACATAGACCAGCCAGGAGTGGCATGTGCGTTCCAATGGCTCTTTTCTTCACCCTTTGCGCTCAATTAACTTCTGCCTCTGGCTCTCTGGTAAGTCCCTCTGCGACAAATTGTCTGTAGAACTACCAAATCCCTCCTGGAAATTGTCTGGAAATCACAATTCAGTTTCCTAGTGTCCAGTGTTGTGTGTCTTTATAAACTCCTAAAATGGGGAATAGTCAGAATGGATAAGGAACTCCTGTGAAAGGTACGGCTGAACCAGGGCATGTCATCCAGCCTAGAAGTACAATATGTAATAGTAGGTCATTTGTAATTGTACCTGTAATTACCTTTTTGTTGGCAGCTTTCCTGTAATAGCTTAGTGAGGTGGATGTTGAACTTATCTAGTTTACATATACATAAAGCAAGCCAGGGACATAAGGACAGTGATATTCATTATGACGAATGCTGCCACCACGTAGTATAGATGCTCAATACATATGGGATGCATCCCTCTTCTCGGATCTGCCCAAGGTACTCGGGATTGACATTAGCTTCAGGGTTTCCACTCCCCGCTTTATCATATTCTAGTTCTATTTTTCACTTACAGGAAGAGGCTCCAGTGGTCTTCATGCCAGTGTAAGCCTGGCACACAGTAGGAGTTCATGAGATGGATTAATGAACAAACCATCTCAGGAAGATTATTCAGTACTCAGTGGGTAACATGAATTCATGAACTTAAGCATAGGGAAAAGAACAAGGAAACAGATGGGAGCCTCCAGTCAGACCAAGCCGAGGAAGGGAGGACAGAGATGGGGGAACTTTGTAAGCCTGTGCAGGATAGTGGACTCCAAGCAGCGGTTGCCCACATACTCCCCACTGTCTTGTCTTGTGCACATATCTCTGCCCATTTTCTCCTGCAGAGTCCCCCTCAAAATACATGGAGGATGTAATATGTGAATATTTTGTTGTTACAGAAATAGCATTTTTAACACTGAAGGAATTGAATGCATTTATATCTTATGAGTAAGGAAGATGGCTCAGTGGTTAAAGCACATATAAATGTGAGGACCAGAATTTGGATCCCCAGAACAAATGTAATTGCCAGGTGTGTCGGATGACAGGCCTGCAGTTCCAGCACTGGGAAGGTGGAGAAAGGGGTGCCAAGGACAAGCTCAGGGCTATATCAACAAGCTCTAGATTCAACTGAAAACCCTTTCATCCATGAATAAGGTGGGTAGCTGAAGAAGACTGCCAACGTTAGTGCTGGGTCCTCACGTGCACACTTGTACGCACACGTGACTGCACACATCCAAGCACCCATTCACACACAGGTACACCGCACATACATAAACAGGAGGGAAAGGTGGTAGGGTGGCAGGGTGAATCGGTGCTCAGGGACTGCTGGAGTTGAATCAGGTTGGATGACTTTAGGCAAGTCCCAACTCTCTGTGCTCAGTTTCCTGTAAAGTGCAGATGAAGTCAACCACAGTACCTGACTAATTTCAAATGGTGATCTTTGTGAGGCCCTTGTAGCAAATACCACATAAAGGTGCATCAGCTCTAGGCAACTGTCTTCAGGGGAAGGAGAATAAAGATGCCATGATGTGTGTCAGCCACCAAGGCCTCTTGTTTTGTTGCAAACAAGCATGCTATATTTTATAACTTTGGGGGAGGCGGTATGCAGAAGTCTACTGCTTCCACCTGGGATTTACAGAAGTCTGATTTATTTGTCTGATCGAGAACCTTCTCTCAACCAGTGAGACATCCGAAAAGAAGCCTGCAGTTGATTACATGGATGGCTAATTTTATCATAGCATTGGTGGAATATTCATTGGGAATTGAAGAATCTATTCTCTAAACAGCGTGGCCCACCATTTGTTGGCCTCTGAAGCTGGGGGTTGGAGGGATGGGACTGGTTTTCCATCTATCTAATTGCTACCCATAGGCACAAATGGCTCCGTTTGGTTTATGAGTGTAACGTTTTCACCTGCTCCAGGGAGGGAAATGGCGGCTCATTCCTTCCCTCTTCTCCGTTCTACAAACGACTGTTCCTGGTGGGCCCAGCATCCGTGTGTACATTTGGATTCTGGAATTAACAGACTCCATGCTTCTTATGGGCTCATTTGAGTTGTGCAGGAGAATACACAAGAGGTCAGTAGGGGCCGACCTTCCTTTTGTCACAAGGATATATTTTGAGAACTTTGTTTTGTTTTGTTTTGTTTTTTTCTTCTTCTAAAGTAGAGGATACCTTGCTGATGTCGAACTAGGAAGGAATTAAAGTAACATGAGAGGAAATGAGCAGAAAAACAAAGTGATTGGCGTCTGAGGATAAAAATAGACTCTATTAGCCAAGTGGTCAGGTTGGTGAAAGTCAGAGCTGGAGTGAGCTCCTGACCCACACACCACCCAGAAGGCAGATTTCTGGCTGGAAGTCCTGCTTGGTTAGGGCTTCCTGGAGTCTTGCATCCTGTTATTATCAGAGACACTCCTGCTCAGATGTTCTCCAATGAAACAAGCTTTGCGTCCTTTGAAGAGTCAGGGAGAAGCATTTGCAGTGAAGTGCTTTGTGTTGAATTTGAGGGAATTCAAGTAGAATGTCACTAGACAGGTTTCATTCCTTTGTCCTCCTAATAATTATCTAGACTACCTCATCTTTGAGAACCAAGCTCTAAGTCCTCCCACACTTACGGCAGATATGGGACTTATGGGACATCAGTGGGAAACCTGTCTTTAGTTTACGGACCTCCCTGCCTGGTGTTTACACTTGAGTGCTCACCCCTGTGCTCACCAGACTCCTGCAGTCTGGTGAGCACAGCTCAAGCTTTCTGGCAATCTCCCAACAGTAATGCCATTTGTCCTTCAGCTGGAGATCGGTTACTAGCATCGTGACACAGAGATTAATGCAGGTTTTCCTGGTCTTAGTTATATCTCTGTTTCTGTGATGAAACGTCATGACCAAGGCGACTTATGAAATGAAGTGTTTAATTTGGGACTTACTGTTCCAAGGGTTAAAGTCCATAACCATCATGGTGGGGCACATGGCAGTAGGCAGGCAAACATGATGGTGGAGTAATAGCTAAAAGCTCACATCTTGAGACACAACTGCTCATGAGTCCGAGAAAGAGACACTAAAATGGTGTCTTTTGAAACCTCAAATAGAAACCCCAGTGATATACTTCCCTCCCACAAGGCCACACCTCCTAATCCTTTCCAAACCGTTCCACCAACTAAGGACCAAGTATTCAGATATCGGAGCCCATAAGGTCAATCTCATCCAAACCGCCACATCATGTTTTGCTTGATTTCTCTTCAGACAAGGCTCTGAGGTCTCCAAACAGCCAGCATGTCTTACGAGAAGACATACTCCTTCTGCTTCAAGTAGTATGTGGCTTTCTCAACCGATGAGCACTTGAAGACAGTATGCTGTCATCTTTTCATTATCTGCTCTCTTTGAACAGAAACGTGCCAGAAAGCCATCACAAAACCATGTATCACATCTCCCGTCCTTAACTTCCAAGTGCTGACAATGTCCTTAATGTTGTAAGATGACTCATTGGCATAACACAAGCTGGTGATTGTTATGAAGGCCTTGTGAGGTACGGCAAAACTAAGGAACAGAATTTAATTAAGCAGAAAAAACAAATGTATTGAAAAAAAACAACAAAAACAAATTTCTCAAATGTTTTGGAAAGAAGATGAAACGAGACCCTTGCTTTCCTAAGGTATCAGGTCTGCACAATTTACCTAACATTTCTGTAACCAATACACACGTCCTCGTCTAACTTGTCTTGAGCCTTTGGTAGCACAATAATGACCATGGCTTCCCATTTCTGTTGTGCAGAACTTTTGAGAATAGCATCCTTTAAAAACACAATATGAGAGTAGTATCTTACCAATTAACAAACCCATAAAACATCCATTATCAGACATGCATTATGCACCAGACACGATGTTTTTAAGAATGAATAGGATAAAAGAACCTCATGACTTAGTAATTAAAATGCATTAGGCATGTAGCCAGCATGGTGTGTGAGGTTTAAGTTATTTGCAACATTTTTAAAAAGTAGTGATCTTTAGGAAAAACAGGACTTGTTTCCCACTCTGTAAGTCTGAGTTTGGGCTACCGGGATAATGACCTCCCACATGCAGGGGCTGTTGGTCAAGCCCGGAGTCAGGCTGGAGCTAGAAGTTTTTCTCTTCCCTACCACACTCCTTGTGCGATCTCATGAAGTTTCCACTTCTTCATCCAGAGCATGGACAACCTGCTCATCTCACACAGTCATCATGGAATCAAATGAGGCAAACCCTGGAATGTCTGAAGAACATGCCAGATGCTAGTTGGCTCCACAAAGAAGGGGATCTGGTTTGTTTTGCTTAGTTCCCCGTCATCTAAAGGGATGCCTGGATCTTGATACACATATGATATATAGTTACTGAATGACGGCTACACAGGGTAACAGAAGGAATTGCGCTTTCACTTTAAACAACCCAAAATGATTGCAAATCGATTCTTTGCTGTTTTACAAAAGAACATCTCTTTCTCCATGTACATTATCTCCATCTCTCTGTTTCTTCTAGCATCACCGGGCTGAAAGTAATCTGCAAAAGCACGATGTCTGTCCTTGCATGGTGACTTTAATGCCCTTGACTTTGTCCTTACCTTGTGCTTGTGTATCCAGCTTGTTCCAGATCATAGCCACTGAGGAGGTGCTGTTTGGGCCACCCAGTAGAATGTTTCTCTCACTCATGTGAACCCTCCTACCTAAAGCCACCAAACAATTCTCCTGCAGATTTCTTGTGTCTAGACTGAATGGAGTGATTTCTCATTCATAAACTTAGGACACTAACTATATTTCCGGTTAATAAGATAGGAAAGCATTGTTAAATGAACAAAAACTTTTACTAGTATTGGCTTCTGCCATGCTGGCTGCAGGCTGAAAATGCTGACAGGTGTAAGATAAACAAGAGGGGACAGAAGGATAACTACTTTGTCAGTTTCTTTGCTGAGATGACTCAACTGAAACCAAATCAAAAGTCTAAAGGCAGGTTTACTGGGAGGCAGCTCCCGGGCGAGTCCACGATCTCACAGGTGGAGGGCAGTGAAGTCACGTGTCTAAAGTAAGGGGGAGGGGAATTTAGAGATTTGGGGCTCGGGTGTTGACAGGTGAGCTAGGCAACCATTAAATTTTGCCCATATAAGGTAAAAATGTTAATCCCCCCGGGCTGTCATTTGTGAGTGAATAGCCAGAAATGCCTAGACTGAGAGAGATAATGCGTTAGGTTAGCCTAAATTTTCTCCCTGTAGGCAGGGTTGGGGCAGAAGAGCAAACAGGTTTCTTAGCTTGTGCAGGGGACGTGCAGGAGTTCCAGCCAAACGCTTTGCATTTTGTCATGTCTGGCATTACACAAGACAGCTGCCATTTCAGCAGTGCTTATGGTAGAAGAATCTGGCATCTACCGAAAGCTCCTCCAAGAATGAGTTAAGTAAATCATGGAACACACTCGGTGAAATATTAGCACTACTAAAAGGGTCTGTTTGCCTGGCATTGGCCTTGCACGCCTATAATCCCTGAGGCAGGAGAGCTGACAGTTTGAGTCCAGCTTTAGCTGCATAGCATGACTCTGTCAAAAAAAAAAAATAAAGTTGTTTATAGACATTATATAATAATAAAATACAATAAAGTAATATTACATGAAAAAAAATCAATAGTCTGATTTATGGCTACCACAGCTGCACTGTCTAGGCACTGTGGACATGGCCTTGCCTCACACTTGCCTAAGCTTTGTAGAATGCTGCCCGTCATTGGTGGTGATGTAGCGTGAAGGACAGACGCCATTTTCTTCCACTGCATGTTGCTGCTATCTTTAAAGTAGTTAGCAATCTCGATGTCTCTATTTAATATTTCTGAGATTTTATACACTATTTACACACATATGTATCTATCTATATCTATCTATCTCTATATCTATAATGTATATCTATAGGGGGACAATGTGTCTTCTCACCGTGATCCATCTTCACATTTGGCTCCGCAGAACAAAGACATGGATTCTAGTGGAGCCGGAAGTGTGAAGAACCATCTTTGAGATCATCTGGGAAGAGCTGACTGCTTTTCCCACATTCTCCATGTTTCTGTGCTTGTAAACATTAGTCTCTCCTTTGCTTATAGGGGGAGACAATGATCCCAGTTCTTGGAAATAAGTATTTGTTTGCCATTATCCAGCATAGCATGAAGCAGTTCAGGATGTTATCGTCTTCTTTTCAAAGACAATTGTAAAACTGCACTGTATTAAAATATATGTGTGGGGGCTGGGGATTTGGCTCAGTGGTAGAGCGCTTGCCTAGGAAGCGCAAGGCCCTGGGTTCGGTCCCCAGCTTCGAAAAAAGAACCAAAAAAAAAAAAAATATATATATATATATATATGTGTGTGTGTGTGTGTGTGTGTGTGTGTGTGTATTTATGTGGATACTTATATGTGTGTATACACATGTGTGTGTATATACATTAAATGTGTTGTACTTGCCATTTCAAAGCTCCCAAAGCTCATGACTGAACGCCACACATGAATCGAAAAGTGTTAGCTGTTTTGTCTGCCTGGTGTCACAGTCTGTGGGTGGATGTCTGTGAGGATGTCTAGTGGAGGAACTAGAGACAAAGCAGATAGTTTGAGTCAATGCTCAAGCATCGGACAGGAAACACTGGGATTCACAGGGACTGTGAGTGAGATTCTGCTAGGTTATATCTTGTCCTGCTGTGTGAACCATAGAATAAAAAGGAACAGCTTACAAGTAAAAGCTAAGAATACAGACTTGGCAATGATTGTGCTAATTTGAAAAGACCCACAGAAAACCGAGGCTAAGCAAATTAAACCCAATTTTGGACAAAAAATATAAGAAAAATATTATACTAAGCAGTAACCCGCAAACTCGATTGGGAAAACTGGGGACTACTGCAGGAAGTGGGGGAGGGGCTGATTGACAGGAGGGCACCGAGCATGTGTGTCTCACAGTCTAGCTTGGGCTTTTCGAATGTTCACCCTCTTGCTTGGCTTCTGAAACTCCATAGACAGCAGGAGGAAACTGTCCTTGAGGATTTTACTTTATTCCCTTGGGTAACTTTTGCTAGCACCTTATGCAGAAGTGTGTTTCTGCCTTTGGTTTACCTAGATGACAGATTATCCTAGACGAAAAAGAAAACAGCCAAGTAGGAGTAGTATATGTATCATTTTATGCATTCTGAGATCTGAGAGGCATAGTCGTTTTTCCGTCTCACTACTTCCTTTCGTTGGCTCTAGCCTTGCTGTTGAACACAGTGGAATGTAGCCAGGTTTCCAGGGCCAGACACATTAAGTGTTCGTGGTGTATCCTCAGAGACTGGTCTTGGTTTACTGCTTCCTCCTGTGCTGGCTGACATAGGTCCTAATCAACAGGGAAACAAAACGTGCCACCTCGAGTCTCCAGCCAGCAATGAATGTCTGCTTCTGGCATCCTAAGAGCTGAGAGCTGTTCCCCTCAGCAGCAGGGACCGGAGCCCATTCATCCCATTTTCTCTCTACTTGCCTTCCTTATCTTCTCTACCTCTGCAGTGAGGCCTCTGGGTCTTCTCCAGGCTCATTCTGTCTCCAAACAGTTCTTGTTTACTTGGATGCCTGGGTACATCCCTGATGGGCTTCATTGCTGGTTTTCATTCTTATTTCTTCATGAAAAACTTTTTAATAGGTGGTATCATCCTAAGCAAATGGAAGGGAACAAGCTGGATGCTTTCTTTCATATCTGCCTCATCTCTGAGAAAAAGTTCCTTATCTCCAGAAGGGCACTACATAAGGATGCTTTGGATGAGTAAGTGGATGTTCAGTTCTTCCCACAGTATTTTCTTGATTTGTTTTCTTACTCTTTTATCCAGTATCTTATTTCAGCAAATATTTTCTCCCTCAACTCTGTCTTCAAGTGTCTTCTTTCTTGGAAAGAGATGCTCTCTATCTTTAAAAACGTTCTCTAACCTGAAGAGAAAAACAAAACAAAACAAAACAAGACAAAACAAAACAAAACAACAACAACAAAGAGTAAAGGCTAAGCAAGAACATCACGGCCCGATACTTCGCATCTCATTAATTTACTCTTTGTGTTGGCTCGACCCATTGCTCCTGGTACCTGATTGAGTTAATGAGCCAACAGACACAAAGAGCTCCAACTGTGGCCGTACCCGAACACTAAGACTTTAGTGTCTTTGTTGGGAGACCTGCCATTGGTCTTTCCAGTAAGACGACTTAGCTTTGATGACCAGCCCTCCTTCCACCATGACTTTCCTTAGGCCTGTGGTCCTGACCTCCTCTTTCTTTCCAGCTTCTTTGTCAGGGCTCCCTGTGATCATATGGCCAGTTTCTTACCAGCAACAGTCTGGCCCCAGTTTCCATCATGTGCCCACTCTGACAAGATTCATGGCCATGATCACTGTTGTAGATTCTTGTCCTTAGACATTGTTATTCAACTCCCCATACGTTCTACTCCTTCTTGTTCACCTCCTATTTCCTAGCTGCTCTCTCTGACATCAGCACTTCTTCCCACTTCTGTTCAGGGACCAGCTTCACTAATACCTTGCTTCAACTACTCCATCGTCCCACTGCTGTGTAGGCTTAGATTTTTCAAAGCCTGCTTTAATTAGGGTTCTTAAACACTTCAACCTCCCTTCTAGCCCACTGACCAGAGGTAGAAGAAAAAAGAAGATTAATTGGGAAAGGGGGTTGGGAACCTGTTCAGAAGTAGTTCTTTGGAGCAGTTCCAATCTTTATTGTTGGGACATCAGCACTCCAGTCCAATAGCAAACACCAAACACGAATCAGTAGCAGTGGCTAGATCTAGCAGAAACCACAAGGGTCCATCAAATTTAAACGAGTCAAGAGAAGTGGCGAGAATCAACCAGAATACCATGAGAAATTCTTTGGTGCATTTCTCTCTATGAAGCGAAGACCAGCAAAGACCAGTGAAGACCACAAAGTGTTGCAAGGCGTAGCAATGCCAGAATGTCCTCTCACTGTCTGGGGAGTTATATTTATATTCTTTCAAAACATCACACACCCTCTCAAGTGACCACTCCAGGAAAGCATCACATGCCTTCTCATGTGTCTGCTTCAGCAAAACATCCTCTTACAAGATTACTTCTAGAAAAATGTCACATGATACAAATGAGCTTCCAAAGAAACCAGGAATTTCCACTTCACTCCTGCATCTCAAGTTGTATTCAGATTTCCATTCCTACATTCCCACAATGGGTTTTAGGGGCATATGAGCAACATGATGGTAGATGTGGTATGATGACATGCCCACACAGGGCAACCCCTTGAGATTTAAAGCTATTTGACTGTCATCTTAAGTTTCTCAAATACATTATCTTTGAGTTTTAAGTTGATGTCATTTGTCTACTGGGCCTGACCATAACAAAATACCACAGTCTAGGTAACTTGAATAATAGAAATTTATCTCCTCACAGAGACTAGAAGTTCCCTCAGAGGGCCACAGACAGAGCTCTGTGGCAGATATCTCTTCTTCACTTTGGATGGTCAATCTATTCTTGTCACCTATGCTCATATCCACCCACTGTTTCTCTGTGAATTAAGTTGTTCTTCTCGTGAGAACACAGGTTATATGGATTAAGACTTAACCACGTGGCCTTACTCACCTCTTTAAAGGTCCTATTTCAGAATAGTCTCAAGTATTGGGGATCAGGATGCATGAACCTGGGATTACACGATTTAGCAGTTAGTGAAGTCAAGTGGAGCAGTGGAAGACTCACACACCGAAGGCTCATTGTCTCAGCACACTGTGGTCTTATTCCCTGCTCCCTCCTCATGAGATATTTTTGTCTATCAGCTTCCTGACTCTTGGCCTGTAGCTGCACATTCTATTCCCACTTAGGAAGTATTGGTGAGGGGCTGGAGGGCCCCACCATTCTTGTTTAGGGATGATAACACCACTTAATGGAGGCACTGGCAGGGCTGAGCCTGTGTCCTTCCAAAATCCAGGTGTCCTGCATATTCTGATATGAGCATTTGGTGCACAGATCAAGATTCAAGAAAGGAACCTGATGTCCCTAGCTTCTGTCCCTGGGCCACTAAGCCTTTTTGAAAATTTGACTAAAGCCTTGGTGCTTCTCCTCCGAGATGGCATGTGGAGATGACAACTTTTCACACATATTCAAGGATGATGTATTCTATGAAAGTATTTCCTAGACCTCTGTGATCTGGGCCCACTGGCCTTACCAGGTCATCTGCTGTTGCTGTCAACAACCACACATTCCCTGTCCTCGCCCCCATCTCCCACCCACCGCTAAGTCATCCCCAGTGATCAAAGCCAGTCTCCAAGTTCTTCCCACTCATCCAGCCTCTGTGGTTTTCATAGGCTCCTCTGCAGGCTTCTGCAGTTTCCTTCAGTGTATCAGGCTTTTGTAAGTCCTTCTTCCTGGTGAATCCTTACTGCCAGTTCCCCTTTCCAAACACTGTGGGTGAAACAGAGTTCCTGTAGGTTCTCTCTCTCCACGAGCCTCTTTTGTGACGGTC
Source organism: Rattus norvegicus (assembly GCF_021556685.1). Classification (NCBI taxonomy): domain Eukaryota; kingdom Metazoa; phylum Chordata; class Mammalia; order Rodentia; family Muridae; genus Rattus; species Rattus norvegicus. The sequence goes on from NC_141541.1 coordinate 95,902,131, forward strand.
AGAATATTGGGTTTTGATTACTTCCTCGCTCCTCTTTCCCTTTTATTAGATTTTGAGGGTAAGATCTGTGAGCTAATCATTGCAATTTTCCTGGCAGCTGTTACAGAGCGGAGGCAAATAATTGCAAATATCTGTAGAAGGAACAAATGAATGAATGATTGGAGGAGAGGAAGTATGAGTTCCCGATGAAGATAATTTCTGCATTGTGAGTGTGAATCCCAGCAGCTGTGCTGCTGAGTAGAGTTTGTGACCTTGGGGGAAATGAGGCACAAGCCTCAGTTTTCTGATCTCAGAATGGGGCAAACAGAACTCAGGTCAAAGAGAAACTGTTATCAACCTTTATGAATGGGCAACATCCATTTAGGAAAGGACAACTTTATGAATGGACAAATATACATGTAACTTAGCCTTGTCACTAGCTTTCCTTGAATTGGAAAAGACAGTAGATCTGCAACTTTGCAGATCAGTCTGCTGCCTGTAATAGAAGCACACCCATTAAATACCCCCTGGATGCAGAACATGATCTCCTACAGAAGGCCTGGAGCAGGTCTCTGGGAGGGCTCAGGGTATGCACGCTGAACTCTAGAGTTGAACGGAGAGGTGCTATTTGAGAGGTTTCAGCTTTCAGGTTGGGAGTTCATTGCTAGTGCTAGGGAAATGGCCCTGGATGAAGTGCTCGTGTGAGCTTGTGGATCTGAGTTTGGATCAAGGAGCATGTGTCTGTAACTCCACTCCTTCAGTAAGAGAGGGCACAGCACAGGCCTGTAGACCGGTCTCAAAGAAGGGAGGAGGTGAGAACAGATGCCAGAGGCTGTCCTCTCCCTTCTGTACACTCACTGTGGCACACATGAGACTGCAAGCACACAGGGACATGCACACTCACATGCACACTCCTATGTGTGTACTTACCGATCCGGAGAAGAGTTCCAAGCAGAGCAGCGAGGAAGGTTGTCTAGACCTGGTGCTTGAGATGGACTTAGAGGGAAAGGAAGAAAGCTAGTGACTCTGGGAGAAAGAAGCAGATATAGACCAGTAGTGACAGACAGCTAGAGATACCTAGGAGGAGCATCCGTGCTTCCTTATCCTCTTGATGTTGCTTTCTGGAAGGCTGCAGTTTTGGCTTCTGAAACTAGTGGTTAGCACAATGTTCTTGGACTATCCATCTTGTGCACTCTGGAAAGACCCACTGCTCTCCACAGTTAAGGTGGGTACTGGCCTGTTCAGTAGCTGGCACTCAGCAGTGGCAGTTGTGTCATGACACTCCTCTGTGCAGTGTCACCAGGCTCTGACAGTAGTGGAGGTGTCACTGCTTGGGTGACGGGTCACATCCCAGAAACAGAATTCTGCAAAGGGAATGAGTCAATGTTCAGTCTTGGGAACCATGGACCACTCTCACTACGGATGTTAAAATGTATCATTTAGAATCAAGCTGCCTCCCAAGGGGGCCGGAGAACACACAGAGATGCTGCATAAACAGTGAGGCTAGTTTTTAAAAAGATCTCTGAGTCAGCTTTCCCAGATATCATTTCCAGGAATCCTTTTCTGGCAGGGCCTTCCCATGCAGTGCTCCCTGCCTCCCTCCCCCTTTCCCTGTTGGGTTTCTTTGTGTAGCTATCCTGGAACGCTTTCTGTGGACCAGATTGTCCTCGAACTCAGAGTGCTGGGATTAAAGGTATTCTGCCATTGCTGCCAGGTCTAAGTTATTTTTTCTTTTTATTCTACTTTATGACAGTGTATTTTCTTCTTTTTTCCATTTTTCTTTTTTCTTTTATTAGATTTTTTTAAATTCACATTTCAGATGTTATCCCCTTTCCCAGTTTCCCCTCCAGGAACCTGCTAACTCATCTCCCCTCCCCTGCTTCTATGAGGGTGTTCCCTCACCCAACCACCCACCCCTTCCTGCCTCCCTGCACTGACATTCCCCTACATTGGGGTGCTGAGTCTTGGCAGGACCAAGGGCCTCTCCTCCCATTGATGCCTGACAAGGCCAGTCTCTGCTACGTATGTGGATGGAGCCATAGGTCCATCCCTATGTTCTCTTGGGATGGTGGTTTAGTCCCTGGGAGCTCTGGTTGGTTGGTACTGTTGTTCTTATGGGGTTGCAAACCCTTTCAGCTCCTTCAGTTCTTTCTTTAACTTCTCCATTGGGGAGCCCATTCTCAGTTCAATGGTTGGCTGTGAGCATCCACCTCTGTATTTGTCATGCTCTGGCAAAGCCTCTCAGGAGACAGCTATATCAGGCTCCTGCCACCATGAACTTTGTCTCCATATCTCCTCCTATGAATATTTTTGTTCCCCCTTTTAAGAAGGACTGAAGCATCTGCACTTTGGTCTTCCTTCTTCTTGAGTTTCATGTGGTCTGTGGATTGTATTTGGGGATTTTGAGCTTTTGGGCTAATATCCACTTAACAGTGAGTACATACTGTGTGTGTGTGTGTGTGTGTGTGTGTGTGTGTGTGTGTGTGTGTTTTATAATTGGGTTACCTCACTCAGGATGATATTTTTTAAAGATTTATTTATTTATTTTTATGTATGAGTACACTGTTACTATCTTCAGACACATCAGAAGAGAGCATTGGATCCTATTAAGATGGTTGTGAGCCACCATGTGGTTGCTGGGAATTGAACTCAGAACCTCTGGAAGAACAGTCAGTGCTCTTAACCTCTGAGCCATCTCTCCAGCCCAGGATGATATTTTTTTAGTTCCATTCATTTGCCTATGAATTTCATGAAGTCATTGTTTTTAATAGCTGAGTAGTACTCCATTGCATAAATGTAAATTTTCTGTATCCATTCCTCTGTTGAAGGACATCCTGATTCTTTCCAGTTTCTGGCTATTATAAATAAGGCTGCTATGAGCATAGGGGAGCGTGTGTCCTTTTTATATGTTGGAGCATCTTTTGGGTATATGCTCAGGAATGGTATAGCTGGGTCCTTTGGTAGGACTGTGTTTAATTTTCTGAGGGACGGCCAGACTGATTTCCAGAGTGGTTGTACCAGCTTGCAATCCCACCAACAATGGAGGAGTGTTCCTATTTCTCCACATCCTCACCAGCATTTGCTGTCACCTGAGTTTTTTTTTTTTTTTGTTCTTTTTTTCGGAGCTGGGGATCGAACCCAGGGCCTTGCGCTTCCTAGGCAAGCGCTCTACCACTGAGCTAAATCCCCAACCCCGAGTTTTTTATCTTAGCCATTCTCACTGGTGTGTGGTGGAATCTCAGGGTTGTTTTGATTTGCATTTCCCTAATGACTAAGGATGTTGAACATTTTTTAGGTGCTTATTGGCCATTCGGCATTCCTCAGCTGTGAATTCTTTGTTTAACACTGTATCCTATTTTTTTAATAGGGTTATTTGATTCTCTGGAGTCTAACTTCTTGAGTTCTTTGTATATTTTGGATATAAGCCCTCTATCTGTTGTAGGATTGGTAAAGATCTTTTCCCAATCTGTTGGTTGGCATTTTGTCCTAATGACAGTGTCCTTTGCCTTACAGAACCTTTGCAGTTTTATGAGATCCCATTTGTTGATTCTGGATCTTAGAGCATAAGCCATTGGTGTTCTGTTCAGGAAATTTGCCCCAGAGCCCATGTGTTCGAGGTTCTTCCCCATTTTCTCTTCTATTAATTTCAGTGTATCTGGTTTTATGGCCATGGACCCTTCTCATGTCGCATGCATGTACACACACACGCACGCACACACACACACGCGCACACACACACACACACACACACACACACACACACACACACAAGAAAAGTATATGCTAAGGGACATCTTAGAGCCTGGCTCTAAGGCAGTGTTCTTTTCCCAACACAAGCCTGGTTGTTCTCTCACCTCCTTGTTACACAGTTAGGCTGGCTCTTAACACCCCCCCACCCCCACCCTATTTTCCTTTTGTATCATTGCCCACACCTTACTCATATAGCCCTAGTTGTATTTATTGGTAATGTTTAGTGTCTATCTCTTTCTTTCTTTTTATTTTTCGGGGCTGGGGACCGAACCCAGGGCCTTGCGCTTGCTGAGCTAAATCCCCAACCCCAGATATAAGCTTTCGAAAGCTGGTGTTTGGCATACAAATTGGAGGAACAAGCTGACACAGAAGAGGGTCATGACTGTTAACTTAAGCCTGCTCCCGGCCCATTGCTAACTCTTCCGGATCAATCTGGAGGGTGTTTGATGCCCCTTGGCATCTGCACCTGCACGTTCAGTGCACCTCTCTGTTCATGTGGCCCCAATTCATCTTGATCATCTCATGAGAGCTTGAACCCAAAGCTGGCCCTAAGACACCCTACAGAGTCGGAGAGGGTAAAGTATCCTCGGACATCTTTTCTTTCCACGACCCAGGGAGGTGTGGGTTGTGTGTGGAGGGTGGCTCCTCCTGTGGATCCCAGAGGTTGGGGAGGCATCTCAGGAGCTCAGCCACAGCCTCTGTGCCCAGCACCGCCTCCTCCGCCGCTAGGTCGCAAGCGCGCATCTCCACCGCACCGCGGCGCAGGGAGCTACTTGCACAGTTCAGTCCACTGGCGGTGGCGGCACAGCAGCGGTGAGGCTCGCGCACCGGAGGAGCTGGACCGTGTAAAGCCTGCGGTAACCCGGGGCAGGACGGGGTCTGGGGGTAGCCTGGGGTTCGGGTGTTTTTCAGTCTGCACCTGTGTTGGGATTGGAGTGGGTGAAGATAAGAAGGGTGGGAAAGAGTTACTGGGGTTCAGACGGTACCCAGAGCAGCTTACTGGCCTTTTGAAGGGCCCCCAAGTTCGAAGCCTGCCTTGCTGCTGAAGTCAGCCCTTCCTGCCTGAGGAGTCAGCAAATCCTGGATATAGCTTCGCGGGCTGAGCTGAGCATCCAGGGGGCATAGGGCGCCACGACCCAGCCACACCCTCTGCTGCAGGTGAGAAACTTTCCCGCCGCCACCAGGGTCTGCTGGTCTCTGCAGCGCCTCCACAGAGCCTCAGGGGCTGGGGAACCTGCACCTCCAGACCAAGGGCGTGGTCCCCCAGCCCCAGGATGCGTGCCCCCTGCAGTGAGTCTGTTTCTCAGGACTAACCTGCGTTGACAGGTTTGTTTAGATTGGGGAGCCAGCGGATGGTGGGTCACCTTACGGGTGAGACTGCAGTTACAAGTCCCTCCTGCGTTCTTCTCTGCCCCGTTCTGTATACTGAACCGGGGAAGGCCTTCCGAGAGCAAGTGCGACAGAAAACTGTTCTGATGCTTCGGTTTCCACAGGCTTTAGATGACATGGAGCCCCGGATATTGTAACTCGATTTAATCTGGCAACGATGAAGCAATCGGGAATGTTTTGAGAGCAAAAGAAGCTTGGAAGAAGGTGTCCCTGGCGATCCAGGGAAGAGGGAGAGAGAGAGAGAGAGAGAGAGAGAGAGAGAGAGAGAGAGAGAGAGAGAGAGAGAGAGAGAGAGAGAGAAACTGCCACACATAAATTAATCCTTACGAACTGTCCCCTCCCCCAAGTAAGTAGCAGTATTTCCAGCACACAGGTGAAAAAAAAAATAAGACAGCTAAATACATTTTTTTAAACCCGACTCCGTAAGCTAACAGTGGGGGCGGAGAGAGCTCTGGAAACTAATGCTGTGATTCCAGGCGTGGAGCACAGCAGCAAAAACAGGTACAAGAGAATGGCCTGGGATGCGAGGATCCATCCCATCAGACCGGCTCGGATGTTTACAGCAGGGCGGTGATACTGACCTGACGGAGTGGGGGTGGGAGGATAACTAGCTCCTTCAGGAAGGCAGAGGCCAGTCCAAACTGCTTGGAGAGGTCTTGAAGTCCGAAAGGGGCAGTGTGAAGACTGAGTAACCAGCCTCTGGAAGAGTGAAAGCGTTTTAAAGGCACCTCTGCACAGGTGTGAGGGAGGAGACTTTTCTAAGGATGGAAACATCGCCTCCCAGAACAAATGCTTTTAAAAGACAGCTCAGGACTACCCGGGAAAGCATTCCCACAGGGAATTTATGGCTAACTGGGCTGTGGATGAGGGCTTGCTATCTCTGCGTTTGTACAAATGTGAGTGATGAGTCATTAGGGTAATGGTGCTAGCCTAGTAGATAGCAACCAGCATTTTGAAAACATGGATCTCAATAGAAGAGAAAACATCACTACTGAGGAGAGCCAGGGTCACTATCAGCTTGTGCGCGCACTCTGTGTGCATGTGCATTCCTGTGCGTGTATTTCCATGTTGTTCATCCTGCTGTTTCTACATTCCTAGATTGTAGAAATGCCTAATGCCTCATGCCTAATGCTTGCTCTCTAGGCTGAGCCACCTCTGCTCACACAGGGTCTTCTTTAACTTTGCAAATGACATCATTTTCACATCCTCCTAGTTTCTATTAGCAGGCAGAAGCTGGGACATTTGAGCACTCAGAATCCACCTCTGAACGCTTTTGGATTTGAAAGATCTGCAGAGTGACGGAAACTTACTGAGATGCCTCCTCATCTATGGTCCGTCTCCTTTAGTCTCAGGCCAAACTGCCTGTCATTCCCATGCACCAGAGAACCTACAGATATATTGGGTAGTCACCAACCTTACCATGGTCGACAATATAAAGTGCACCTAGCTTCATAGAATCTTGGGGGGCAACCTCCTGCTAAATTAAACAACAGGCCAGGTTGGGGGTGGGGTGGAGGCCGGGTTAAAGTGAGTAAGTAGGGCTCTGTCTCTGTGCCTTTTCCTTCTTGGTGCCACTTACTCTGACGAAGATATATGGTTGTGGGAGTCACTGATTAAAGTCGCAATAACTATAGATCTGAGGGAAATGTGTCTGCAAAAGATATGAATCCTAGAATTTTGGGTGCGCAGGTTGAAGCTCTACATCAAGGTTCAGAGCAGTTTTAAAATAGAGGACTCAGGCTGGAGAGATGGCTAGGTGGTTAAGCACACTGGCCGCTCTTCCAGAGGACCTGGGTTCAATTCCCAGCACCCAAACTGCCTATAATGCCAGTCCTAGAGGATTTGATGCTTCTTCTGGCTTCCCTGGGCCCTGCACACACATGGTTGGTAGAGTACTTGCCAGGTGAGTGTGGTCCCTGAACTTGGATCCCTAGCACACACATTAAAAATGCCAGACATGGTGGCTGTAACGCTACAGAGGGAGAGACAGGAGGCTTTGCTGACCCACGAGTCTATGAATCACTGAGCTTCAGATTTGAGAAAGATTCTGTGTCAAAAAGATGGAGAGCAATAGAAGACAGTGCCTTACACCAGTCTCTTGCTTTCCTGCACAAACATGCACACACATGCATATGCACCCCACACATACACATTTATGTGAACACACATACACATACATACACACACACACACACACATACATGCACACACGCACACACGCAGTCAGATGAATTGCATAGCTTATAAATTCCATTGCTTTGGAAACTCAAGTACAGGGATATGTGTGAGGCCATCATGGGCCACACAGTGGATCCTTGTTTCAAAGAGTTGGGGGTGGAGGGAGAGATAGAAAGAGAAGGAATGAGATGAGATTACAGGTTAGTTCCTGCCTGGTGAGCCACATTCTGGTGACAGACATCCTGGGGTTTCAGTCGTCTGCCAGCCAAGTGAGGTCTTAGAGACCAGCTTTGCATTTCATTGATAAAGACTTGCCATTCCTTAAGTACATTTGTGTGGAGCTTCTCAGATGTCAGGAAGATAGCAGTGTTGGAAATGTACCCCAGGACGTGGGACCGTAATCATCACTGTGCCCATTTAACAAAGGAAGAGACAGAGACCCAGAGGAGTAAGGTATGGATGCTTAGTTACAGAGTCCATAGGCAGGAGACCTGAGGTTAGAGCCAGGCTCGCCACCAGCATTACCTGTTCCCTCCGTGTGGTTTAGGTTCAGAGGAGCCCAGGGTCTACTCCACTCCATGTTCAATTCTGAGCAGCACCTATTCAGGGGTGAGGGGCCACATCAAAGAATCTGCAGGAAGGTGGCTTGAGACAAAGATCTGGAGGGACAGACAATAACCTGGCAAAGAAGGGCCATAAACAGCCTTTGAGCCAGTCCTGAGATAGGTGGCTGCATTCCCAAGATTGGTGGACAGGACTGGAGAAGAGGGGTTCCCCATAGGATTAGAGGCAAGCTGAATTTTGTCTTCCAATGCTCCCATTCACTTGTTAGAAAGCAAGAAGAAAAACAATCAGAAACTAGCAGGCAGTGTGATTCGTAGATAAAGTGAGGGCACCAAGGTAAGCTTTTTGACTAAGGTACACACTACCCACTCCAAGAATGGGAAGATGGCCGAGTTGGCAAAGTGCCTGCTTGGCAAACATGAGGACCTGAGTCTGGATCCCCAGAATCCATGGAAAAGGCTGGGTGTGACAGTGTGTGCTGTAGCCCTGATTCTCAGGGTAAAGGTGGAAGCAGAGACAGGTGGGCCTCTGACGCTCATTGAGTCCAGCTCAGTCTGTGAGCTTCAGGTTCAATGAAAGACTCAGTCTCGAAAAATAAAGGTGGAGAGGAAGGCACCTGACATGGACCTCTGACCTCCACACACATAAGCATACATACACAGATCATAGCACCTACAGAATGTGTGCATGCATGCTTGCATACCCATGTGCACACATACAGGCAGAGAGAGAGAGAGAGAGAAAGAGAGAGAGAGAGAGAGAGAGAGAGAGAGAGAGAGAGAGAGAGAGAGAGAGGTGGATTGACGGTATAGCTCAGTGACAGAACATTTGCCTACCTTAAGTGAGACTCTGTATTACATCCCCACCACCACAAAGACACAAAAGATGACTAATAATATAAGCATTGAGAGAATAGGCTGTTGAAGAGATATCTTCAGAGAGAGCTGCTGAACCTGCATATGTGCCTCCTGAACGTGAAATTCATGAGATGTCATGGGCAGCTCGATCTACCTCCCTTGTTCAAATTTGGTAAGGAAAGGATGCTTGGACATTTTCTGGGACCATGAGGGACCAGCTGGAGAACGACAGCACAGGAGCAGGGAGTTTTGAGTGGAGGAGATGATGAGGAAGAGTGAGCCACCGGAAAGAAGACAGGTGTCACTGAGCAGCTCAGAGACTAAGGCCAGGGTAGTCCTGCCTTCCTGCTTTGAACTTGCGTGGGTGAGAAACTGTCCAGCAGCTCAGCCGATGATGGAGAAAGAGAAAAGTTCTGATCCCAGGAGGGAGCACAGCGAGGTCAGCCTTCATGTGTGGACACTGCAGTTCTTTTGGGTCTCAGAAGTGGCTGTGTGAGCAGAAGGGCAATGCATTCTGTGGTGAAAGACAGAGAAGGAGAGTCCATTTCAAAGGGTCTTGGAAAACAAAAACAGGCAAATACTGGGGCAGGTGCCACCAAATGTGGCTGCTCAGAATATGAGGGTCTTTAATGGCTGGATTAGAATGGGAAAGAGTAGCAATCTGTCTGCCTGATGCTCCACTAACTTCTGATGGCTGAAGAGTTAGATGTGGGAACAGTTAGGAAAAAATACTTCCTTAGCCAGTATTTCAGAGACTCCCATTGGAAAGAGAGGCTCATCAGAATTTAGGGGGGAGGGAGAGAAGAGGGGAGGGGGAGAGAGAGAGAGAGAGAGAGAGAGAGAGAGAGAGAGAGAGAGAGAAAGAGAGAATAAACAATAAACACAAGGAGAGAAGTATCCTGCAAAATTGCGGACAGTACCAAGTGTGCATTTGTCCATTGTTTGTGGTTGAAAATGACTTTTGCCTTCATTTCATTTTCCTAAAACTGTGACCTTTCTTCAGACAGCAGATAGCAAAGAAGTGGGTCCGTCAGGTGGGGAGATGTGTTTTCCTTAGAACACAGTTAAGGTTTCATTTTGGGGGAGACTTAGATTAGTGTCCATCTAAGATGATGCTGATACAGTCTAAGGGGCCTGGGGTCTGGATCAAGTGCATTTTCTCTACCAGGCAAAATCGGAAGCATTAGCAGGTGGTGGCAGAGAAATCTGAGATTTGCCCCCACCCCCATCCAGGGTTGGAAGACCAGATAGGGGACTGGTAAGTGTTGAGTGACTGTCTTGATGTAGCCTTCAACTTGTTGAGCCAGTCCACCAGCAGGGGGCCTTCCTGCGGGACACAAAAGCTGCCAGGCCTTTGTCTTAAGTCAGGGGACTGAGGAAACTTAATGCCTTCCTTAGCTAACCATGGTCCTGCTCTCTTTCTGTCTGCTAACAGGGAGTCCATCTAACACCTAGGCTCTTGATGCTGCTATTTTATTTATTTATTATTATTATTATTATTATTATTATTATTATTATTATTATTTGGTATATGCCAAGGTACAAAGTGTTCCTTTTCTTTTCTTTCTCTACTGGAGTATGAAATGTATTTACTCCTACTAGAAAGAAGGAGAAAGCATGCGAGACATTAACTTTTGCTCCCCCTTCCTTGTGAACATGCTGTAATAATGTTCAGTCTGTGTTAATGTTGCTTAGGTGTGAGGTAAAAAAAAAAAAGCAGAGGTTGAAAATCTCTTTGTGAGATGCTAAAACTGTACAAGTTAAATGTGGGTTTAATTGTGGCTTCTGCTTCTGCCGCCAAGACCTATATAATTACTTCCCTGACTAGAGGACATTACTAAAATGCCATAGCCCTTCAGGTGAAAATGATTTGCTTCAGATACTCATCTCCTCAAAGGCGCATTTGCTTTCCTCACACATGTCCTTGTGACGGCAAAACAAGTGTCATGAGAAGCAGGGGTGGCTGAGAGCGCTGCTTCCCACAGGTGGACTCACAGTGCCTGGTGAATCAAGAAAGAGGCATGAGGTGATGGGTAAGAGAGTGTGACCTTTCCTAGCTCCCCCTGAAACCCACACACGCTAACACGGTCGATGGAAAACGCAGACATTTGAGATGAAACTCTGGACAACATTATACAAGCCTGTCACACTTACACCAGTGTTTTCAAATTTCTACACAGCCTAATGGTGCAGAGAGAGTTAACCTGTGTCCCTGAGGCTGAGCTTGAGGTGCCAGAAGCAAGATAACTGCCTCCAAGGACAGTCACATAGATACTTACTTTTATCATCTGCAGTTACCTATCTACCATAGAAAGCAACCCGCCATGTCTGAGTCAAAGTGACACCCGAAGGAGATGAACATGTATGTATGTATGTATGTATGTATGTATGTATGTATGTATGTTTGGAGACTCGGGGACCCTCAGACAAGAGGTTGCAGGCACACTGTCCATCCCTTGTTTTGCAGGGCCTCACCTTCCTCCCTTCAGGTCTTACCTGTGAGGTGAAGCAGTAGGGTGCTGGGAGCTCCAGCCTTGCTCCCTCCCTCAGGCTCTGGCTTGCTCATCAGCAGTTCCACTAGGGTGGCTGAGGGCTAGGCTAATGGAGAACGTTAACAATGCCCACTTCTGTCTAGGCCAGACCAAGAACATGGTCCTGTGTCTGAACTCTTCTGCTACATTGTCTCAACCTCCTACATTTACAAGTTCTGATCCTTCTCCCCCTGCATTCACCTCTCATCAGAATGATTTGCCTCCCGGCTGTAGGAGTGGTGTGTGCTGCTTGGAGATGGATACCCGTGGAGAGAAATAAAGTAAGCTATTTCTGACAGACCACCTTCCAAGAGGTGATTTAAGATACAGCCTACTCTACTTATTATAGTCTGTGACAAATGTTTCACAAACTCCAATAATTAAAACTTAAAGAGTGCTTCCCCAGGGCTACACAAATGGCCTGTGTTTAAAGTTTTATTTCACCTGGCCACAGTGTTTTAGAACTACAGCCACATAAATCAGCCCGAGTACTTGGTAAGCAACAGGCTGATCTTTTGGGAGCTGGATTCATGCTGTCCCGGTTAGCTACTTTTTTGTTGCCGCAATAAAATACTATGACCAAAAGCAACTTGAAGAAGAGAGTTTGCTTGGCCTTGCAGTTCCAAAAGATAAGAATCCATCGGGAGCCATGGCAACAAATGGTAGGCATGGTGACCGGAGTTCCATCTTTTTTTAAATTTATTTTTTCTTATCTTAGGTGTTTCATCTTTAACAGAAGACATGAAGTAGAGAGGACAGGCTCAAAGCTGAGTGAGGTAGTATAACCAAGTGCATACATCTTCTGGTTTGACCATACCTGCCAGATCTCCCCAGTGAAAATATAAACTGGACACCAAGGATTCAAATACCTGCTCTATGTGGACATTCCTCACTCAAACTACCACACTCTCTCATAAGTAAGAAATTCAAGTCATTCATCATGAAATTTGAGAAAAAGAAAGAGATCCGATGTGCTAAGGTAGTTAGTTGGACAAAGTACCATGGTAGGGGTGGTTCTAAGCCCCTGTTGTATCACAACTCTTTCTGGGGAGATGTGTTAGGAAGCCCATAACAAACCAAAGTATGGATACCAACAAAGTCCAACTTTGTGAACCAATGAGTTTTACTGGGGTTACTTACAGGAGTATGGGTAAGGAGCAGAAATAACTCAAAGACAGATGCATCACCAAGGCCTACACCAGCATGGGTGATGGCCTGGAGCCTGGAGCACATTGCATAGCCTTCAGGCAGCTCAACAGGTTGGAGAGTGTCCTTTCCACAAAACCCCAGTCTAACTTCTTCAAGGCAGCTCAGGCGTTTTCTGTGTCTTCCAGTCTTTGCAGCTTAGCTCTCTAGGTTCTGAAGGTGACTTCTAGCTTTTTCTGCTTACTCTAGAAAGCAGAGAGGGGAGCTGGTGAATCTGGTCAGTTTCAGGGACTTCCTGAAGCTATTTTGAGTTGTTTACTTTTCTGTTTAGGGAACTTCCCTGAAGTATTAATGAAGTACTTCAATTGCAGAGGAGGCAACTTTTCATGTCAACCTCATTCTCTAGAGAAGGGAAGTTCAGAATCTGGAGAGCTTGAAGAGTAGAAGAAAATGGGCAGAAGCTTTGAGGACCATCTTTGTGCTCAGCTAGGGCTCCTATACCATACTGGGACTATTTCCTTTCTTTTAAAAATTATTTTTTTGTTTTATGTGCAGTGCTGTTTTGCCTGCATGTATGTCTGTGTGAGGATGTTGGAGCCTCTGGGACTAGAGTTACTAGAACTGTAGTTACATAGTTGTGAGCTGCCATATGGATGCTAGGAATTGACCCTGGGTCCTTTGATAGAGCAGTCAGTGCTCTTAACCGCTGAGCCATTTCTCCAGCCCTGAGACTCTTTTCTTTTTCTTTTTTTTTTTTTTTTGGTTCTTTTTTTTTTTTTTTTTCCGGAGCTGGGGACCGAACCCAGGGCCTTGTGCTTCCTAGGTAAGCGCTCTACCACTGAGCTAAATCCCCAGCCCCCTGAGACTCTTTTCTTAAAGATACTTTTGTATCTGCTTTCTATGTCATCATGCTGTCATTGTGCCCTTTACTGTGTGTGTGTTTGTGTGTGCGTTTGTGTGTGTATGTCTGTGTCCGTCTGTCTCTGCCTGTCTGTCTGTGTCTGCATATGCCTCTGTGCATGTGTCTGTCTGTCTTCCTCTGTATGTGCCTGTGTGTGTGTGTATGTGTGTGTGTGTGTGCCTGTGCGCATGTGCATGTGCATGCGTGTGTGTGTGCACCTGTCTGTCTGTCTGTGCATATACCTGTGTCTTCCTCTGTGTGTGCCTGTGTGTGTGTGTGTGTGTGTGTGTGTGTGTGTGTGTGTGTGTGTGTGTGTGTTTGAGAGCTGAAGGTCAGTAAGGGTGTGAACAATTCCATATATGAGCCTGAATTCTAGACTGGACTAGGCCTGGACTTTTTGATCTCCACTAAGCCTCTCATGTTAAGCTCACAGTGCTTTAATTTGAACTTTCTCCTCCTAATTTTAACTTGTTTAGAGCAGGCACTCCTTAGAACATTGGTGTGGGAACTTCATGTACCTGTTGAAGGTGGCATGGAGGAGGGTGGATTAACGAGAGTTTGGAAATAGCTTTCCTTTCAGAAGTCTATTTATTGTTTCATTACTATGAGAATGATTGGGATAAAGTCAGGAATGATGGACTTTCAAATTCTGTTTAATTCAGTTAAATGGCAATTTTGTTTCTAATGACAGTTTAATTCATCAAAGAGAACAGTGTTTTCCTCAAATTAATTCAGCACTTACATAAGTTTACTTGCACTATAAATTTCATGGGCGAGGAAGCTTAAATAACGGACATGCATGTTCCACTGAGGGCCATAAGGGAAGGCTGTGTCACAAGCTCTGTCTGTGGCTTTCTGATGGCTGTCTTACTGCTATCTGCTCACATGGGGTTCCTCTGTGTGTGCTCCCTTGTGTGTCTCTTTCTGGATATCCATCAGACAGCCTCTTCAACCCACACTGTTTCCAATGTAGTCTCATTCAAGTGTCAGCAGTTAGGGCTTTGACGTGCAGATTACAGGGCGGTCAAGAGTCAGTCTATAAGTGTCAGATCTGTTTGTTACTCATCTGTGTTCCCGTGTCTCTCCATGTCTATCTCTTTCATCTATCTGTTGATCATCTATCCATTATCCGCTTGCTAGCATCATCTATCAATTTATTGATCCCTACCGTCTATCTAGTCTGTATCTACAGTACACAAATATATATGTGCAGATGCTCACACACATACCCATAAGTTTTGAAAATAGATACACAAGTTGAGTTAATGACATAAGTAAGAAGTAAGTTAGTACTTTGTCATATACTCTGACATATGAATATCTAGAAGGAATTTCACCAAGTTCCTCTAAGTCCCTTATGTCTGTCCTGCTCTCAGCACAGGTGAGTGTTTAAGCCTTAGGAGGTTGTCACACAGGTGCAGTAGTGGTGTAAAAATAAAGGATTTAAGAATCCATATGTGTTTCCAGAACTGGTCTAGTCTGAACACTAGTCCTTAGCTGCTCATGATTTTCCCAGATGGAAAAAGAGGACCCCCAAAACTCTCCAACCCCAAGCTATGGAAAGAAGCAAGAATGTCTGCTTGTGGCCAGGAGGATATACAAGGTGCCTGGTTGGCTCAGTATTGAACTCCATTCCCTAAACTCCTCCTGCTTTGGAAGGCTCTCAACCCCTCCCACAGAGCACTGATTGAGAAGCACTTCTTACCAATACTACTATTCTTTATTTTAAAAAATGTTTTCACTTTTTCTCTTTAAGGGGGAGGGACTTATTCTAGCTTACAGTCCAGGGACGTGCTTCCACCCTTGCCTTGCATCCTGGAGGAGAAGGCTCGGCTACAGGAGCCAAAGGTCAAATTGTTTTATTAGCAGTCAAGAGGCAGAGAGAACAGGAAGATGAGTTGGCTGTGCTACAGAACACACAGACACACAGACACACACACACACGCACGCACACACGAGAGAGAGAGAGAGAGAGAGAGAGAGAGAGAGAGAGAGAGAGAGAGAGAGAGAGACTGTCTATCTGTCTTTGGTCCACACATCCCCAAATAGTGCCCTGAGCTGGGCAACAGATATTCAAACACATGAGCCTATGAGAGGGGCCGGAGCGTTGTGCCTCTAACTCCTCAGTGCACCTCAGAGCCATGCCTCAGCACCTCCCAAGGAGTCTTCTCTGAATAAAGCTTCTGTGCTTTATTTTTGGTATAAACCCTGTGTGTGCATGGCATCCCTTTTGATGTGCACCTGAAGTCTCTATTAGGATGAAGGTTATTATTTCCTCTCATGTTCAGGGCTGAAGGAAGTATAGCTTTGTAAAGCATTAACATCATGAGATTCCATAATACATACAGCATACAGCATGTCGATGACCCAGGCTTGTGATCTCAGTCCATTCATTTTTAAACAAAACTTTATTATTTTTTTGTGTGAACACATAGTGCGTGCGCACTCTCAAGTGTGTGTGTGTGTGTGTGTGTGTGTGTGTGTGTGTGTGTGTGTGTGTGTGTATGTGTGTGTGTAGGTCAGAGGACAACTTAGTGGAGTTCTCGTCTACCTTTATGTGGGTTGTAGGAATTGAACTCAGGTTTGTGCAGCCAGAGCTCTACCCACTTAGCCATCTCATCCTAGCTCTTAGTCTGTTCTCAGTGCTAGCACAAAATGCCATAGGCTTAGAAACAATAGACATGCATCACTCACACTTCTGGAGGATGAGGAATCCGATGTGAAGACACCAACACTCTCAGTGTCTGGCAGGGACTCTCAGCCTCATAGACAATGCTTCATTGTTGTGTCTTCATGCGATGGGGACAGGCAGTGCACTTGGCTGCTTCTCTTAGGTTACCAATCCACTCACAAGGATTGAGACCTTGTGACCTAGTTACTCCCTAAAAGATCCACAAACTCTTAGTATGATCCAAGGACCAACACATGAGGATGGGGAAAACCATTGATAACACGACTTGTAGATGAGTGGAACTCAGCAGTCAGCAATGTAGAAAAGGCCATTGTCTGATGGCTTATAGAAGGTGCTAGGCAAGGGATGGGGGGCGGGGGTAGAAGGCCAGGGGAGGACTTATTATCTCAATGGTATCATAACCTTTCTTGTGGTATCTCTCTCTGTGTGTGTGTGTCTGTGTGTGTGTGTGTGTCTGTGTGTGCGTCTGTGTGTGGAAAGGACTGTCACCATCTCCAAAGGTCAAGGACAGTTGATATGTCCCAGTATGTAGAATTTAGTTGAGAAGATTTTCTGGACTGAAGTAGTGAGAACTACAGAGCCAGGAGACACCAACTCAGAGCCTTCTATGTGGCCTGTTTACTACTAGGTACTACAAGGTATCTTGAGCTTAATTGGTGGAGGGAATTCAAGTCCTTTTTGAGGCACTTGTTGTTAGAGAAAGGATGCCCATGTGTTAATCAATTAACTTTAATGTGCTTGCTTAGTATCTACCTGGGTATAATTTTAAGCTCCATTTGTTATTTACACGTTATTATATTGATCTGAATGTTGATTTTAAGGGGAACGTCGTCTGTCTTAGGAACACACTTTTTATTCTGTGGTGCACTCTGAAACCAGTCCCAGGTTGTACCCTGGCAACCAGGGGCAGAGCACTGGTACATTCTGAAAACCTGTTTGCTGTCAGTCACAGCATAGAGTGTCTTCTATGAAACAGTGGGGCGTGGCCTAAAACTCGACAGTGTAGATCAGTGGTTCTTAACCTGGGAGTCCTGACCACTTTGGGGTCAAACAACCATTTCACAGGGGTCACCCAAGACCATTGGAAAACACAGATATTTGCACTAACATGGAAATGAAGGTTATCTAACTGGCCTCTTGGTGCGAGCATCTTGGAATGCCCAGGAGGAGCGGGAGAGCTGACGTGGGGTTGAGAGAGTCAGAGGAGCTAATGAAAAAGTGTTACGGTGTGGGAGGGAGGAGGGGAGATGGGTGGTTTCTCACTGCATGAGCTGAAAGGTGTCTGGAGCCTGATAATCACTATTTTCCACCACAGGTTGTTCTGAACTACCTAGGTGCGCCTGAAAAAGCTAAGCCCTTTCCAGTGTAGTTAACGACGTAGTCATAATTGTCACTGCCTTCGTTGGCAACAGTGCTTTCAGCTATTGGAAAGAACAGTTTGTCTCTCTGCTCTCCAGGAAGCTTGTTTGCGATGCGTTTCCCATCTGTGAGGTTATTTTTAATAACTCTAATGATCTGGGGGCAATCTGACCTACATTAAATACCTAGAGCAGCAGGGCACCAAGGTAGGACACCCCCTGACTCCTGTTTGTATGGACAGAGGGCACTGCCAGTTTTTAGCTCCCTGGTGTGAGTCCTGGTGTGACAGTGTCACTACCCCTGAACCAGCCAGCCTTGCACAGACTGGGCGTCCCAGACAGGGTAGCAACAACCAAACAGCCAACAGGTCTGGCTTCCTTTCAGCCAAGCTCAGAGACAGCCCTGGGTGTCTATTTACCCTGGGACATGAATAAAAAACCACTGCCTGCTGGACTTTCCTAGGTTGACCAGATGGCCTTTTAAAGAGGAGATTGATTGCAGGTTCTGGAAGCAAAAAGGAGGCATACAGTGAAAACAAGACCACCACCCCACCCCCCATGCCGCCACCTTTTTTTTCCTGACAACTTCTAAAACCGTAGCTGGCTGGATGGGAAGAGGCATCTGGCTTTTCCTTCTGCCTTACTGCAGGACCTCAGGGCTGCTTCTGGTATCGGTCACTCCCTGGTTTGAGATGCTAGGTCTCTGCTTTTCTCCTATCATAAATTCTTTCTTTTAGGACCACAGCACACGGAAGCAATAGGGTTGAGTGATCTATCCCTGATTAGCTTATTTAGGCGACAGGAGAGAAGAAACATTCGTATAAATATGTTGTCTACAGTGGGCTTTCTGTCACCAGAGAGCTTGTAGTCTGGGACTCTGTGAGAGTACCAGGTGGCTGCTTCTAATCCTGTTGGTCTCTGCTGTGTGGTGCTGGGCTGCAGGCTGTGGGGAGGGCAGCAGTGTGTTTGTGGTGTGCCACTTAGAGGGGAGGAACACAATCTCCACTTTTATTTTCTTTGTTTCATGTACCTGTCATTATCTTCTTGTCTCCCCCTGCTTTGTTTATTTCATTGGCTGCAGTGTCAATCTGCAATGATCAAAGGATACGGCATCGTAGTGGCCTTAAAAAGAGACAGTCATTACTGTGTTGCTAAGTTGGTAAGTTAGTTGAGTAGCAGGGATCCTGAGATGTAAATGCTGATAATTACAGCTTTTAAACAAACATCCAAATGGCCATCATTTGAGTTATTTTTGTTATAAATAATTTCTCTCCAAATGGTCTTCCTTTTCTTTTTTTTTTTTTTTTTTGCCGCTCTGGAGATTGGAGTCCAGGGCTTCCACAAACGGCAGGTAGTTACTAAGCAACATCCCGTATCTGTTACCTTTTCTTTACTTCCTCTGCCTAGAACACATAGGTTGGTTAACCACAAAATAGGTTTGGTAGGAGCTAGCTGGCCAAGGAGTTGGTGATAGGCAAAGAATAAACACAGTGGCTTTTCTGTCCCAGAAGGGTTCTTATAGCTAATAGTAACAGTTTATGTTATTTCTTAATCTTACTCTGAATCTTCACTACACAGAGAGGGGAGGGGGGAGGGGTGGGGGAGGGGAAGGGACAGAAGGAGGAGAGGGAGAGGTTGAGAGAGCAGGCAAGAGGGAGAGGGAGGGGGAGGGGGAAGGGGAGAGGCTGAGGGAGAGGTTGAGGGAGAGGTTGAGGGAGAGGGAGAGGGAGAGTTTCCACTGTGACTTGAACATCTACTTTCCTGATTCATACAGTACTCTCTCAGGAGCCTCTTCACAAGGAATCTGATTCTGCTCTATCCTGCTGGCCTTGGTGGCTCCCAGGAGCCTTAATGCAAGCCTCTACAACCCTGTTGCTTTTTTATTTTGCATGCCTGTCAAACCATCATGTGGAGGATGCTGTCGTGTCCTGATACCTCCAGACGTTGTCTGACTTCTCTTTAATTGCAATAACCTGTTTAATAACGCAGCTGTGCTGGCCACCCTGCCTACAGTTTTGTCCACATTCACCTGCCTTACCTTGCCAAACTCCTTGTGAAATAGAGAAGAGGACACAATGACAGAAGTAGTGAGTGCATGAGAGAGACAGTTGCCTCAGTAGTCAGGTTCCATATTGAGTTTCTGAGGAAACACAGGCTCTTCACTTGCTTGTGTCTCTAGGAGGGACCTCAGGTCCTAGAACAAGCCATCAGGAAGGTTCGCATCCCTGGGAACAAAGAGAATGACTGACCATTATAATCTTTCCTAGGGGAACCCGTGGCTTAAAGGCATCCTGAACCTGACATAAGGCAAGGTCAAGGACCGCAGAGATGAAGGGAAATGCATCTTGTCACAGCTCTGTCCCTGCTGCCATCTGTTAGGGACCAGGGTCAGGTCTCCTTGGATTTGCTTTTTCCTGCTGAGACCTATATGTTTCAATGCTCCCAGGAGACTGAAGGGCCTGGTTTCTTTAGGCTGTGAGATCTGGCCTCTTAGAATAACAAGTGTTTTGGAGAAACAAGCTGTAATCCAATATTGCCAGATCATTTTGTTGTTGTTTACAAATATATACAATGACTTGATAGGACAGGAGGGGTTGCGGGATATGGGGGTTATGGAAGTAAGGTGCTGACTCAAACCTGAGTGTTTTGAGATAAACAAGGACATAAATATGGGAGATTAGGTAGGGCTCTCCCACCCTTTATCCCATGTTTAACTGGTTGTCCATTTCTGGGTTATAATCCAGTATCTGTGTTCATGAATTGACAGCATTCTGGGTGGATCACTTTTTGTTTTTTTTGTTTTTTGTTTTTGTTTTTGTTTTTGTTTTTGTTTTTTTTTTGTGGATCACTTTTTGAAACAGAGGTAGAGGCTATGGTATGAGAACAAAAACATATTTAAGAAGTAACCTGGTATAGATGAAGAGCTGTGAAACTTTTGGATTCAATTTGTTAAGAGGGAGGGAAGAGAGAGGAGCAGTGCTCCGAAGGGTGTGGTTTTGACTTTTGAAGGTGGGTTAAGGGAGGCTGTAGAAAATTCCTCAAAAGGTGAAGGTAAGTCTTAAAAGAATTGATTTTTATATGTCTCTGGAGCTAATTTTGGTGTGCAGTTCTAGACATAACAATGCCAAGAGAAGGTAATGGATTAACTATTAAACAGCTAAATAGCCCAAGATAATTTTAGCATGGGACTTGTACCTTCTTTCCTCTCTGTATTTCATGTCTGTGGTTGCAAGGCTACTGGGGGCAGGAGCGGCTGGCTGAGTCCCACCCAGATGTAGTTTTGGGAGGCCTGTGGTTAAGAGCTTAACTTCTATTTGATAATGATGAGGTTCAATCGTCCGGAAGACGGGCTTCTGGGAGGGAGAAGTAACTACCAGAGGTCAAGGAAGAAATCTCTGATTGTATGGATCTATTAACCACTGCTCCGGTCTGGACATTTTGATTTTGTCCTTTGTACTTGCAGTAACATATGTGACATTTTGAAATTAAAATAATTAAAACACTGTATTTTAAAGACATGAAGGTGGTGGCTGCAAGAAAGGCATTTGAAGTTCAATTTAAAGAGTGTGAGGGTTGGGGTTGGGGATTTAGCTCAGTGGTAGAGCCCTTGCCTAGGAAGTGCAAGGCCCTGGGTTCGGTCCCCAGCTCCAAAAAAAAAAAAAAAAAAAAAAAAAGAATAAAGAGTGTGAGGCAGTGGCTATCCAGCAAGCAGATTTATCCAAAAGTAAAACATATAAAATACGTTATACATATTAGAATGAGCATGTCAATATCTATAAAAATCAATAATTATAATTTTTTGACATTTAGATATAGCATAGGCACAAAGCACAAACAGTTTTAAACACATCCCAATCTGCCAGCTGCCTGTGTCCCCATTGTGTTTGAACACAATCTCTTCAGTCAGTGTTTGTAAATGTTACCAGAAGCAAATCAAAGTAGCTGTCAATCACTGAACACACATCCACACTGTCTCATCTCCCACATACCTCATGCAACTTACTCAGACCCAGGAGCTCACTTAGGCTTTCCAGCATGGTCTCCAGCTGCCTTAGCTTAGGGCAAAGTCCTAGCTCACAGAGAGTCCTTTAAGAAACGTTTTGTTACATTCATGGAATGTTTTTTTCTTCTTATTATTTTTTAGTTTATTTTGTTAACACCATGAGACTTAGTAACATTAGCACCTCAAATTGCCAATCTATTAAAAAAAGATTTTCCCTTCGAAATTAGGTTTGTAGCAAGAGCTGTAAGAGCAATGCTAATCAGCCTTGAATCATAAATTACTTTGTTATTAAGTAGAAAAGCTGGTTGTTGGTCACGTTTGAAATCCTGAGAACTCCTTTTTTTGAACAAAAAAAAATTACGTTAAAGTGAAACTCGGGATTTTTTTGATAAGGCACAAAATATGTGAATTATGTGATAAAAAATAAGTTATTGGAGATCATTTGGGAAGTTTGAAATGGCTGTTTGTAAGCATACATGGTTGGCCTTGGCCTGGGGACTGGGAACTGTGGAACTGGCTGGCTGGAGCCTGGGACAGTCAGAGCAGCTCGCAGCTCCTGAGGCAGAAAACAGTGAAGAGAGAGAGAGTTTTCCATCAGCAAGAATCAGGCCCCTGAAAGTCGGCCTTGCCTCCCATTTGGAGTCAGTCAGCCCAGAGGCAACTGGTATCAAAAGCTGCAATGGCAGAGAAGGTAGAAGTAATCCGAGAATACAGTAACAGTTGGGGAGGGAGATTATGTTTGGAACTACCATTCGGAGTGAAAAGAGATAACCAAGTGGAGAGAGAGAGAGGGAGAGGGAGAGAGAGAGAGAGGAGAGGAGAGAGAGGAGAGAGACAGACAGATACAGACAAAGCCAGACACACTCCCGCATGCACACACACATTCACTCACACACACACACACTCACACACACACTCACACACACTCACACACTCACACACATGCACACACACGCGTGCACACACACACTCACACACACACACACACACTATATCTAGGACTTTTCTAGCTGGTGTTGCATGCCTTCCATGCTTCTCAACAGTCAGAGGCTAAACAACTACGAGGCCAGGCTTATGACAGCAGACCCTGATCTGTGGCACCAACTTTCTACATCTGTTATTGTTCTTGGTTCTGACAGAATACCTGAGGAAACAAAGGACAGACGGGTTTATTCCGACTGTTGAGTTTGAGGGTAGGAAAGGCATGGTGGCAGGAGCAGGAGGCGTTTTTCACACTGCATCCACGACAGGGAGCACAGACAGATCCATGCTGGTGCCTGGTTCGTGTTCTCTCTCTCTCTCTCTCTCTCTCTCTCTCTCTCTCTCTCTCTCTCTCTCTCTCTTTCTCTCTCTCTCTCTCTCTCTCTCTCTTTATTCAGTCTGGGACCCCACCCATGCATGGCCCAACATCACCTAATTGTCATGGGTCATCCCTCCTCCCTTAAGCCTGTCTGAAAACATCTTCATAGATATATCCAGAATTGTGTTTCCATGGTGACTCTAAATCCAGTCAAATTGATCAGATTAACCACCGCATGTGGTAATGGTTTTACATTATCTTAAACTGACACGGGACGGGTAATTGAACATTTAACTTATGTGAAGTTCAGCAGTCCTTTTGGTTTATGGAGCCTTTCTTTCCATGTAAGCGCTGACATCTCTGTTTCTGCCTTTCTACCTTTAGGGGAACGACTTAATTCCTGACACTGGCAGGTATCTGGGCCCTGGCAGTTAACTCTTTGGACATTGTGAATTGGATACGCTGTGAAGGGCTCTCTGACCAGCATTGCAAACTAGGTACAGGCAGGTCTTGCCCTTCCCTTGTTAGGTCACCTTCCTAAAGCTAGTCACCAGGTCTACTTCCTTATTTGGCCACTTCCTAATGCCTGACTAAAACACCAAGGTCTAGTAATTCATTATTTGGCCAACTGACTATCATGTTCAATCAGGACCTACCAATTTGTCCTAGCACAGACCTCCCCTTTATCTTGTTAAAACCACTGCTACAGAGGCACTGGCTGCTGGCTTTGCCTGATCCAGAGGCAGCCCCCAGCTTGTCCCCTCCAGAGTCATAAATCTCCTTTCTTTGGAAGATTTAGTGTTTGGGTGTGTTCCGTGCTGACTCTGAGTCCTCAGCACTGTGGTCCCAGGTCTAGGGACAGGGAGAGAGGAGTCGCTGAAAGGAGAGGTAGGAGCTGTGGGCCCGAATGGTAGTAATGATTTTGCTTAGCTGTCCCAGTGGCTGTGCCTTAAAGTTGGCTGTGGGTGACTCTTCCCCGCCGGGCAGTCAAGAGTAAGTTCCAGAGAGTTATTTTAAAGACAGAAGTGCAGTGGTGGACATTGCTCAGGGAATCCTGATTTTCATTGCGGTTTTATCCAAAATTTCTCCTAAGTGATTTCTGTTTATCCATTTGTTTGTAGGGTTCTGATTTATATGACTCTGCCCTAGCAGGCAGTCTCACTTCTGTTAGATGTAATTACACATGGTAACTACACATAGGCTGCACGGACCGTAATTATCCCAGGCACACATTCTAACAGCTCCCAAAGAAGATGCTTAAAATAACCCAAGTATCCAAAAAGGTATTTGGGAAATCCTGTAAGTATGGCTTCCTCTGGGAGTAAGCAAATGTGAGGGCTGGCCTCTCCTGAGGATCTTCCCCCACAGTGCAGTTGCTGTTACTCATGTCCTTGTTTTACCCTGTTTCCTGACATCTGGGTTGCACATCTGCATTGCTACCCAGTATGCCCAAGACGGACATGCTGTCAGTTCAGTTCTGACACTGATGTTACTTAGTCCACACAGGACGAGGTGATGAGGTGGATGTACAAACTCAGAGGTTCTGACATAGTCTCTTCTTTCCCTTTCCCCGTTCATCTCCCAGGAGTTCACACTGATTGCATGCCAAGCATTCAGTACAGTTCACAGCACACACACAGTGTCCGATGTAACAGACTGTAGACTAGTGGGGGGATGGAAGAAAATGAAGGCTACGCTGTAGGAGGTGAGGGTAGCTGGTGACCTAGTGGTTAAGAGCTAGGAGATTTTTGACCCTGAGCGCTTGAATGCATCCAAGATCAGTCAGGGTAGTTGTGCATCTGTGAATGAACTGATGAGCTCTGCGCTTGCCTTTCTCCATGTGTGCAGGATGGAGATGTCTGCCCAGAGGCTGACTTCTAACAGAACATCCCCACAGTCACCATCTAACTCTGACTATACCTGGGAATACGAGTACTATGAGATCGGACCGGTTTCCTTCGAAGGACTGAAGGCTCACAAATGTAAGGCTTGTGCTGCTCCTCGGGGTGTTGCCATCTGTTTGTTTTAACCTGTGAAGTCCCCTGTGCCTGCCTTTTCCTAACACCCTATCTTCTCACAGAATACTCTTCTATCTCTAAATACAAAGCACCCCTTTCAGGTTGGCTGGTTTCTGTGGGGGTGGTGTGATATCGGGGCATTGGAAATTCTGATTTACAAAGGGCTTAAAACAACACCCGCTTGGTGGAAGAGTAAGAATATGTGTTTTAGCTTCAGAAAGAGGTTTTGTTGTTGCTGTTGTTGTTGTTGTTTGTTTGTTTGTTTTAAAGAAGGCATTAACTATTCCAGGTCCTGCCAGGCAGTGGCTCTGCCTGTCTAATCGCAGCACTTGGGAGGCAGAGGCAGACAAATCACTGTGAGTCTGAGGCCAGCCTGGACTACAGAGCAAGTTCCAGGGCAGGCAGAACACACAGAGAAACCCTGTCTCTAAAAAACAAAAACCAAATCAAACCAAATCAAATCAAACCAAACCAAACAAAAAGAAAACAACAACAACAACAACAACAACAACAAAAACCAAAAAAACCCAAAAAGAACAAATGAACAAAAGAAACGAAAAACTCCCACAAAACAACAATAAAGATGTGTATAGAAACAGGGTCTGGAGAGAGTCCATGAAGACTTTGTAATAGCCAGTAAAACATTTACAAACCCACAGGAAGGATGAAGAGAGAGCTCAGCCCTCAGAGCCCTAGCTGTTCTTCCAGAGGACCCAGGTTTTATTTCCGTCACCCACATGGCTGCTCACAACCACCTGTAACTCAGTTCCAAAGGATACAATACCCTCTTCTTACCTTCATGGTTACTCTACACAGGGCACACATATATACACGAAGGCTAAACACCGAGACACGTAAGATAAAAATAAATATTAAAAAGCACTTCAAAAATCCTGTCGAAATTCTAGATTTGTGAAGAGCGGTGTTCGCAGAGACAGATGAGGACAGCCTCCCATCAGAGGCCATAGAGGCCATTGTAAGGCATCAATTACGCTGCAGGGAATCAGGGTGATTATTGCTCTGCCGCAAAGCAATGCCATTCTGTGAAGGGTTACTGTTACACTCTCCTCCAGCCCGGTGCTTTCTGAATCACTCGAAGCATCTTTCTTTGGGAGGAAGAATTGATATTATAAGCAATGCCCTGTGGCTCACTCTGGGTCATGCTCTAACTGGCTCTGCAGTGTCCAGTTGTTTCCAGTTGAACACGTAAACACTGCAAACATTCTAGACTTGTTGTGATTTATTGATGTGTGTGTGTATGTGTGTGTGTGTGTGTGTGTGTGTAGGTAGGTAGGTAGGTAGTTCCTTCAGAGGTCAGAAGAGGAAGTCAGTTCCAGGAGTTGTGAACTACCTGATCTTGGTGCTGGGACATTAACCTGGGTCCTCTACAAGGGCAGTGAGTGCTCTTAATGACTGAGCCATCTCTCCAGCCCTTCATTTTAGGCTCTTAACTGGTCCAGATCAAGTAGAACATTGGATAGTGCAGTCATGCTCCCCTCCCTCCCTCCCTCCCTCCCTCCCTCCCTCCCTCCCTCCCTCCCTCTGTCCCTCCCCTGTTGGCAGCAGTGGTACCTTACAGTACTATGTAGCAGCACCCATCTGCTGCACAGAGGGATCTCTACATTTGTTCCTTAAGCAAAGCCACTCTCTAAGTCCCATATCCTTCACACTTGCAGCAATAACGGAGTGCTTCTCTCCTTCCTTGGATGACATCTGCTCAGTATTTATGGGGATGAAGAGAGAGGGCACGGACCTCTTAGGATATGCTATCATGAATTATCTGATAAAGGGTCTTGTGGTCTGAGTATGAAGTCACCTTCCTAAACTCACTGAGTTCTTTAATCTGTTGTTTTTAATAGGACAACCTCTGTTCTGAGTCTTGGTGGAAATCAGAAAGACTGGCAGAGCGCCTCTGCTGTTCTCTGTAATGTGAGCCTTTCCATCAGGGCTATGTCAGCCTGCTCCTGTCTCTCTCCCTTGGTCTGAGGGGCTCCACAGACAGCCCTCTGCTATAATTTCCATTAGCATGTTTCCAGAGACACCAAGGCAGCTCTCTTTTGAGCATTGTTTGTTGTTGTTATGGATATGATTATTGATTGAAAAAGAACCTCCTTTATTTTTATTTATTTATTTATTTATTTATTTATTTATTTATTTATTTTTATGTACAGTATTCTGCCTGCATATGTGATTGCAGGCCAGAAGAGGGCACCAGATCTCATTACAGATGGTTGTGAGCCACCATGTGGTTGCTGGGAATTGAACTCATGACCTCTGGAAGAGCAGTCAGTGCTCTTAACCGCTGAGCCATCTCTCCAGCTCAAGAACCTCCTTTAAAAACCAAGGCCGAGCTGTGGCACAATGCATACTTAACTGAACGACTGTCCTGTTAATGACAATGCTTTTGTTTCAACACTAATATCAGGAAAATATTAAAAAGTCCAGGTGAGTACTCACTGTTCCAGAGTAAGAAATATGACCAAGGGGAAGAAGATTCTAGAGAACCTGACAGCGTATGAGGCTGAGAGGAGAATGGGATGTAAATAGACACTCTCTCTCCATATACAGTAAAAAGCCCCAGGATCGTCAACCATGGGAATGTGGACATCTGTGCGTTCTTCCATTTAATTATTTTTAGTTGTATTTTATGTGTATTAGTTTTGTGTGCTCACATGTCCATAAACCGTGTGACCTAGTGACCAGAGTCCAGAGGAGGTATCAAGTCACGTATGACTGGAGTTACAGACAAATGAGTGCCGGGAATCGAAACCTGGTTCTCTGCAAGAACAGCATGATCTCTTAACTGCTGAGCCATCTCTCCAGCTCCTGGACTTCCATTTAAAGAAGGCAGTGCCCCTTCCCTTCACTATGACATGCTGTTTTACTGGGTGGCCTGTAAAGCTAGTTTGGTAAATGGAATAGCAACAGAACATTTTCAGAAGAAATGTATATTGAAGGTGAGACCGACCATTATGGGTAACTCCCCTTACTTGGACCACATTTGGCAAGGGCAGCTGCCTCCTCAGAAGCTCTTCAACCTACAGAAACCATGGTGGCTACTTAGAGTGGGAATGATTCATTTATGGCTTCAGCGTATTTCCTAGGCACCTATGATACATAGTATCATACTAAGTGCTGGAGAGCCAGCTGTGAGCCGAAAATTCACAGGCACCTCCTTTAACAGCTTGAATTTGTGGCTATCCATGGAAGGCCTTGCTGGAAAGGAGAGATCTGAGGGAATGATCTGCAGGAACTGTGACACTGAGCCCACATCTGAGGGAAGAACATGGCAGAGAGTGGAAATTACAAGGAAAACAGAGATCATCCTAGTGCCAGAGGAATGAATTCCATATAGAGTGGCCAAAACCAAGTGTAGAAGTCAAGGAGAGCAGGGCATGAGGGGCGGGGCATAGAGATCAGGGGCGGGGCATAGAGATCAGGCTTCGACTATTGGCTTTTCTCTGAGAAGTCTGTACAGAGTTTGAAACAGGAATAGCATCTGTTTGGTGTCAGTGGGGACCATAGCCATTGAGGTACCAAGGTGCAGGCTAAGGCAATCTGGCAAGAAGCACGTGCATTTCAGATATTTCTAGATGGGGTCTCTAGATTGTCTATGGATTGTCCTCTTAAAGGACAGGCAAGGTTTCTTTGAGGCTTTGGGACCAGGTGACTGGTAGAATGGAATGGTCATTAACTGGGCTGAAGAAGTGTAAGAAAGACGGGTGTCAGAAGTGAGGAACATCAGAGCTCAGTTTTGTACCTGCAGAATCAACATACTAGCCATACATCCAAGAAGGCAGTGGGGAGAAGGATGGGGGTTTTAATGTCATTCAAAGCTAAGAGGCTGGTGAGAGAGAGAGAGAGAGAGAGAGAGAGAGAGAGAGAGAGAGAGAGAGAGAGAGAGAGAGAGAGAGAGAGAGAGAAAAGGGGGTGGGAGAGAGTATGTGAGTGTGTGTGTGTGTCCTTGGATTGAGCCCCAGGACAGAGTTAACATCTGTGCATTAGGGTCTGTCAACATGACACACACTAGAGTCACCTGAGGAGAGGGAATCTCAATCCAGGAATTGCCTCCATCAGATTGGCCTGTGGGCAAGTCTGCAGGGCATTTTCTTGATTAATGATTGATGTGGGAGGAGCCAGCTCACTGTGGGTGGTGCCGCCCCTGATAAGTGCCTTGAGCGAGGCCATAAGCAGTGTTCCTCCTCTGAGGCTTCTGCTTCAGTTTCTGCCTCCAGTTCTGAGTTCTTAGATTCCTGCCTTGATGTCCCCTGATGATGGACTGCAAGATGTAAGGTAAAACAACCCTGTCCTTCCCCAAGTTGGCTGTGGTCAGTGTTTATCATGGGGGTGGGGAGGTCACTAGTACAGACATTGGTACCAGGAAAATGGAGGATTGCTGCTTTGGACCTGGCTGTGTTTTGGAGGACTGCAGAGGAGAATTTTGGAACTTTGGGTTGAAAAAGCCATTGAGTGCCCAGAGCTCAGAGCGCTATCTTGGGAACTCAGAAGTTAATGCAGGGCACATAATGGAGGTCTGGACTCAGCAGTTTCAGAGGGAAGAGAAGACTCTACTGAGCTGTTTGTGTGATATATCTGAATTAAGGTCAGGGAAGAGAAAAGTATGTTGTATGGGGAAAGTGGACGAAGGTTACCTGGAGCTAAGAAAAATCAGCTGTGATCGAGACTGGCATCGTTGAGGTAAAATCTGGGAAGATTTCCTCATGGTCAGCCCACAGATGTTGTGGTTCACAGGGCCCAAGGCTGAGCTCCAAGTTGGCAGCTGAGCTTGATAATGTGTCTCTCACAAGGTAGTGGTTTCGCAGGCATGGGGAGGGTGAATCAAGGAAAAAGGCAGAAGCTTGGTACTGTGGGGTGGGGCTGGAGTCTCCCCCAAAGAAAGCCCAGGAGAGGCATTGGTGAGGGTGCACCGTCAGCTTCGGTGAAAACCTCAGGATAGAAGGGGTCATGGAGAGAAACAGGCTTAGAAGCGTGAGGTAAAGTTCAAGTCCTAAAGAGAGCCCAGGAGAGGCTACTGGTGAAGCTGTGACCTCAGAAGCAGCAGCAACACCAAGGTTTTAGAGATGCCAGGGCTGTAGGATGTCTACAAAGGGTAGTGGCAGATTCTGCTCCTGTGTTATATATACTCCCAGCATCCCCTTCCTTCCCCTCTGCCCCACTCCCTGCTTGGGAAGGGGGAAGTGTGCTGGGGTCCAGTCCACAATTGATATGAGAGCTAAAAGCTGCTGTTAATAGATTCTGAACAGAGAGACTGCGTACTGAGGCCTCTCTTGGAAATCAGCTTTTAACTACAGTAGCAATCCCAGTCAAATTCTTACAGCAAACAAACACCCAGAGAAACCAATACTGTAAAATGGGGCCTTTTATAAGAATTTTGTTGTCTGCCTCTTACATATGCCAACATGTAATTTTATTGGTCATTTTAAATCCTAAAGACGGTGGGATTCTAAAGACGGCCTGAATGTGGAAGAAGAGAGGGCTGCTCTAAGATGTATCAGGGTCTCACAGAAGCATTTTAGTAGAGATGAAATCACAGGGCAGCTTCTCAGCTCTTCCTTTTAAGCCTTTGGAAAGGCTGGTTAATCAAGGAGAGGTTTGCATAAGAGCTTTGGACAAGTTTGTGTGTACTTAAGGACATCGCTCGGCCTGCATAGTTATTTTTTTCTTTCCCCTGGCTCTCAGGGAGCCCTACCCCGCTGTCCTTAGGAGAGACCTTCTCAATAAACAGAACTGGAAATGCTATTCATCACAGCAGGGCTATATTCTAACCCTGGGACTGAAACACGACACTAGAATATAGTTTTAGAGTTGGCTTTTTCTATAAAGCAGTTGCTACAGTATAGTGTGTAGACTTGGAGATAACCGGATACTATTTCATCCATGGCACATGCCCAGTTCATTGAGATTTATAATTTCAAGTCTGCTGTACTTGAACACATGTGTTTTTGCTTTATGTCTTTTAATTTACTTTGTTATTATTGTATGTTTTTGTGTGTATGATGTGTGGGTGGGCGCACACAGGTGTCTTGGTATTCATGTAGCGACAACCTCGTGGAGTTAGATCTCTCATGCCAGCTTTCATGGGTTCTGGGACTCAGAATGTCGGGCTTTCTCCACAAGTGCTTTTCCCTGCTGAACCATCCTGAAGATCCCCCTCCCCCTCCACACACCCCTTACTGTCATGCTTATTTTCATTATATTCAAAGGCAAGGTCTAAAGAAATCCCTATTCTTTTAGCACTTGGAATTAAGATATTAGGAATGAGACATTACTAATTTTTATCCAGTGTGCTAAATATACCATCTCAAATGTCTGTCTGTCTAGACAAGTATGCATTATGCAGTGTGGAGTGTCAATTTTACTTTAGAAAATGTGCCGTGTATATACATATTGATTAGTCATTTCTCCACCAGTGAAACGAGCCAATTTCAGCCAGATTAGAGTCTATATAAAGATAATTCTATTGGGAAGCCGCTCTTGGGTGAGCTCATTCATCCTAAGCAACAAGGCCAGGGAAGTTGCCATGGGGAGGAAGTCAGAGGGAAGGGGGAAGAGAAAGAAAGAAAGAAAGAAAGAAAGAAAGAAAGAAAGAAAGAAAGAAAAAAAGAAAGAAAGAAAGAAAGAAAAAAGAAAGAAAGAAAGAAGAAAGGAAGGAAGGAAGGAAGAGAAAGAAAGGGGGAGGGAGTGGGTGGAAGGAGAAAGGGAGAGAGGGAGAGGGGGAGGGAGGGAGGCAGGGAGTGGGGAGAGAGGGAGTAAGGGAGAGAGGGAGGGAGAGAGCACCCGCACAAATGTGTGGAGTCTGGATTGTATAGAAAAGAGCCTCTGGGGCAAGGGAGTCCCAGCCCCTGGGCTGGAATGTTCAGTGCAGAGGGAGGAGGGTGGGGTATGCCAGGGAGGGACTGAGGGAGAACCTGGAGCCAGGTCTACTTCCTTCCGGTGTGCTAAATATTCACCTGAGCTGTTTGTCTGGGGTTCCTAAGAAGATTGGGATGCTGGTCCAGTCCTGGGAGAGCTCCTTTAACTGCCATCCAGGACTTGACTAGCATCCCAGTTACCATTATTTTTTGCGTTTAAGCACATTTACTGTACAAACTTTGACCGCTTTTAAAAGTCCTATTAATATTCTTGAGTGGGTAAACCTTTTAATGTTTAGGTAATAAAATAAAGTTTGAAAATGCAGACTGACTCAGCCCTGTTGACCCTCAACAGTGTGGGATCCTAGAGTTTGTGTTCCAGACTCTGCAGCTGACTCTGGTCTCTGTGCCCCAGACACAGACAGAGGCTGTTCAGCTTTGACTGGCGATGGTCTATATTCCAACAAACCTACTGTAAACTGGAAATACGGACGTTGGAAATGGTTTAACTTACCTAACCCAGTATATATCTGAGCCTAGGGTGTAGTTTGGCTGTTCCTTCTGTAACACAGAAGGGGCGGCTTGCTGCAGCTCTTCCTTATCTAGGGACAGCACTGTGCCAAAGGTATCTTGCCTGCCAAGGTGATGGTGTGAAGCATGGACAGCGGGGGGGGGGGGGGGGGGGGGTGGGGGGGTGAGGGTGGGGGGGCGGGGTGGGGGTGGGGCAGACTTTCACCAGCTCCAAAGTGGTGAGAAAGTCTGTTCCAATGCTGGTGTGAAGAAGCTGTAGCCAGCAGCTAAAGCGACACACAGGGACATGTTGTCCCCTAGTCCAAATGGGATTTAAAGTAGGAGTAAATTAGAGACTAGGATGGCCATTGTAAGGATAAAAGCCAGCTCTGCAGGATCCCTTCTCAGCCTCCGTGCTGAGCGAAATGCTCTGGGTGGCAGCCTCAGGGCCAGAGCTGGCAAAAGGCAGTCGTTCTGGGAGAGCAGCTGGTGTTCACTCCTTAGTGGTCGGTCCGGAGGCCATTTATATGTGTTTTCCAAAAAGTGACCTAGACCTGAATTGTACCAGCATGAACATGAATGGGGTGAAGTCAATTCATTCAAATATCTCTGACAAAAAAAAATTAAGGTAGCAAAGTAGAAGACTTAACCCGTGACCTGTCGTCATACCCTCATTGATGTTTCTGACTTCTCGTCATAGTCTGTGCACTCTAGCATCTCTAGAAAGCTCAGAATCCTGAAATGTGTGAGTTAAGTCAAACGGTGTGAAATACTAAAGTCATCTTAACTTGTCTTGCAGATTCCATCGTGATTGGATTCTGGGTTGGTCTTGCGGTCTTTGTGATTTTCATGTTTTTTGTGCTGACTTTGCTGACAAAGACAGGCGCCCCACACCAAGAGTAAGTCTGGGTTTCTCTGTGCTTTACCGAGGAGCATTAGAACCTGAACACATTTCCTGCTTTTTTGCCTCTTGTTGCCCTCATGAAATCAGTCTTCTTGGTCCTGTCCTGCCATCTTTATGCTAATCCTAGATCTGATTTTTATGTTGCAATTAAGATCTATTTTCTCCTTTTTCTGAAAAGTGTTTCTACGGAAGAAATTGCATGCAAATGCTGATGTATTTACAGAGTTGAGCTGGCAACAATACTCTGCCTGTGTCTCACTCTTGGTCTCTCCTGACTCTTGTTGCCTCTTATTTTCATACTTCAGCTATAACAAAGAGCCCAGCAAAAGGGAACTGTTCGCCCCAACATGCAGTTTGCTTGAGACGCTGGGAACTAGAGAGATCCTTTAAATACGAACCAAACGAAAAAAAAATGAGGGTCACTTTTCATAGTATTGTTCTGGGAAATCCAAACATATGGTGTAGTTTTTAATAGTAAGAAAGATAAGGTAAAACAAACAAAAACAAACAAACATACGTATTGGTGAGATGGCTCAGTGCTCTTCCAGAAGACCCTGGTTTGATTCCCAGCACCTGCATGGCTGCTCTCAACCATCTGTAACTCCAGTTCCAGAGGATCTGATGCTTTCGTCTGGCTTCACTGGGCAGCAGCCATGTTGGTTCATACAAGTAGGCACAACACTGTATGTATACCTAGCTAGGCCACCATATCCAGCTATTAGGCTAAATGGTACACGTTTCTGTACATGTTATTTTTTTTTAGATGAAGTTAATACTCACCTCTATATACTTTAAGGTAAGTGGGCTTTGTTCACTGAGCTGAGTGCCTTTCTAGAATAACACTGATAGCCCAAACAAGAACTCCTCCCTGCAGCTGCAACCTTTGAGTTTACAGAGTATGAATGAGCCAACTTTGGGATGAAATTTCTCTCTCTTCACACACACACACACACACACACACTGGGGGGGGGCACTGGGAAGAAAGGGGAGGAGCATAGCTGGGGGAGAGTGGGCGTGTTTGCATTTTGTTGGTTTTTCGGAGAGCCCTGTCTTGTCTACTTCCTTAAGGAGTCATTCTGAACAGCGCTCAGATACAGAGCAGGGCTCCTGGGACTCTGCCTGCTTCTAACAGAGCGAGTGTCCTTTACTCTTAGGAAGATGGGGGGTCAACTCTCAGAGCCATAGTCTCAATACTGCTTCACAGAGTCTGGACCATGATAAGATTTGGCCAGAAAGGACCAATGGAGTTAAGCTGGGTTATGGGACATAGCAATTACTGGGCTTCTTAATAGAGCACAACAGAGGCCGAGTCAGCCTCAAGCGATATGACTTTCAGAGTTGATAAGGGACAGAAGCAGCTTCCATTAGAGCAGGCGTTCTCAGCCTGTGGGTCTCAACCCTTTGGGGGGAGTCAAACTACCCCTTCACAGGGGTTGCATATCAGATATCCTGCATATCAGATATTTACAAGTCATAACAGTGCCACCATTACAGTTATGAAGTAGCAATGACATAATTTTATGGTTGGGGTCATCAAAACATGAGGAGCTGTATTAAAGGGTCAATCAGTAGGAAGTTTGAGAACCACTGCTGTAGAACGCTGCAGCCCCACTCCTTGGCCTCCTCTGTTGTGGTGACAGCATGCATGGGGCTTCCTGCCTTTCTGTTCTTTAGATGGGGAGTAGAACCCACCCTTTTTTTTTCTGTCGTTCGTTCGTCAGAACTAGCTCTGCCCACCTGCTCTCAGGGCTCAGAATCCAGTCAGCTTCCTGTCTAGAAGAGAACTGGGTGTCTATGGGCCCAAGAAAGGAAGGGTTGGGAGGCAGAGATCCAGGTATAAAAGCTGATATCTTCTTAAAAGCTTTTAGGCTGGAGAAGCAGCTTCCATGGTGATTATTTTCCTGTGGAGAAGCGTGTGTGTGTGTGTGTGTGTGTGTGTGTGTAGCGGGAAAGCTCTTAGCTGGGTGCTGTACAGGTGGGGAAGAGCCATTTTTGTCCTTCCTGTCTGCAGGGGAGAGTGAGAAGAGTCATGGGGGAACATTACAGACCATTAGCACACATCTGTCAGAGAGAGATGCGGGGTTAGGGTGAGAGAGTTCTTAGATTCATTTTTATGTTGGGTATTTTGGACTTCTTAAAAACAATTTTCAAGTCTCAGACATTGAACATTCTTTTCTTTTTTTTCCCCCCTGTAGCCTTTGCTAAATGCCCTATATCCTGCTAAGGGTAGCTTTTATTTAAGGGTGAATACCAGCTTGCTCATGACCTTATAAAACTGGAAGTGACATTTTGCCTCGAATTGTAATTTAGCGGACTATGGCACTCACCACCGGATGGGGGTGTGCAACTGGAGAAGGCAGCAGGAAATGTCAGCATTTGAAATCATCGGTGCTGACTGCCACCCCTGGTCTTGAGGGCAGGGTGCAGATACAGTGAGTGGTTGCTAAGGAGCCCTGAGATCCCAAGACAGCGATGACCACTGTCAACCACTACTGTGAACCGGTGGAAAAGCTGTGTCGGGTCCAACCCATAAACCTTTGCTGAATTGCCTGTTTTTACCATCAAGGAGGAGGTTTTACTGAGTGTGTAGTTAGTTACTGTGTGCCCGGGGCCATGCTGAAAGGAATTCTAAAGAGATGGAGTTTTCCTTGTCCACACAGCCCAACGTCTCCTGGCTAATCACCAAAACCTGTTACATGGAAGGGCTTTCATAGAAGTGCGTGTTTGGTGCCTCTGTCAGGCTGATCTACAGCGCGTATGGACTCTCCGCTCAGGCTGTGTCTCTGTGAGTGGTAGCAGTTATTTTCTCAGAGAATTTCACTCTGGGGATGACATTTCTCAGCTTGTAAGAGTCCCATGGAAGTGACTGCTGGGAATGGCAGTGCCCTCGTTCTTTTCAGCCCCCACACGAGTAGATTAGAGGGTAGTCAGTGTGCAATGACCTGGCACTGAGGGAAATGCTTAGGGACTGATTCTGTGTTGTGTTCTGCAGGTAGAGGTGTGTGTGTGTGTGTGTGTGTGTGTGTGTGTGTGTGTGTGTGTGTTCGTGTTCTGTCTGCCTGACTGGATTTGGTTTTCTGGCTGTGTGTCTCCTAGCAGTTAGGGTTTTAGACAAGCCTGTAGATAACACCTTGCTGTGTTCCATGTTTCCTATGGCATCCACTGAGGCCCATGTCTTCCCAAGACCCTCTGAAGGGCACACATATTTAACAGTGTGGGCATCTGTGTGTAGGAACGAATGGCTAGAGGAAAACAGCTCCTGAAGAAGGCAGAGGAACATGACCTAAGAAAGAAACCAGAAACCAGGAGAGGGGGTGGACACCCTCCTGTTGCCTTGGAGCCATTAACCATACCAGGGCAGGGGCCGGGGGTGGACGGACACCTCAAGCAGAGGTGCAAAGGGGGCAATCAGGTCTGCTGTAGTTAGACTGTAGAGTGAGTGAGAGGACTGGTGAGGGAGGACATGGGGAAGGAGGAATACAGGAGGCAGGAATATCAGGCTGGGAGCAGTGAGTGGAATGAGGTGGGCATGGTGAGCATGTACAGTCACCGCATGGCTTTAGAAGACTGGATAGGCTCTTCTGGGCGATGCTATCTATTGTGGTGCTGATAACCCAACAGGCAGCGAGAATAGAGATGCTGCAGCCTATGGTGAGAAAAAGCCAAGGGTCAGAGCAGCCAGGTCTAGCCTGGGCAACAGGATGTTGGAAATGATTTGTGAAATACAAATTAAAAAAAACAACTATACATTCTCTGAACAAAACGAGAAAATAGGTTCAGGTTTCTCGCAGGAGGAACAGGCTCATTTCTTTGACTTAGGAGGACTTCTGAACACTCAAGCCAGATCTCGGCTGCAGAGCACACAGTGGGTAAGAACTGCCACAAACAGGGAAAGGTGCTAGGATTCTTGGGGATAACATTTTCTGGCAAATAGTCTTGAGTGCTCTCTTTTCATGACGGTACCATTAGCCCACCCTTTCACGTTTCCAGTTCTTGAATCTTGGGGCCTCTGGCTTTAGATATAATTTTAGCTAAAGGTGGAATTTAAGATGTTAGGGCCTTGTAATTATCCGTTTCAGAGGTTTAGTCAGCCCGTTTTAAGGTGTTTTTAACTGCTATTACAGATATTGGGAGCTTTAGTTTTCCCTAGCACCTCCAAGCGAGGGTTTAAAGCTACAGCTGACCCTCCTCTGTCAGGAGAGCACAGAACCCGTATAATGGCACTCAGGCCATTACAGGCACTCATTTTATCCTAGCGATAATGCATGCGTTTCTTTCCTGAAAACTGAAGGTAGGGTTCAGCCGCAGGGTCCCCACTGCTTGTTAGAGCATCTTTCGATGGGTACTGTGTTAACTACCTAAGAATATTCACAGGTATGACTCAGGTAGGGCCAAACTGCTTTAAGGCTCTCTTGCATGCCTCTGTGAACTGAGGCCTACAGTCTGAAGATTGTTATGTGGCCCACAATATTGTAAACTTACTTAAAACATATTTTTGGGGGGTAATTTGACGGTTTTAAAACTCTCTCTCTCTCTCTCTCTCTCTCTCTCTCGCTCTCTGTGCGTGCGTGTGTGTGTGTGTGTGTGTGTGTGTGTGTGTGTGTGTGTGTGTGTGTGTGTGCGCGCGCGCGCACATGTATGCAGGTACCCACAGAGGTCAGAAGAAGGTGTCAGACCCTTAGATCTGAAGTTACAGGTAGTCCCGAGTGCTCAGGTTCTCTGGAAAAACAGTCAGTGCTTGCTTTTGGCTGCTGTCTCTCTCCAACCTGTAACCCAAGGTTCTTGAACATGAACTTGGTAGACTGCAGTATGGTAGTGCTGTATGGTAATATTGGACACAACAGCAAGGCCTTCCCTGAGGGCCATTCTTACTAGTGATTAGCAGGAAGATAGGCCACTACTATCATGGTATCTGAGCCTATGCAACCACCGGGGCTGGCCACTTGTGAAAGGTGCAAAATACCAAGTGTCTGTACTTACTAAGCACCCCGAGGAAGTCCTGTGGCAGATGACTGAGCAGCTCTTGAAGTGTGGAGCAGACAAGGTTGTTTCCTGTAGCTGAATAACAGGCAGAGGAGAGACTGCATGGGACTGATCTGTTGGACTTCCCATGTCAATGGCTCTGGAGGCTAGTGTCAATCATCCCTCCATTCAGGTGCATCTACTTCTAGTTCTAGACCTTAGCTGAGCATGTCTGACTTCATTTCCAGCCTGTAGGATCTGTACAAGAGGCATCTTGCCAGGACAAGATTTGCTTTAATTTCCGATCTCCTCCTGATTGATGTGTCCATTCATTCACTCGTCCAACAGAAACACACTGAGCGATTAGTATATACCTACTGCTGTCCTTGGCACTGGGAATGTAGGCGAGAACCGTACAGCTCCGGTCCTGGAGAGCTTACCACTGGAAGCAAGTGCTAGAGAAGTGGAGAAACGGGCATAAGATAAAGAGGAAGATAAATGGGGAGAAGCTCCCAGGGTCCCTGAAGAGCAGGTACCCCAAATCAAAAGTATTGCAGAAGGTTTCTTGCAGAGATGGGGCCCAGAGGAAAGAAGCAACTTGGCAGGCACTGACAGGGCTGTCGCTCTGTGCTGTATGCTGCAGGCTCGTGATGTTGAACACTACTATAGCAATGGTCACTGGGGATTCTATGAAAATGCTGATTACTGAGCCTATCTCCAGAGATTTTAAAGGTTTACAAGACAGGACTTTTCTCTCAGAGGCACCTAATTGGACTCTAATACAAGGCTGGGAGATGATCTGGTTGCTAAAGTGATAGCCATGCAACTTTGAGGACATGAAGTTTGGATCCAGGAAACTCATGGATGTGACTGTGATCCCGATATGGGGAAGGTGGAAGCAGGACTCCCTGGTTCTCGCTGGACAGCAAGTCTAAGCTGAGTCACTGAGCTCCAGACTCAGGGAAAGATCCTGCTTCATAAAAGGAGTAAAGCAAAGAAGAAAAACAAAACTATTGAAGACACTGAGTGTGGGTTTCTGGTCTCCACATATATGGGTACACACATCCACACACACAAACACATGAACCATGTATGCATACGCATGACATAAAGACTAAAAATTGATTTCAGTTCAGGACTAAGAATCGCTGGAGTGCTTACAGGATGCTAGGGGTTCTGCACCCTATCTGCCCTCAGGAAAATTCACGGGCTTTCATCTGGAGGTTTTGTGCCTTGGAGATCAATGTTCAGAAGTGAAGTTCCGCACTGCTGGTCTGTCTGGTGTGCATAACCTAAGACACACCCAGTAGGTGCTTCCTGGGACTCGCCTGGCCTGGCCTCCATGCAGGAGGGCATGAGACTGTAGGTGTGTGAGTTGCAGATCTGTGACCTCTCCTTCTTTTCTTTACAGCAATGCGGAGTCCTCAGAGAAGAGGTTCCGAATGAACAGCTTTGTGTCAGACTTTGGGAAGCCCCTGGAGTCAGACAAGGTGTTTTCTCGTCAGGGCAATGAGGAGTCCAGGTCTCTGTTCCACTGTTACATCAATGAAGTGGAACACTTGGACAGGGTTAAAGTTTGCCACCGAACAACAGCCATTGACAGCGATGTCCATCTCCAGGAAGCCATCAGAAGCAGTGGGAGGCCTGAGGAGGAGCTAACCAGGTTTATGCAGTTTGACATCCCCAACTTCGTGAACACAGACCAGAACTCCTTTGGGGAGGATGATCTTCTTATTTCGGAACCACCTGTTCTTCTAGAAAATAAGCCAGTTTCCCAGACATCACGTACAGACCTGGACTGAGACACACTTGTGGGTGCCTTCCTGAGGATGTGTTCTGTTTCTGTGCAGCAAGAAACCACATGCTACCTACACTTGTGTGTGTGTGTGTGGAGAGAGAGAGAGAGAGAGAGAGAGAGAGGGAGAGAGAGAGAGAGAGAGAGAGAGAGAGAGAGGGGGAGGGAGGAGGCGGCAGCGGGTGGGGAAGAGGATGATGTTTAAAGTTTAAGACCTAGGCTAGGACTGGGATTTAGTGATAGAGGGGCAGAATTTGAAGATGGGAGGCACCATTTTGATTTGGGGAGGGTGATTTTTTTCTCTTTGGATTAA
Organism: Rattus norvegicus; assembly: GCF_021556685.1. NCBI lineage: Eukaryota > Metazoa > Chordata > Mammalia > Rodentia > Muridae > Rattus > Rattus norvegicus. Next base: position 95,942,153 of record NC_141541.1, read on the forward strand.
AAATGCCTTGACAGTATTAAAGCTTCTTTATTGAAACGATTAGCCAACACATGCAATTGAGCTCCCTCCTGGGTGAGGGCTAGTTCGCTGCAGTCGGGTCTAGCCCTTTCCCACCATCCTCTGCCTGTAACAAGCTGCTTTGCCTCTCTGGACTGCCATGGCTTTACAGGTAAGGTGGCCTGTCCGGAGTAGATGACCTATCCCAGCTCTAGAATTTTGTGACTTTCAAACTTAGCTATAAGATAAGCTAAGAAACGCATAAGCAGTAGAAAATACCACACGGCATCGAGGCTTTCATGGCAGGTTCTTCAGGTCTCGGTGCTCTCCCTTCACTCAGTCCTTCACTGGGTCACACTTTCGGTAGGGAAATCTTTACTAGGAGACCAGGAGACATGAGACTTGCACGCACTGTGGACAGTGTCTCTGCTGGGTGTTGCTACAGCAATTTATGTGCTGAACGCCCCCCCCCCCCCCCCGCTTTAAACTGGGATAGCTTCGACTCCAGCGACTACCAGCCCAAACTGTTTTCACAAGCATCTGTGCTCTTGAAGAATGGTAGAGCAGATTGTTATTTGGCTGATGTGAGTCCCTTCTGGATGTCCCTGTGTTTGCATCCCTGGGCTCACCCTTCTGAACTATTTGGCTTCAGAACAGGAAGATACCGCTCGCCATGTCTGCGTGGCAGATGTGTAGGTGACGGCTGCCTGGCTTGGAGCTGAGAGGGTCCGTGGGTTTTTTGCCACAGTAACAGATGTTCAGGATTGGAGGATGTTAATATGAGCCACATGATGTCCGTCTCACAAAGCAAGCAGCCCCCTTTGCTGGAGTCAGAAACAACCCAGTCCTGCACACACAGAGTTGTACGCATGAGCAGCTGCTAATCTCTGGGTGGCATCTTCTTTATGAATTTGTTCACCATTTGTCTTGCTTAAGTTGCAAAATAAATGCATTTGATCGCATAGGGATTTTCTCTGGTTTGATTTTCACGCAGGCCAGTTTTCACTTCTCTACAAAGCTGTCTGACTCTGCGTCTCCAATGTCTCCTATCTCAGAGTGTGGGTACGCTGACAGTGTCTCAGGGATCCTAGACTCAGAGCCACACGGCCACTTCACTGGGAACAAGTACACCCAAGGGAATCCCTTCCCCATAATGTCTTCGAAAGGGAAGTATGATTCTTTAAGAGAGTAACACAGAGTAGTAGAATAAAACATGGACTAGTTAGTATAGTATCATTAAAGCCACTTTAACAAATCCTTACAGAGACATGCTACCTTCATGTATATTTTTACACAACACATGATTGATCTTACTAACTTGCACCAGTATCAATGTAATTCTTTCAACTATATATAAATATATATTTATATAAATATAAATCACAGACTGCTTCTTAATTATGCATGAAAGCTATTCAAGAAATATTGTAAAGTTGATTAGGCAGAAGAGGACTTCCAGTATTACACAGAAGGAAGGATGTCCCTGAGTGTATCGTAACTTTAAGCACTAAATGTTAAGAGCCGTGAGAAACCTACTACTCCACACCCTCTTACAAGTGAAGAGGGCAGGCTCTCTCAGTCCCCTAAAGGCTTCCAGCAGATACAAGACTCTGAGCAAGACAACTTCTGTTCAGCCCAGCAGGCTGCAGGTGCATCACAGGGATGTTGGTTCTGAGTTAATTTTCCACTGCTGTTGATAATAAATTAGGGCAGGCCATGTCTTTAAACAACATGAACTTATTTTCTTATCATCCTATTACTCAAGTCTAAAACCAGTCCTAAATAGCTAAACACAAATATTAGTGTGGCTGTGTTCCATCTAGAAAGTTCTGGTTTGGATTTGCAATGTCCTACAAGGGCTCAAGGGTTGGGGACTTGGTCTCTAGCACGGCAGTGACCAGAGGTGGGAGGAATCCCAGAAGAATCCATCCATAATTGGATCACAAGGTCTATGAACTCACTATGGATTAGTTAATGGGTTCCTAGTTTAACAGACTATCAGACATGATAGGAACATAGGAGGTAGAGCACCCAGTTGTTGGCATGCTTTGGAGAGCTGGGTCTTGTTGCTGGCCCTTCTGTTCCCTGACCACCATGAGGTGACCAGCCTCCTTCACCATACACTCTTGCTGCCATGATGTACTGCCACAGGCCCAGAAGGGACGAACCGAATGGCCATATTTGAAGTCTCCAATACCATGAGCCCAAATATATTTTTCCTTAATTTCTTTCAGAGAAAGCTAACACAGGAGGCTCTGAAAAATCCATTTTCTTGCTTTTATCAGTTTGCACAGGCGGCTCAGTCTTTGGATCATAACCTCATGTCACTGTGACCATGTTTTGCTTTCTGACTCTGACTCCCTGTGTTGTCCTTACCAGAACTCTGGTGTTATATTGCATTACCGAGGATAATTCTTTTCAAGTCTCTTCCTGAGCTCATCTGCCATAGTCCCTTTAGTCATGAAAGGTAGCACAGAACTAGTTTCCAGAGATGAGATATGGACATATTGAGAGCCAGTGGCCTTCTTTCCCTGCCTTCTTTGGCCCAGACCATCCTCCATGTAAAATATAGTATCTCAAAATGTTTGCGTTTCAATCCACTACAGTATCAATTACAAGCTATATATTGTCATTATTTTAACCATCTAAGCCAGATGTTATTGAGTCTTGGGGAAAATCATCTCCATCTATAGATCTGTAAAACTAGAAGACATTTTTGGTTGCCTGGTATTACAAGTCTAAGATACAGGGTATAAAATTCCTGTTCATTGGTCACAGGGACCAATATATTGATATTTCAAAACTCAAGGGTGGCATTTCCACCTGGTTTCAAGGCTGGCTTATGGTGACATGCCCTCCACCTAAGAATTAACCTAGCCTGATGCCAAGCTTCCAATACCAGACAAGACCGGGCGCACTTGCGGCAGCACAGCGTAGACTATTCTAAGCCTGAATTCTACTTTTGTATTGGTCCTTTGCCCTTCAGTGGGTGAATGTGGCTGAGTATTTACCAATCTGTTTCCTCCATGAAGAATTATCTTGTTTCTTTTCCACTTTGGCTGATTTCCTGTAGAGAGAACGTTGTGTATTGTATGGATGCATCAATTTAAAAGCTTATGGCCTATGGTTTAGACAGGAAATGGAAGGTGGGACATCCGGGAGGGAAAAGAATTCAGGCACAGATCCAGGCATGGGAAGACCTGCTGGAGAGGATGTCAGGTGATGTCTGCACGGCATCTGAGCACAGGTAACCAGCCATGCGGCAGACTGTAGGTTAGAATAAATGGGTTTTCTAAGCTATGATCTACTCAGTAAACCTAGCTGTCAGAACAAGGTACTTGTAAATATATTTGGAGTCTGAGTCTTGTTTCTGGGAGCATGGGGCTGGGAGGAAGAACTGGACCTAACTTCAATTTCCTACGTTAGGGACACAACATATTTAGCACTGTAATGCTCACATTTAGCATTATTCAACCTCCCTGTCTTTATTGCTGCTACTTCAGGAATAATTTCAGGAATAATGACAATTATTTGCTAAATACCCAAACTCTAACCTCTTGGAGGAATCTGATCCTTAACAACACCAATAGCATCAAGGGTATTGGTCCTGCCTCTGAGTTGCTGCATTTCTCTCAAGCCCTGCTTTGGACCCGCTCTGGGAGCAGCTCCTGGCGTGCCCTGCCCTGGGAAGCCGGCTGCTGTTTGGAGTTCTGGTCATCGTCCCATTGAGTGTGGCATGAGCATGTGGTGAGGCTGCTTTCTGTGGAGCTTAAACTATACCGACTACAACTACACGAGGTTCCATCACTGCATGTGAGAGAAGCCTTCCCACCTTGGCCTGTGACCCTCACCTGGTGATCATTTCTCTGTGAGCATAACGCTGAGCTCACTAATGAACGCTTCTCTTTGTCGTCTTTTCTACTCTCACTGCTTCCGGGGAGATTATGAGAATCCTATTTATTTGTCACACGCCCACCACTGATCCTTAGAAAAGCATGATTACTACAGGTTGCTTTATCACATGTAAAAGAGAAAAGACCTGCAGGACTTTGTTCTAAATACAATCTCAGTTAATGGTTTGAAAAACCCACAGCACTTAGATTTTAAATCCAGAACGGCATGGGGGCATGGGTGTAATGGCAGTACCTGGGAGGCTGAGATGGGAGGAATGCCAGGAGTTCAAGGTCATCTTGGATCACACAGCAAGATGCTGTTTCAAAAACCCAAATCTCATATAGAGAAAGTTAGTTAATTTAATTGTATAAAATGCTATGGCAGAGTAGTCACTGCCTCAAAGCCATTTACTTCTGGGGTATTTTGCAATGAGTTGAGAAACTATTAGAGTTGAGAAACTATTAGGAGGCTTGAAGGTCATCCAGGATGACCTAATCAAGTGTCTATCTCCCATGTTCCTGGTAACACGCCAGTTTTAGGACTATCTATAATTGCTTATTATAATTTTTGCAATACTAAAGGGCAGAGAATAATTACAATGCCACCTCTTAACACTTAAAATACCATATAGAAGGGCAGCAAGGCGCATTAAAAGGCTCTTCCAGGCAGAACATCTCTGTTCTTACACATTCATGTACATTTTCCTTTCATTCTTTCTAACACGTCCTGTCAGAATTACGTTTGGTCAGAAGAAGGGGATCTGCATTGTTTCTCAGGCCATGAATGGAGACATGGTGCTGCTAGGGCGATTATGAGAACACTATCAAACAGGTTTTCTGGCAAAGCAAAGGTGTACGGTGTCCCTCCCTTTGGAATGAATCCAAATGGGCCTGTCCGTTACCAAGACGGAAAATGTCCCACAGGAAGCTATCTGTTTAAAAAGCCTCATAAAGCCTACCTAACTGTGTAGGCTGGCACAGTAGTTGTGGGTTTGCCCATCGCCTTTGGGAGCTGCTGAGCTAACATCCCAGTTAGAGGCGCAGAAGCTGCCAGGTGGTGGCTCTGTCTCAAGTTAAAGGAGCACCGTATGGCTCAGCACCTGCCTTACCTGGGAGACCTCACAGGGAGAGGCCATTAATATTTCAGTCAATGCAAGGCTAATCCTGTTAGCTAATCCCCTGAAAGGCTGTCCCACTTTTGAATAAAGAGCTCAAAAAGTTAGGGATGCAGCTCGGTCAACAGAGTGCTTGCCTAGCATGCACAAAGCCCTGGGTTCACACAGCACCACTGGATTAGATGAGATCCTGTCTCAATACCCACTACATCCCCACACCACGCACTCTTCAGAAGGTCACTTGGGTGATACACAGCCCTAGCACTAAGGATAGTGAGGCAGGAGGATTTCAAGTTTGAGTTAAACCTGGGTCATATAGCAAGACTGTATCAAAAAGGGGCAGTTGCCTGGCATATAGACGTTCTGGGCCAGATTCCCTGTACTGTCAAAAAGGAAGAAGGAGCCCACTGGTATTTAGCAGCTCTAAATTCTCAGCTCCTTCACAGCCTTCACTCCATGTCATCCCTAACTACAGGGTCACATTCCTCCACAAGCAGCACCCCCATCCTATTACTGTACTAGAAAACCGTGTTCCATGCTTGTCACTAGACCCTTGCCCTCTTCGGCCATCTTTGTCTCCAAACACATCTGCATCAATAGAGCAGAGATGCTTCCAGCCAACCAGAGAATTAGACCTGGAAGGACCACACAGTAAGCACACAGGGCCCTCTGAACTCCATCCCTTCATTAAGAGCCATGGTGCGGTAAGCCACACCGCCCTCTCTGAGGCAGCCTCTAAGCAGCCGCAGCTGACAAGGCTAGGATGTTTAAAGCAGAGGAGGCCAGCATGATCGCAACAGCTCCTGCACATGCTAATCCCCATTCCTCAAAGCAAAAATGTTTGTGCCGGGCACCCATGTACAGACACAGAAATGATGTATTTGGACTTGGCCTAACCTAGTCAACACTGACCCGTTCTGCAGTTTCTCTTGTGTTTTAGAACCAGCTTTGTTCTTTTAATGACTCATATTTAGATGTTCAGTGAAAAGCACAGAGGGATGGAAACTATGGATTCAGAGCAAGTATATTGATAAACACAAAACACCTAAATGATAAAATAAATTATCTGTATTATAACTTTGAAATGCCGTACATGAAAAAATTGAAAGTGATAATGCTTTTTCACTCCCCTCTCAGAAAGAAAACAAATGATAAAATGTTGGCATTAGGACAATTACACTGCTTCTACTAAACAGGAGGTTTACATCACAACCTTTGGTCATGAGTTCACTAAGATTTGTTCACCCATCCCTTATGAAACATTCTACTTTGCAAGCATTTACTGCATTTCATTTCAGGCCTGCATTTACTGGTATGGGCAGTTGGAATGAAGTCTAAATCGAGATGTGCTATAATGTAAAATATACTCTAAAGACTTAGTTCACAGTTTCACTTTCCATTTTAAACTGACTAAAAATTAAAATTCACTGTGCATACTTCTTGTCATTCTGTCTGGAGCTCAGGTGTCTTCAGATTACCTGCCTCTTTCTCCCACACAGATCACCAGAAGCACCCAGTGCAGACGCCACACATGTCTCCATGGACAGCTCGATCTCCAGAGGGACACCTGAAAAACTGCTAGCAGCTTTCATTTACAGAAATCATATACATTTCTGATCTACTTGTACAAATGGGATTATAAAATAAACTAGCTATTTTAGGCACATTTTAATTTTTTCCATTGGACATAATATTTCTTTTTTAACAGAAAAGGAAAAACTTCATATATTGTTTATAACTTTAGAGCTGCCAAAAATTTGGATTGTCATTTACTAGACCTGACCTCCAGTAAGAGACACATAAACTGTACCATTTCTTGTCACTTTGTATCAGGTGCAGAAGGCCCTCAACTGTCACCTAAGTTCCTGAGGACACTCTATAGCCAGCGATAAGACTGTCCCCAGCACGAGGCTCTCATTCACCTACCTGTTTCATGAGAAAGCTGACTTTCTGTCAGACAGAAAATGGAAAGGCATTTAATCTATGAAACATGGCTGAGGAGGTGCGCTCCCTTCTTCCACTGTAGCCTGGGAGGGCGCCCTTTCACATAAACCTTGCTAGTCACAGCCTTCTGACATTACGGAGCCTGCTCGAAGGTCATCTCAAATGTTTAATGGTTTTCAGTAAGATAATCAAGATGTATGTTCTTCCTTGTTGGTTCATGGCAGTTTATTCTGACATGGTACTGTGGGGTGGTCACGCATGGCTGTGTGGTGGCTGTCCTGACAGCGGCACGTTTCCACCTGTCTTCCAACTCGGTCACGCAGATCCAAGTTCCACTAAAACTCTTTTGCTGTGCTCTCTTCATCTGCAAGAGCAACCGGGACAACGACCCCCTGTCTGTGCAGCTCCCGAAGAACGTCGAGTATGGAGTCTAACTCTGTTCGGAACTTGTCCAGCTCCCGATTCTTTAACTGTGCAAGTCTTTTCCATTTCTCAACTTCTTTGTTTTGCTCAGTTTCTACTACTTGGCGTGTTTGCTGTATTATCTGAAAATATGAAAATTCACATTAATGTTCCAAATCATAGTGGAAATGAGGAACGTTTAAGTGTTAAAGAGTAGGACGATACTACCTAGGTACACTCAGGGCCTCTGGGGAAAATGCAGATCAACCATGAAGCTTAATGTGTTTTTTGTCTCCAAAGGTTTCTGTAAATCTCCTACTATCTGTTATGGGTTGAATGTCCCATCATCTCTCAGAACCACGCTGTAGCTCTAACCCTTGGTGTGGCTATATTTGGAGTGAGTGAGTGAGTGAGTTAGGCTGTGTGGATGGGCCTGAGCTGACAGGATTAGCGCCTTACTAGGAAGATAGTGAGGGCGCGGGTGCTGGAGAGGTGACTCGGTGGTTAAGAGCACCGACCGTCCTCAGAGGTGCTGCGTTCCATTCCCAGCACACGGCAGCTCACAACCATCATTACATTAATACATTAATAACTGTGACCCCACGGGATCTGATGCTTCTTCTAGAGTGCAGACATACATGAAGACAAAACATCCATTACATAAAATACATACATTAAAAAAGACAATGGGAACGCCTGAGGACGCTTTTGGTAGAGACGGAAGAGCCACAGCAGCACAAGGCACTGCAGTGAGACGCACCCCTGCTTACCCCAAGGCGCTGCAGTGAGACGCACCCCTGCTTACCCCAAGGTGCTGCAGTGAGATGCACCCCAGCTTACCCCAAGGCGCTGCAGTGAGATGCACCCCAGCTTACCCCAAGGCGCTGCAGTGAGACGCACCCCTGCTAACCCCAAGGCGCTGCAGTGAGACGCACCCCTGCTAACCCCAAGGCGCTGCAGTGAGATGCACCCCTGCTAACCCCAAGGCGCTGCAGTGAGGAGCACCCCTGCTTACCCCAAGGCGCTGCAGTGAGGAGCACCCCTGCTTACCCCAAGGTGCTGCAGTGAGGAACACCCCTGCTTACCCCAAGGCGCTGCAGTGAGTCGCACCCCTGCTTACCCCAAGGTGCTGCAGTGAGATGCACCCCTGCTTACCCCAAGGCGCTGCAGTGAGGAGCACCCCTGCTTACCCCAAGGTGCTGCAGTGAGACGCACCCCTGCTAACCCCAAGGCGCTGCAGTGAGGAGCACCCCTGCTTACCCCAAGGTGCTGCAGTGAGTCGCACCCCTGCTTACCCCAAGGCGCTGCAGTGAGGAGCACCCCTGCTTACCCCAAGGCGCTGCAGTGAGGAGCACCCCTGCTTACCCCAAGGTGCTGCAGTGAGGAACACCCCTGCTTACCCCAAGGCGCTGCAGTGAGTCGCACCCCTGCTTACCCCAAGGTGCTGCAGTGAGATGCACCCCTGCTTACCCCAAGGCGCTGCAGTGAGGAGCACCCCTGCTTACCCCAAGGTGCTGCAGTGAGTCGCACCCCTGCTTACCCCAAGGCGCTGCAGTGAGGAGCACCCCTGCTTACCCCAAGGCGCTGCAGTGAGATGCACCCCTGCTTACCCCAAGGCGCTGCAGTGAGGAGCACCCCTGCTTACCCCAAGGCGCTTTACCTGCTGGAGCTCCTGCTCTCTCTGCTTATGCCTCATCTCCATCTGCTTGATCTTCCTTTCTAAGCCCATGAAATGTTTCATCTCTGGTGTGTGGTTTTCTTTGGCTTCTTTCAATTCTTCCAAGAGTTTTGTAATCTAAAATTGAAGTAGGAATTGAAAAACCTCAATCACAAGGAAACAATTATTTTCACATAGATAATCTTGAAAATCAAGGATATTTGTAGAAGAGTTTTCAAGTGGCGCCTTGGATTCATCTAGAGATTAATGCTTCCCTTCTAATATCCAAGCAGTAAAGGGTAGGTCTAGCTGAGCTGACCTTCCGTTCCAGTTAGCTCCAGATGAGGTCTGCTCTCCTCATTAGTTATGGGGTGCAAGTGAGCTGGGAGCGTCTTCACCTTACTGTGCTAGTAACTGCTTTACGGTTAAAAGCACAGTGCAGTCAGCACCACAGTGTTCAATGCACGGAAAGAACTCAGTCATTTTATTTCTAGTGTTCTGATGACCCCTGTATCACTTTATAATGTTGGTAATTTGCTCCACAGGTAACGATCTGCTTGCCAGAAGAGAATGAAGCAGGGTGGAGGTGTGGTGCGCGCACGCGTGTTAGGTGGCTGCTCCCTCAGGACCCCAGGATGCAGCAGACGAAGGCACGGTCCTTGCCTTCATGGGGTTAGTCACTGCAGCACCCGTGGTTTCTCACCGCAGAGAAAAATGAAGCTTTTTTAGTACTAGGAACAAAGGGAGGGGATTTGAGAGATTTCATAGTGAAGCAATTAACTGCATTTTCCTATTATAGTAAGAAGTTCCATCAGAGGTCTGGTTTCGCTAACTGCTATAGCAAAGGGAATAATAAGAAAATGAAGATGGCTAGATTGACACATTCCATCATGTTTTACATAAAATACCGTTATCTAATAATAATAACAACACTTCCTCCATCTTCCCTAAATTAGTAGAGAAAAGAGTGAGCACAAATGCATAATAAATCAGAGGCAAGCTAAATGCCTTAAATGAGAGACATCCTGACGGTGTCACAGTCACCAGAGAAATAGGTGGTCCTGCACCACAGTGGTCTGCAGAAAGCTTAGGGAGGGGCTCACGCTGGGCATATACATGGTGTATGCTATACAGTGACTACTCGAAATTACTTAGGAAAAAACTGCAGGCATGGTGACTGAGCAAAAAGCTGATGGGGCCATGATTTTACACAGAATGGAGGGTCAAATAGTTTAATTTTGTAAACTTGTTTTTGGCGTGTGTTTGGGGCTCACATATCCCAGTGTGGTCACTTTATCTCTGAGTTACATCACTAGTTCCTCATCAACTGTTTATGGCTGGAAAATGATTTTTCATCCTAAGTCACTGCCTCTTCTGCAATACCTGTAACCCATGCCTGGTCTTTGGAAGCCAACAGGAGATGGGAATTCCAGGAGGACAATGATCTGCAGGGTGGGAAGAAGACCTCAGAGGTGGCTGGTAGGATGCCTATGGAGGATGCTACTGACTTGAATCTTAAAGAAGTGGACGGACGGACAGTCCACAGAGCGTTAGTGCTAAGCAGCCTCAGCTTATTATGTTTGTAGTCTGAGCCACAGAATTTAAGATCCATAAGAGTCCTCAGGATTTCTGAACCCTTGATTTTTCTACTACTGATGGGTTCAGTGCTAGCATTTCTTTTCTGTATGCTGGCTAGTAACAATGATAAAGTTATTTCATTTTCTTGGCATAAATTTCACCTTCATAGTGGGAAAAAACCGTGCTTATTATTGGTTATGATTAGCATCAAGTAAATTAACCTGTGTTCTTAGCGCAGTTCATTCAGACCAAACAATATATGTTTCTATTATTGCCAGTCTTGCTTAATGGTGTAAGAAACAGCTAATGGAGTTGTACCAACAGAAAAATCTATCTAAATATACTCTTAGGTATGGACAGACTTTTAAATTTAAAAATCACATGCATTCACACATAAATGACTAACTCCACACTGTTTGTTCTCCTGTGGAAATAGGAAAGGGGGTAACAAATGCATTTGGGGCATTGGGAATATAGGAGATTTTATAGCTTCTAATTTCTAACATCTAATATCATATATGAATATTTAACCCATGCTCAGTAGCTATAAAATGTCAACTAAAGTCTCAGTTATGTCAATAAGGAATGGTCACTGTAGTTTAGAAAGAGGAGCTTCACCCAGACTGTGTCACTGGAGGTGGAGTCGCAGACTGTTGTGAGCCAGTGCTCTTAACTGCTGAGTCATCTCTCTAGACCCTATATGCTGATTTTTACATCCTGAAACTTTACTGAATACTTCTAAATCACTTTTAACAGACTTTTTTAAAGAGTTCACCAGAAATACTGACCACCAGAAATATTTCTATCCACCGGGATTTCAAAACCCTAGTAATTTGATGCTTTTGTCCTGGAAAACACAGAAGTTTAGAATTTCCCATCTTTAATGTTAATGCATTGATCAGAACCTGCCTCCGTGAGGATCTAGTTGGGCTTGGGGGATCCTTTGATCTCGTAGAAGATTTGGGAGACAGCTGAATACTTTATCAGACAGACTTTTATGCTTGTGTCTCTTCCTCCTGCAACTCCTACTATGCAAACCTTGGTCCACTCAACGGTGTTCCACTGGCTTCATGGGCCGCTCCTCTTTCATTTACAGTCTCTTACTTCTTTAGTGAAATTTTCATTCATATTTGGAATTGCTCTCATTTCTTTGTTCTAGTTTCCTATATTCTCTTGCATGAATTTCCTTATGATCATTTGTTTGAATTATTTTTCAGGCATTTTATAAGTTTCTTTCAAAATGAGGATTCTGGAAAATTATGTTTTTTAGAGGATACTATTTCATGTCTCTTATGCTGTGGTATTGGTGCCACTGAACCCAATGTAGCTGTCTCCCCCAACTTTTGGGAGTAGCTTTTATAGGCAAGCTACAGGGTGTCAGTTGGGTAGATGACTGAGTTTCTGTGGTGGATGATCTTACAGTGCAGTCTCTGCAATCTCCTTGGCAGTGACTGTGTAGGCCCTGTCCATGGGCACCTCCATAGTCTAGACTGCAGATTCATGAGAGTGGTTGTGAGTTCTGGGTGAGGGGTCGTGTCCGTGCTATTTATAGTCTTTAGTTGCACAGCATGGAAGAGGACGCTCTCAGGCCACAGGGAGAAAGTGCTGGTGGGGCTGGCACTTGTGTTGGTAGTCACATTCCTAAAAAATGGGACACAGATGGATGTTGTCTGGTCCAGAGGCTTGGTACCAACATGCCATCTATAGAAAGCCCTTTCTGACCCCTGGCATTAGCTCCCTAAGTGACAGAGGTAAATTCCCAAGGACACTGAGGGTCTTTGCTTCAACTATATTTCGAAGTCTTCTAAGTCACAGCTTTCTGATGGTCCTTAAAAAGTATTTTTACAAATACAAACTAGCAAAAGGCCTAACAGGATTGACCACTGTTTAAGGATGTATAGTGTACCTTCATTTGTGGCTATGCAAAATGACAGGATTCATCCTTTCCCTGAGCGAATGCATGAATTAGCTGGGTAATGAAAAGCTCACAGGACTGTGACTCCTGAGAAAGCAGAGAAGCTGGGCTTTGTCACTGCCTAGTTTATCATGGCGAAAGTTCAGCTTAGATAATTCCTGAGTTCAGAGGTGGGAACAGTTCATTTTCCCTTTAAACTGAGATGGAATGCCTCAGTATACACAAGGCTATGGCATTAGCAATGCTACAGCAGCTCCGGTAAATGGATAGGAAGAAGCAGAGCACATCTCTATCGGCAGACAGTGGCTTATGGAGTCTTAGAGGGACAAGGCCCAACACACACTGCAGCCGGTTTGCTTTCTGTGTGTCCTCCCCAGTTCACGAGTGGACCAAGTTGTTAGAGAAGGAGTGAGCGGGAAGTTATTCTGGAAATAGGCTATTAGAAAAGGATGCTTGGCCCTCTCTTGCCCTCTGTCTTCTACTGCGGGATGCGTAGTATAAGGCTCCAGCAGCTACTGGCATGATGCTCTCGGGTGTCTGCATTAACAGTGCTTTCTGATAAGTCATCAGTCTTCACGTGCTTCCACAGCAGCAGAAAACAGTATAATAATGCTGTCATTTTTACATATCTTGGCTACTCTTAATAAGAACTGCCTTAATCATCACTGTGTCAACAAATTAACAAGACAGTAACAGGAAGATAAGTTGGTTAGATGTGACCTTGCTCTTTGGCCCAGCAAACATAAACATAGATTTCCTGCCATTGCTTGTTCTAAAAGCTTTCCTTCAATTCTGTGAGATCCTGAAAGCTTAATGATTGATTATGGCTAGCAAGATTCTGTGTGTTTCTTGAGCAGTGAAACGCAAGTGAATACACACACACACACACACACACACACACACACACACACACACACACACACCTTCCTAGAATCAAAGGGAGCCTCAACCAATGAGTGGCGGTGGTTTTCCAGAGAAGTCTGCACCTGGTGACACAGTCTAATGACTGTCAGTGTCGCAGGAAGACAAATTCTAATGTGTCTCTTTGACAGGGTTTTCAGTGGATAATAACCACGATAACCACGACCTATCGAACAGAAAAGGCTCTCCCTGTAGCCTTTTCTGGCTAAGGTAGGATACAGAATCTTTTACTGGCAACAGCTTGGCTCCCGTCAGCCCAGCCAAGAAGACTTTCGACAAGTCTGAAATCAAACCTCACTCTGAAAGTTTTCTTCCATTTACCCCTTCCTACTGCCCCCGCCTTTGAAATCCAGTTCCTTTTCTGTGTCCTTCTGTGTCCTGCTGTGTCCACATACGTTTGCTTGCTGTAGGCAGAGCTCTAAGCCACTGAGCCGGCATTCTGTACTGTTTTCTCCTGCTTGCTCCGTACAGTGAGCGCCAATCAACCTGTTTGCTTTTCTTGAAACTAATTAATGTGTTGCTGGTTACACAAGCCTGTCCCACTAAGCACTCATAGAACTGATGGATGTTATTTTTCCTGACAGTTTCTAGAGACTCAGACAAGGCTTTCTGGAAACCCAACTCTTCCTGGAACTTGTGGATGGGATCCTAGGGAAGCTAGCAGTAGCTAAGGTAATGTGAGAGTTCTCACTAAAGCCAATGTTCTCCATCCGTCCGTCCGTCCGTCCATCATCCCATCCCATCGTATCCATCCCTCCCTTTTTCTCTCTGGCTTTTTGAAACAAGGCCTTCCTCTGCCTGTAGCCTGGAATGGCCTCAGTCTACAGAGTGCTAAGCTTACAGGCCTTAGCCACATGCTGTACTCTCAGTGAGAGGGCACGGTAAAGTCTTTCATTGTTCTTTCCTCACTTCTTTGCTAACTGTTACATGTGGCATGCGGCTGTGGATCTTGAAGCTCTTGAGAGGCCATGGATTAGTTGTCTTTTTTGCCATCTGCTGGAGGAGACTCACAGGCAGAGGCCATGCCAGGTCTTACAAGCCTTGTTACTCAAGTCGGAGTAAAGGATTGGGGATCTAACAATTTTTATAAACAGATACACTGCTCCTTTTTATTCTCATGTTCTGATAGCTTGGCTTTTGGGAGTAGTGAGAACTCTGGTTTCTGCCAGCCAGAGGGACATAAGTGTTGGCTTGTGTCAGGCAGTTTACCAGAGGGACAAGCAGCATTCTGTGTGCTGGCTTTGGGCCTATGGCTTCTCAGTCTTTGTTGCTAGGTTGGTGCTGCTAAAGTCCCACCCAGGGATAGCTGTGACTGCATCTGTAGGTTTTTGTCTGGAGTCTTCCTACTTTCCACAGTAACTTGAAACAAGCCACCATAAACAGTACCATCCTCACCAGCCATGTAGTAATAGGTTTTTGATGTTCCAGGCCTTTTGGCACGGAACTCTGGATCTTGAGGGGTGGCTTTGTTCGCAGTTTTGCTTAGGAACCCTGTACATAATAAAGCTACAAGACCTACTGGTTACAGTCATATGAGGCTTGTACTATGTAAGTCAAATGAGGCTTGTACTGTGTAAGTCATATCAGAACAGATTTCGGTTTTCATTTCTAAATTGATTACTTTTTAGAAAGCAGACTTTATCGTAAGTTACTTATGAATTTTCTATATGTGACAAAGACTTCTAGGTTATGTTAGTGTGTACATTTGTTTGAAAAAATCTATAACAAATATGAACATAACATATTTCTAGGAGGGTTTATTTAACCCAGTATTTTGGCTATTTCTTACCTGTTTCTGTAGGATTTCTTCTCGAACTTGAGAAAGTGAAAGGGATTCCTGTTTGCCCTGCAGCTCATTAACTTGACCTTGGAAATGTTTTAGAAGAACCTAGGGAATTAGGACAAGTGGAGTTAGTCTCCAGCCATACAACTCTGAATTCGCCTGACCTCATCTGGCCTTGGGGACTGAGAAGGTCGGAGAATTATCTGGCTAACAAGGCTCCCCCCCTTGAATACTATATAGATCATGTAAGAAAGCCAACTCAGGACTGAAAAAACCTTTAGAAGAAAACCTCTGCAAAGTGTAAGCTTTGGAAATGTACCGGATTAGCGTTATAGTTTGTGAATATATAGGATGTTAGTTTTTTTCTTAATTAAAAGGTTATAGTATCTGTGAACTAAAAACATCAAGTTCATAATTTTAGATAAAGGACCTGGACTCCCTGAACAGACTTCCATCAGACATTCTGAGAGTGTGGGGAGGCTCAGCTCTCTCCTCTGTGGAACTAGACCTTTATAATGAGGAGGAGACAGCGCCCACTTCCATGGAGCTCATGTTTTGCAATGTTATATTCACCATCACAGGAGAGCACACTGTATGTTAGTTACTGTAGTTACACTGCTCTCTCACTCTCCCAGACTCTCTGCAAATCACCTCGGTGCAGTGCCAGCTGCCTTCTGTCACCTGGAGAGGCTCCACAGGGCTGCCTGGAGTGCCACTTCGAAAAATACTTCAGAATAGCATTTAAAATCTGTCTCACTACACTATAGGAACTGTCCTGACTCCCTTGCATTTCATCCCCTAGGTGCTCCAATATGTAGCCCTTTGTAACAGGGCATCTCTCAAAAGGCTAACAGCAGTTGGCAGCTGATGGTTTAGTGGTTTAAAAATTCTTAGTAACCTGTCCTTATTTAAATTTCTTCAATCAATCAATGAAGGTTTTTTTCTTGGTAATTATAAGGATAGGAAGCGGTGACCGGTGGGAGAGGTGGCAGGAAGGCATGGCCTTCTTGCAGCCTCCCTTTAGCTTGTCTTCTGAACGATGTCTTTGAAAAGGCCGAGAAGCAGAAGGAACACTTAGTTCCACTCACCACAGCTTATGTTTCCTTCCTGCACGATGTTTTAAACTGTCTTGTGTAAAGTACAGAAAACAGCCACCTGGCAGCTCTTTTCAGATATTCAAAGTACTTGTCACCCAAGGAGGAGGACAGCCATTGCAGGAAATGCTGATGACTGACAGCATTGTGACCTATCACAATGGTTGAAAGCTGTGCTCCTATGGGCTGGAGCTGCTGTGTCTCTGACCATTACTTTACCCTAGGGCCTCACTGGCTGGAGTCATTATTTGTTCTATGATGAACGGCAACAAGCAGGAAGAGAGCATGAGGTAACCACTTGTCATTTGGGACTTGGGGTGGGGGAGGGAGTGAGCCCTAGTGAAAAGGTCCTAGTCAGCTAGACATACCTCAGCCCCTGTGACCGCCACCTGTGACCACCTATGTAGAAGAAGATCTGAGAACTGTAGGGACAGTCTGTAGAGACACTTACTTGTAGGGCATAATTTTAAGGTAAAATGTTAAATATATAGTAATGGTATCCCTTCTATATGTATAAAAATCAAGTCAATAATTATTTCCCATTTGTATCATCAGCCTGAAAAAGAACATTTCCACTTTAAATCATATTCTGTCAACAGTCTTAAAAATACATCACTAAAGTCTTAGAAAGACCAGTTACCTCTTGAGTTGCGATTTTGCGATTCAGTTCAGCTACTCTGGAAGAGGAATTTTCTACTGCATTTTGGCAAAGGAGTTTCTCTATTTCCCTCTCATGAGCTGCTTTGAGGGATGCAATGTGTGCTGCTGCATCGTCCTTGACCCTAGGACAAACACAAGACAGCATGGAAAGTGGCTCGCACTCACGTAACTCAGGTGGCCCACACATTACTCAAAGCCTAGAAACAGCAGCAGCAGCAGGAGTTCTATTTGCTGCACACCAGCTGTGTCAACAGGATGCTTCGAGCTTCTCCAATGACTCACACACTAGCATTTTCTAGGTTGTGTAAGAGTAGTGGGTTTAGGAAAAGTGACACTCAGAGGCCACACCAAGGGTGCAGATCTGTGAACTGTTCAGATCAAGTCAAGCCCAAATGGAGTTTACTATTTGGACCTTCCACTCTCCCCTCCATCTGGAGCTATATTCTCCAAGGACTCCTATGTTCCGCTCACCTGTCTGAATGTCAAGCAGATGCTTAGTCATTCTGTCTTTTAAGGTACACTCAGATTTCTCACTTGGGTTCTTATCTGGATAAGCACAGCAGTTTCCTTTAAAATCCTCAGGGGTTTTATTGGCAGCTCACAAATATTTGGGCATGCAATTGACTACACAGTGTCATGCTGTGAGAATACAAAAATTTTATGCTAATTCTCAGATAAGGAATTATTTACTTAATTTGTATCGTATATGTGATAATTTGTTTGTCTCTTTGACAAAGTACATGCATCCCAGTGCTGAGGTGACAAATCACTGCTACTAAGAACTAAAATGGCAACTTACAATGACAGACAAGCGTCAGTTGCTTGTTTGCTACTTCTCTAAGGAAGCAGCACAGTTAGTGTTCTAGGAAAAGCATAAAAACCAAAAACGCTCATAACAGCTCAGTTATAGTAAGAGCACTCTCAGTCCAGGCCTAGGAAGACTTCTCATATCCGAGAAATAGACCACCAACATAGCAGAAACTTAAAGACAATTTCCTCTAAGAAACTTCAAATGGCAAAATAATTTCAAATTGTTTCTAGCAAAGAATGCCATTCTCCCCGATTCTCCCCTCACTTTAAACACCTAGACTCAGTACTGGAGAAATGGAGTTCAGAATGTGGCTACCGTGGAGATCAGTCGCCAAAGCTGCTGTCAATCAATCCACATGCACCGCGGCTGCTGTTTCCATGCTCATCCTGCATGAATGAGTCCAGGCAGCTGTATGCATGCAAAAGCAACGTGATCTCCTATCTGTTCTGTGGGAGCTACCGGGCTGGAAAAATCAATGCTTATGTGGAGTTGTGGGTGGGAGTTAGCAATCTTCTGAGAGTTGCCAAGAAAGGATTTGTGGAGGAAGTAGAATTTCAAACACAACTGAGCAACAGAAACAAAGAAACATGCAAGTTAGGCCCAGAGACTGAACCAGAGTGGCCATGGGATTTGAGACTCTAGGCAGAGAAAGTTGGCATTGAAATTTAAGAGAGTTGGGAGTTTCTGAAGGACACAGCGACCAGATGACTATGAGGACATTTAAAGATTATTATTATTATTATTATTATTATTATTATTATTATTATTATTATTATTATATTAAAATTTAAAGCAAGATGATTGAGAGAGAAATAAGGGAGAAATGAGGAAGGTGGTACAGGTGGGAACATTTATAAGCATATAGCATCTTCTAGACAGTAAACTCGAGCAATAAAGGAGGTAAAAACGTCTGTAGTTGGAACTGAGTTAGCAGTGGGCAGGGAAAGGAGCCTGCAGGGAGATGAGTGTGAGTACAAGGCCTGGCATGGAGGTGTCAGGTCACCAGAATCTGGTGTTTCATCCAGTAGGAAAGTCACTGCACTGAGAATCCTGTCGTCACATACTTCTGCACACGCCATAGAATAAACAGACCAGCCTCACGTATCCCAAGTTGGTCTCTTGCTTGCTACACAGCCAAGAATGACTTGGGACTGCTGATCCCCTGCCTCTATCAAGTGCTTGACTGAGCATGGCATGGATCCACCACACACCCTGTTCTGTGGAGCTGGGACCAAACTCAGGCTTTCACATACAGAAGGCAAGCATTCCAACAATCAAGCAACTGCAGTTTCTTGGCAATGTAGTTCTGAATGTGTTTCAAGGTGAAGCTATTACAGACAAAATATGCCTCATAATTAAAACACCAGCCCCTTTGTGTTCTTGTGTGTGCACGGACAATCTACCCTTTACCTTTTCATGGAGCTTTCCAGTTGGCACACGGCAGCTTCAGATTCCATCTTCAGCTTCTCTCTCTCTAAAGTCAACCCCTCCAGCTCACTTCTCAATCTGTAGTTTTCTTCTAAGACCTCCGAAATGTGAGAGTCAGTGAAGGTGTGTGGGTGATACAGTTTGGCACCCAATGTTTCAGAGAAGGCATTTGCATTTCCACTATTTGGATGCAAAATTTCTTTCTTCAGCCTTTTGGCAGCCATCTCTTCTCTGCCTCTGGGACTCTGCCTAGACAGCATCATCCTTCTCTCCTTCTGGAGCCTCTCCACAGTTTTTGTAAGGTCTTGTATCTCTCTCCCTTTCGCCGCCAGTTCTTCATTGAGTCTGGCCAGCTTTGCCCTAGCCTGCGCCTGCTCTACCTGGAACTCTATGGACTGGAGGTCCTGATCTTCCTTGTCATTCTTCTTGTGCTCTAAGTGAGCATTCTGATGTTTAAGAACATCTATCTCAGCCTCCAGCTTTCTTACAGTGATCTGGTGGGCTTCCTTTATGCCCCCAAGTTCTGTCTCGAGTGCCTTGAGCCTGGATGAGCTGTTATGCTGGTTCTGTGGAGCTTCCCTCTGCCTGTGGGCAAGCATCTGCTCCTGCTCTTCCAGCCGCTGTTCATACTGAATCTGAGGAAAGAATTCAGACCCTATTACAACCCTGCCAAACACATCATTACTTACTGAAGCCCTGTGTTCCTATGAGACCTCTGTCCAAACACTCACATATTCCTGTCTTTAACTTTCTCTGAAAATCAGATGTACTGAGCTCTTATTCTTTGAAGGGTGTAACTATATCATTTAAAAAATTGATTCATATATATTAAGTAATGTGTGCTTATAAAGACCTCAAATGTTTTAAATCTTAAACTTAAGAGACAGGTGCAGTGGCCCATGGATGCAACCCCAGAACTTAAAAGGTGGAAGCAGGAGGATTGGGAGTTTATCTGTTGACTGCATAGTGAATTCAAGGCCAGCTTGAGATCCATGAGATCCTGTGTCAAAAAGAAAAAAACTAGTTGAGGCTTACTAAAATAATAGAATTGACACTTTATCAGTGTTAAACCAACCATTACTGTTAACTTATGCTGCTGCTTCTTCATGCACGCTGTGGTACTCTGAGGATAAACACAGAAAGCAGCTGGAGGTATTGAGGTGTTTGAGATACGGTACGTTTTCCATTTGCTTTGTTCTGTTTTTGAGAGAGGCTTATGATGGCCTTGAACTTGTGACCTTCTTGCTTCTACCTCCTGAGAACAATACATCTTCAAACAGGGAGTACAACAGCTTAGCACTTTTATGCTGCACTTGTAAAGCAATGGAATGTAAACAATAAAGGTCATTCTACTTGAGTCGGGCACCGACGTTTGCTCATTTATGAGCATTCACTGAGCTACAACTTCATATGAGGCACTGGGCCTGGCTCCATTGATCTTCAGCTGTGTTTTCAACCAGATAAAGGTCTGGGGGAGGAGAACAGCACAACAGCTGCCACGTCCTGTGACACCTGCAGGAAAGAAACACAGAACAGGGCCGAGGCAGCTGATGTCTGCAGACCGGAGGAGGCAGGAAGACTGCGTGGAGACAGCAGGTTGACATTTGGTCTTCAAGGGTGAGTCAAAAACGGGGCAAGCAGATACAGGGCTGTCTAGAAACAGGAAGGCACACAAAGGTTATTGAATGTTAGTCTCCACCAAAAATCAGAAATGAGAGCAGGAGGTGGCAGGCCGTGTGAGGAAGGGCAGGAGTGGAACAGGATAGGGAACTGTAAGAGAAGAAAAGTTAGTGTACACAGATTTACAGGCACAGAAACGGTGTAGGTTAGACTTTACACTACAATCCCTATGTGTTCAGTGAACTTTAAATAGTAATTATAATCAGGTTAATTGATTAAAGTATGTATTAAATACTAGATATTTAATATAATCACACAGAAGTTGCTCAAGGGGCATCAGCAAACATGGAAGTGTATGGGGTGACTGTGGCTCAGTGGTAAGGAACTGTCTAGCACACACAAAACCCTTAATGTAACCCCAGAACAACCACCTTAAGGGTGTGTGTGGGAAAGGGTATGTGCACATGCATACAGACAGAGATATGTGTGAGGGAGAGGGTATGTGCACATAGACAGAGATATGTGTGAGGGAGAGGGTATGTGCACATGCATACAGACAGATATGTGTGTGAGGGAGAGGGTATGTGCACATAGACAGAGATATGTGTGTGAGGGAGAGGGTATGTGCACATAGACAGAGATATGTGTGTGAGGGAGAGGGTATGTGCACATAGAGATATGTGTGAGGGAGAGGGTATGTGCACATGCATATAGACAGAGATATGTGTGTGAGGGAGAGGGTATGTGCACATAGAGATATGTGTGAGGGAGAGGGTATGTGCACATGCATACAGACAGATATGTGTGAGGGAGAGGGTATGTGCACATAGACAGAGATATGTGTGAGGGAGAGGGTATGTGCACATGCATACAGACAGATATGTGTGAGGGAGAGGGTATGTGCACATATAGACAAAGATATGAGGTGGGGTAAGAGGAACCTGATAGAGCTGGGGTAAGTGTTTACAAATATGAGAAGGAACTAATCAGAGCTGGATGCCACAGGCTTGCAAAGCAGCACTAAAGGAATGTAAAGACTGAAGCCCACACATCAGGGGATGCCACTCTCACAAAGCAGCACCTGCCTTGGTCAGGCTGGGCAGCAGAGGAAAGAGCAATTGGTATGCCACGTCCTGTTGCATCCGTGGTTTGTTTTGGCACTTAGAAGAATGGAAAAGCTGGAAAGTAAGGAACTCCTGGGCAAGGATGCTCTTCAGTAGCCCATCCCACCTCCAAGGTGGGTGCCTCTGCCTTATCTCCTCCTCACACCCATGACGAGAGGAACTTCAGTGAGATGTATCAGTAATGACAGGGTCTTCTCTCCTTTGATTCTGAACACACAGCAGAGGTGTTTCAATCTATTTGTCCTGACTTTTCCCTTCTGACTCTAATACCAGCAGGAGTACATAAAGGTATCTTATACTTGACTGTTCTGTCTGGAATAGAAAGGAGTGGCTGGTGGAGCTCAAGAAAACACGATGGACTCAGACTTCTTTTATACGCAGTCACTGGTGGGCAAGGATGCCCAGAGTGCTTTGCTAAAGCAAGGGCTGGGGCCTCCATCTCTGCGACCCTATACATTACCTTCATTTTCTGAAACTGCTGTTCCATGGTGCGAAGGCTTTTCTTGGCTTCTTCATCTTTGCCCTCTAGATCAGCTTCTAGCTTTTTTATCCTTCTCTCCATAAACTCCACCGTATTTCTATCTACTGAATCACCAGCTGCCGAGGCAGCCAGTATCAAAGCGGGTAAAGAGTTGGGATACCTTCTCTTCAGAATCCCTTCCATTTCTTTAACCTATGAGAGTGTTAAACACATGTAAGTTGACAAATATACATAGGGTAAAGCAGTTCAACATTTAAGCTTAGATAGTGCCACAGCAGTCATGTCAAGGATGCTTACAGCTTGTCTCCAGGCTGAATTAAAGGCACAGGATGCAGTCCTTTCAAAAGATTGCCTTCTAATATCCAGCTACCCTGCTCAACTGACGGTGATCATCTTAGCCACCTGACGTACAGCTGCAGACTGGTATTGCAGGTGCAGTGCCTGTGCCTGCTTTACAATGAAGTATGGCCATGGTATCCTGTGAACTACATACTAAACCCAACAGTCAAATGCTTCTCCAGCTGCCCGTAGTGAGCAGTAAACCTTATCTAAGACACAGAGTAGACGGTGTTAGGGCACGCCTGATAAGACTTGCTCAACCCAAATCCTTGCTTTATGAGTGAAGCGAGGGTGCCAGCAATATTAACTCACAGGTCCACACACGGAGGACCAACTTGCTTCCATCTAGATAAGCGTTTGCACAGAGTGAACACTGGTAAGTGTTGGCCTTTCTTATGAATTTGTCTTAAAAAAGGACTACCTTTCCTAAGTGCTAGGGCTCAAAATCATGTTTATAGACAATTCACAGTAGAAATTTCAGAACATACCATCTGCAAAGCCAGCAGCGAGCATTTCTATTTCTAAAAGCTGCCTGCACTCACGGTTCACTAGCATTTGTGATCTATTGGGTACATACTACAAGTTTATTTCCCTTGGACAACTTTCAGAGGCGTTTCCTCTGGTAGTAACAATATAGTTATATTTGAGTAAATTATTAAGCATTAGAGCAGATATATATGCCACATACATTAAAGAGAATTAGATTAAAATATTTTAACATATGTTAATGTTAAAATAAATAGATTTATATAAATATTAAAATGTCATATGAAATATATAATACATTTTTGGAGAAAAGTTAAATTCTATCTGTACTTTCTTGAATTTTGGGTTAAAATTTTATTCTTTGGTCAATGATACAAATGACTGGTACACAAAGCAAATTTTAAAAAGGTCTCAGTGACAAACTATGAATAGTCCATTAAATAAAAGTATGAATAGAAACAATGTAAACCTTTTCTTACAAAGTAACCCAGTTAGCCTCATTCTTATGTTCTATTTACAGCTAATCTATCTCAGCCATGGCCCAGAGTGATTCTCATTGTACTGTGATACACTCCAAGTATACACCACACCCAGGTATAACACCATTACAACAGAAATGCTCAAGCAGACAGACAAGCAGGCACATCAGAGTGCATGGAGCAAGCAACCTCACTAACATAGTCCTCAGGAGTATTTTCAAGGATATAATCTAAGATGTATATGTTTATAAAGAGTATGTTTCTGGCCAACATGGAGCACCATTTGGGAGAGAGGGAGAGGGAGAGGGAGAGGGAGAGGGAGAGGGAGAGAAAGGGGGGGAAGACAAGACAGAGAGAGAGACAGAGACAGAGAGAGAGAGAGAGAGAGAGAGAGAGAGAGAGACAGACAGACAGACAGACACGGAGGGAAGGAAGGACAATATGAGTATGTGTACACCTGCACTTGCAATCAGAAGCCAATGGAGGTCAATCCTGCGTGCCATTTCACAGGAGTGGGTTTAGGAGATGATTTTATAGGGATTTTCCCAGAGTTAGGCTTGGTGGACAAGGGTGGGCTGGGCCTGTTGTGTAGCTGCCCCGTAAGCCCAGGTTTACTTCTGTTCTCCTCCCTCTAGTGTTGGGGTGGCACACACTACCATGCCTGACTGTGGCTGGAGGCTAAGGACTGAACTCGGCTTCAGGCTTTCATAGCAAGCATTTCCCCAGCCCCTTACACACATGGTAGCATCCCATTTCTTTACTGGCACACATCCAGTCTGACATGATCTCTCTTAAAGAGATCATCTAATGGCCTTGCTCCTTTGTCTCTGTCCCCTCGGTTCCCGACAGCTGCTTCTATGCTTGTCAAGGTAACCCTTAAGCCCGAAGCCCCCCTGAGTACAGTTTTGCACTACACTTACTAGTGAATCTCTAGCTCTCCAAGCTATGTTTGACCTAATCTTTTCTTGGCCCTGCAACCAAATTACTAAGGCATACCTCTTAATACCAGAAAGGTCCTGTGAAAGAACAGGGTTGAATTTTTACTTAGTTTTCCTCCTCATAAAAGCGCCTGTCTCTGTGATGACCTCACAGTCTTAGGACTGTGATGGAATAATAGTTGTCTGTTTAGAAACAGAACAGAAGAGAATAGAAGACTATGCAAGTCCTGCTCCCTCATCAAAGGCTGGAAGATGTTTAATATTCAGCTGTAATATAAATGCTATACAGAATGTTTTAAAAATGAAGGAAATCAACTGTATTCCTCCAAAACTACTGCAATAAAAATTCCTTCATTTTAAGAAGCGTCACAGTAACATTTTAATGGTCCATGAAATGAATACCTGAGACGCCCAGCCTGTGAGAGTCTCAGGCTGACAGCCAGGGGACTGGGACACTGGATGTTCTTGGCCCAGGGTGTTTTCTCTGTAATGTTGCCCAAGTTAGCAACATTCCTAATTCTAAAATCTTTTTGTACTCCCTTCCCACCTATTTTGGGGTTGGGGGTGGGGTGGGGAAGTTCAGGCTATGGACTAGTTCTGTTCTTAAAAAGAGAGAGAGAGAAAGGATTTTGCCATGTTGCCCGAGCTTGTCCTGAGTTCCTGGGTTTGAGTGATCTTACTGCTTCAGCCCCCCAAATGGCAGGAAATAAACGCTATACCCAAATGCTTCCAGTGTCTGCTTCCTCCTTCTAGAAGTTGACTAGAGCTGGAAGGCAGAAGGATCTCTCATCAATAGGTTTCCATCTTCCAACTGGGTTATGCAACCTGCTACACATTTTAAGGATTTCATAAATCCTTTCATATTATGTCTTGTGAGAAACACTGAAACAAAGCACTGTATATATTAAAAGTGCTTCAATAATTTTTTAAATGTCTTTAACACCTACCTGCCGCTCCAGGTCCTGAATTCTTTTGGCATCAAGAGCTCTCTCCTTTGAGCGTAGCCTCTGCTGATTTGCTGGGCTCCCAGACTCAGTTTTCAGTTTCTCAATCTGTTCACAAAGGAAGAGGTGGGAAAGTAAGAAGTATATTTATAGCAACAGGAAAGCCCAAAAGTGTGTGTGCGGGGAGAGGTATAGTGTTAATTCACTAATTAACTCCATACCAGACACTAATTGAGCTATTCCTTTTTCCAAGTGTCTCTGAGGTGCAGCACTGGCTGCTTGAAATGGGGGCAAACAAGAAGCTGGGTCGGTGCACTTGTAGAAACAGATGGCTGAGAAGCTTAACCAAGTAAACCGACAAGAAAATCACCTGACAGAGACCTAAGTGCTAGCAACAGAACACTGCTTACTGAAGGCAGAGCAGGTTCAGGGTGCAGGGAATGAGCTGAGGGTGGAAACCTGAGCTGGTGTGATGGAGGAAGAGACTGAGGCATGTGAAAACGCAGGGACAAGGCAGCAGGCGGCCTGAGTGTGGAGATGCTGTGTGGCTAGGGAGTCAACTCAGCGAGGGCACAGAGGAGGCTCTGAGGCCCCTCTGGGTCAGGTTGTGATAAATGGCTGGCACTTATCTAGAGTCTACCTAAAAAGACATCATCTAAAGTCAAACCAAACCCAAACTAGCTATGAATCCAGACCTGAAGAGGCAGGGTGGGAGCTGAGGATACAGCGCAGTGGCAGAGCAGTGCACAGCGCAGTGAGGGAGCCGGGACAGCAAGTTCCCTGAGTGACAGCACAGCACACTGTCTGGGTGCAAACGTACCTCTAGTTTCAGCCTCTCAGTTTCTTCATTGGCCTCTCTGAGTCGGGCTGCGTCTTTATCCAGAAGCTCCTGATTTTCAGCGTACCACTGTAACCGCTTTTGTAGACGACTGACTTCCTGCTTATGTGTTTCTTCTAAAATCTTTATTTCATATAATTTTTCACCTACATGATAAAATGGCTTAATAACCTGACAGTAATTTTTCAAAATACAGTAATAACAAAATTGCTCTTATTATGAATAAAAATGCATATCTAGTGAAAGCATTATGAAGAAACAAAAGGCAAAAACAATTGATGTATTGATCAGAATCTAGCTGAGTCTTTTAATAACAGAGCCAAGAGACTCTGTTAATAAAATAATCCAAATCTACTTCATAGCAAGGACGAATGGCTTGAAATGTGTGATTATTTCCCACTGACTTATTATGAAAACCAAGCTGTTTTCAGGGGAAAATGAATAGATTTAAGGAATAATAAAAATAAGGAATGTCTATAGTTACAAATAAAAATGTATTATTATAGCTAACAGAAATTTACATGAAAAAGGTTATTGACCTTTCAAGATTAATTCTTGAAAACAGCTTTTACTCTGCGCTTTAGAGATTAGAAAGGAACATCATATTCTCCTGCGCTCAAGGACGGCTCTTTGTATAGCTTTTACACTGGAGCTGAAGGTACTGTGGACAGAAGACTGACTCTGGTGTAAAGCTCCCCTGACCTTCCCAGCCTCGTGCTGGAGGCACACAGAGCCCCCCTCCACTCCTCTACTTCCAAATCACACTGTCAGGGGGGGCTCCAAAGCCATCCTTCTCCCAAACGCTTGGTGTGTGTTCCATGCCCCTTCCCTGATCCCATTAAATGCTGTTCATCCCGATCTTTCTCCTGGAATTTCTCTTAGTGGATGCTACGCCAGGTTTCCTTTAATTTCCTAGAAAATATTGTAGTGTTGTACGTTTATGGGGCAAATACTTCAGAGCATGTTTTAGCCCTGCCTTCAGGAAGCTCTCAGTCAGGCTAACACCACAGGCCTCTGAACAATTCAACACAAAGCTATACATCCAATTAACGTATGATTCTCCCTTGACGTTGCAACTGTTCTTGTTAAAAATAAGAAGTGTATATCATCTTACATTTGAAAATGTTTCAAAGACTACAAGTTACTTATAGGGTAAGTATTTTAATGATACCACTTGCTTTCTATTACTTGAACTCAGGCTTAGATCAACCAGAGAACAGAGACAGTGCCCACCTGTGGTATAGGCGATTTGATCTTTGGCTTGGTCCCTCTCCCTCTTCACTCTTTCCAAGTCCACTTCAAGAGCTTGTTTGTCTTGCTTCAGTCTTTTGATGTCTTCCATCAGATGGTTTTTTTCTTTCTTGATAGTTGAAGGAACATAAAAATAGGTTACTTCCAAACCAATAAATAAATCATGGGATATTTTCTCCTTCACTCAACCCATCAAAAATACTGACATGAATGTTTCCTAAATTTCAGGTCACATTTTAATCTAAAAGGGACAGAGGGTGCTCTATTCCTGGACCATTGTAACTTCCCAGTCTGTAGGGTTGAGTCCAGTCTTCTCAGCACTCCAGTGGAGACTCCCCTCTATTATCCTCAGGTGTTCTTTTTTACTGACGGTCAGTAACCCTTCCCCTGCATTGCTGCAAGAACTTCACAATAAGTAAGCCCTTCTCCCTTTCAGCCCCTCAGCCTGCTCTCACAGAAGCTAGCAGGACCAGTCGTACTCCTCCAGTTGGACCCTCTGGTGGTTCTTCTCTCAGGGTGAGCCACAAATCTTTATCCATGACTTTCTAAATCACACAACTCAGTCTTGACTATGGCTAAACACAGCACTAGAAATCTGTTCCCTCCAGTTATCGATGCCTCCTTACCCTTCTGCCAGGTTGCCTGTCCCTTCAGGTCATGACTGCTCAAAAGAAGACCCAGGAAGACCTTGCCTGGCCACTTTCTCTGAAAATGCAAGCTTTCCTTTCACCTCCAAGCACAGCTGCATTTTCTCCTTAGCACTCCCTACTTGACCTATTACTATTCACCTAAAAGCAGGATTTTACTTTTATTTTCTGATAACGATGACTATTATTTTAAAGACAGGTTCTCACTATGTAAGCCTGGCTGACCTAGAACTCACTAGGCAGATCAGGTTGGACTCCAACTCACAGAGATGCATTTACCTATGCCTCCCAGCACCTGGGATTAAACGTGTGTGCCACCATGCCTGGCTTACTTTGATAACTCTTGTATCATAATTACATAAAGGGTTAAACATGGCAAGAGAGGCTAAGGGGCTGAGGAAATGGCTCAGTGGTTGAGAGTACTTGCTGCTCTTCTGGAGGATCCAGACTTGATTCCCAGCATCCACATGGTGGCTTACACCATCTCTAACTCTACTTCAGGGATCTGATGCTTTCTTCTGGCTTCCGCATGCACCAGGCATGTGTATGGTACATAGACACAAGCAGACAAAGCACCCATGCACATATGAATAATTTAAAAAACAAAATGAATCCCCAAATACCTTGTACTCTACACTTCGGTCAATACTTGGGCTATGCTCACTCTTCTGGTTTGCAAAATTCATAACCTTCTGAGAGCAGAAAGTGGTCTCAACCACTGAGCCATCTCTTCAGCCCCTTAACCTTTATTTTAATGTTCAACCCTTTTATGCAATTATGATACAAGACTTATTGAAATCAGCCAGGTATGGTGGCACACAACTTTAATCCCAGAGTTCAGTTTGTAGCAAGGAAGGATTCCTAGTAATCCCTTCAATGCCCACACAAGCTTGCACCTGTTTTATACAGCACGGATCTGTGTACTGACTCCTCTCACTACTTACAGTATAAGCACATGGCAATCGTTCTTTGTAGGTATAACATTTTTGTACACTGTGTAAAGTTTACCCTTGAGTCACTCAAATGCTGATTTCTCTGCCCTCACATCTGTTCCACTCTAGACATGGCGCTGTAATGCTTATGTCAAGAATCTCCTGTCTCAAGTTTGTGTAAACAATTCTCGTCACCTATTCTCTGCTTTGTCGATCAAAAGCTGATACTCAGTGGCTAGGCAGAAGACAGAATAGGGCAGGACTCTGCCAGTCAGGGGAAGGAGAGAAAGAGGAAGAGAGATACAGATTAAAAGAACAAAAGGAGTTCATAAGAGCTCAGCAGAAGCATGGAAGGCTCTAAATACAAGTATTATGGAGATCTTGGCTGGAAGCTAGTCACATTAGCTTAAGTGATTAAGACAGATCAATTGACTGCCCAAGTATTGAGGTGAAGCTTGAAAGTGAACCTTGGTTTCTGTGTCATTATTGGGAACTAGCTAGGATAAAGAAAAACAGCTGCCATATTAATTTAATAATTAATTATATTAAAATTAGCATTTACAACTCTACACTTGCACACACATGCACACACAGACGCGTGCGCACACAGACTCGTGCACACACACGCACGCGCGCGCGCGCGCACACACACACACACACACACACACACACACACACAAATACAACAGAACCTAAAATTGCTGAAGAAAGTCTTGGACTCAGTAATAAAACTACAAGTTCTCACAAATGTAGTATACTATTTTATGATTTAAAGTTAAGTCTCACAAAAGAAAACAAATTATTCATAAAACAGCATATAATTTTGGATTTTATAGATACCTTAGACTCATTTCATTAAACACTGTGTAACATCTGTGATCCATGGATATCTTTTCAGAGGGGCTATGAGCTTCAACATCTCAGTACCTTTCTGCACTAACCACTGTTTAACCTCTCTGACTTAGACATGCTGTTCAGTAGTGTCTACTATGATTATGTCAGAATTTGAAGTGTCACTGAGGTCAGCCACACTCAGTGGTTAGATGGATGTCCACTCTAGGTGTGCCAAATGCAGGGACAGAGACCACCACATGTCAGCATGGTATGTGAGGGGGTTCTGCCCAGAAAATATGACTTTCTCTCCCCTGTGAGTCACTGGGCACACAATAAAAGCTTTAAATCTCTGAAGAAAGTAATAGACACTAGAAAATGGCAAGATGTCCCACACTCATGGGTTGGTGGAATTAATAAAGTGGGTCTGACTATTTGAAATACAGTACATGTGCGCCCCAGATGCAGTGCCTCTCATATGGCTCTGTATGATAAATACCTGAGGAGAGGCTGTACTGTAGAGTGTGGGCCATTTAAACCACTTTCCAAGGTTTTCTGTGCATTAAAGTCACATGAATACTAAATGCTAATCTTAGATACTTTTTAATTTTCAAGTGTTTAAAATATATTGTTTATATATTTATTATAAACATATTTTTTAACAATACTGAAATTTATATGATGACCTCAATAGTTAAAGTACTAATTCAACTTACCTGTGCTGCCCGTAATTCTGCTAGAAGATCTGTAAAACTCTGGTTTTTGGTAGGTTCTATATTTTCAACTGCTTGAGGCAGAAAATGATTTTTGTGCATCTGTTCTCTGATTTAAAAGAGAAAGATTTTCTTTTTTAAAAAACAAGGTACTCCTTTTAATACAAAATACGTTACTGAACTCAAACTATATGGATCACTAGAAATGTCAGAGGAGGAGGCTTGAGGAAATGCTTTCACTTTTCACTTTAGAAGAATAGAAACACTAAGATTTTAGTTTAATTGAAATTTACAAACATTGTTTCTAAGTCTCAGAGAAATGAAATGTCTCAGAAAATGTGATGTTTTTCTAGAGCTTCCTGTGCACTCCTGGTCTCACTGTTGCTACCTCCTATCTTCTGACAAACACAAACCCCAATGTAACACATGGAAACAAACAAAACCAATACACAGCTGACCTCAGATTAAATGTTTAGATAATTTTTCAATAAATCTATATAATATAGCCTTATGTTCTAAATACATCATTTAAGTAGATTATTTTATCATGGGAGTTCATTTAGTTTGGGATTCTGGAGTACTTTCTAGAAGCCAGTGGTGGCGATGTTTTATCTATCCAGTATCTAACACAGTCGCATGTAGTTCAAGGAGGTCTCTAAGCTGCTATGTGGCTGAGGACGACCTCCTGAGAGCTGTGATTACAGATGTGTGTCATTGAGCCTACAGCATGTGGCACTGGGGACAGAACCAGGACTCTGCCAACTGAGTTGTAGCTCCAGTTCAGACTGGATCTGTGCCAGAGATCTTTACACACAGCACCTGGAAAGAAGACCTAATCGTTTTCAAAAGTCGAATCAGCACACCTGCCTTGGGGCCACAGTGACCAGGAGAAAGGGACAATAAAACACAGACCCACACACTCTCTGCAGTCAGGTGAGATCATAACCTTCTCATCCTCTCCTTTTCCTATTTTTCTACAATTATTCTTTCTTTTTCTTTCCAGAATTATCCCACAGTGCTTCTGTTTCTACAGAACCAAAGGCCAAGGTGACACCGTGCTGCTTACTTTTGTGTGATTGATCAAATCACTGCGTGGGGAATACTTAATCATTTTAGGTTTATCTATGGACAAAGACAAATGCTCTATTTTCAGTTTCTTAAAAGCAATGACAAAAATCACATGTGGGTATACTAGATACCAATTACTAAAAGAAAAAATCCCCCCCCTCTACACACACACACACACACACACACACACACACACACACACACACACACACACAATCAGTGTACAAATGAAAACAGAAAGATGCAAAAGTACCATTTTAAAGAAAAACCCACATTATTAATATAACATGCTTAGAGACAGTTAAGTGTAAAAATGTCAAAAGAACTTACTTTAAAGAGGCCAACTCACTAAATAAATTCTGATTTTCTTTAAACATCCGCTCTTCATTTTTCTTATTTTGTTCCTGAAGATCTTTTACTTGACTATATAACCTTTCATTTTCCTTTTTAAAAACAGAAACATGGATTTTAGTTAAAAATTGCAGTATAACATAAAATGAAATGTTAATAGAAAATCACTTAAGTGGTCTTTAAAATTTCCGGTGGGCTGCTCTGGTGCTGTTTGTATTTTGATGCCTGGGATGAAGAGCGGATCTGTACTCAGGTGACTTCACCAGGACCTTCTGCCTGTTTTCACTTGTAAATAAAGGTTAGCGACACCTACGACTGGGCGGGGAAGGTGGAGCGGAGAAGTTCTAGAGAGGGGGGGACCACGGAGGAGGAAGAGGAGCACAGAGGAGGAAGAGCGTGAGGAGGAGGAGGGGGGAGGAGGAAGAGGAATAAGAAGAGGAAGAGGGGAGGGGGGAGGAAGAAGAGGAGGGGAAGAAAGATGGAGCTGAAGCACGTGGCCCCGAGAGACCACAAGTTACAAGGGATCTCCTGGCTGGGGAATGGAGCAGAGCAGGGGTGAAAAGATACAAAATTACCGTAAACTGAAGGGTCTAATGGCTAAGGAGTATAGTAAACTGAACTGCACGAGTATAAATGTACAAAAGAGAGTGGAGATGGAGTCAACATATCCTATCACCTATGTACTGAGCTAAGGGTGAGAGAGCCCTGTGGGACTATAGACTCAATTCCGGTTAGGCCAGAAGGGGATTCTAACAGCGAGGTAATTAGATATGGAACAGATGAATCTGTGATTAGATGTTATTAGACTTACTGAACTCACTTTACATTTGCTAAAAACTAAGAGCTTTATAGGTGATAGCAAAACCTCTGGATTTCCTCAGCATGTGTGGACGAGTGCCTGGCAGATGGCGGGTCAACACACACAGAACTTAAGAATGCCTTCTGAGGTGACAGCAGACATACTTAAGCGTCTGTGAAATCTTCAACAGCCCTCTCTGTACGGCAGGATGAGACAGGGACGAAGAGTCTGAATGAGCTCACTAAACCGTGGCAGCGTGTGCCGCCAGCACACTCAGAGCAGCAGTGTGACAATGCTTTCTCCCAACCCACTCTGGGTGACATAGAATGGCTCGGAACTCAGACTATAGTTGTAATGAAGAAAGTGATGAGGTGGGGGACAAGCGGGGAGAAACAGGACAGAAAGGGAGGCAGAGGAGGAGGGTACGTCTTAAACCTGTCCAGGTTTTCCCTCCTTGTGAAGACAGAAGGGTGAGAGGGACTGCACATGGCTTCACAGCAAACATTAATGTTAAGACTTAAAACTAGGCTTTTATTTAACCCAGAACTGATGCTCTTAGGTGCTTTAATCTGGCTAATAAGAAACGTGCATGACAACTGGCAAGACAGTGCATGTCTGCACCTAAGACTTGGGAGGTGGATCACAACCTTGAGGCCCATCTGGATGATAAGTGAGTCCCAGGGCACAGGAGGGAGTGTGGGAGGAGGAGAGGGGACAAAAGGTGTGTTGGGGGGAAGCCATTAGTCAAATTATTACTTTACTTATATCTGAATGTTACATGACCACAGCAGTATTTTAATATGCCTTATTTTTATAATGTTGCCAAACCTGTTGGTAGCCTTGAAGAAGTGTCTCTTGTTCTTGTATCTCTTTTTGAATTTGTTTCAGTTTCTCTTCAGTGAGAGGATCAGATGTTTCTCCAAATTGTAGCCACCTCTGTTTTCTGCTTGTTTCTTCAAAGCTACTTAACTTTAAGAAAATGGAGGGATTGTTTTATTCGCAGAGAAAACGAAGAAGTGAGGAAGATAAAGGGGTTCTCAGACCCAAAGCGTCCCCCTTAGTGCCCAAACTGGGAAGTGCTATGGCCACACTAGCAGTCACGCTAGACACATTTTCTGGGGAGAGAAGAGACTCAGAGACATACAGTGGCACACTGATTCTACACCTTCTCGTGCTGTTCTTGCTAAAAGCCTCACTTCTCTGCAGGTCATAATGAACTCTTGGATGTGGTTTTAAAAGAACACTGACATAGGAAAATCACCCAAATGAGCCAGTTTTCCTTTTCCTCTTTCCAGTTCACTCTTTTGTAAGGAGAGAACCAAGAATGAAGTCTGCATTTTATGTGGCAAATACATCAAGTCAACAGCTCCAGACACCAAGGATGACAAGGAATTTAGTAAGAAGCACTTTTTTTTTTTAAATAAATAAAAAGGAAAACCAGAACAGAACGGTGCGTTTGTTACCTTGGCTTGAAGAATGTAATTTTCTTGGTTCAGTTTGAAGAGCTCTCTCTCCTGCTGCCTCTTTAGGCTTTCCACTGTGTTCTCCAACTCCTTCTCCTTCTCAGAGAACGTCATTTTAATTTGCTCGATTAGCGCTTGGGCGCCCCTCCATTTTTCCTCAGCGTCCTGAGCTCTTTTCAACATTAGTAATTCTTTTTCTCTGTTCCCACCATAGGATCCCAAAGTCTCCTTTCAAAAAACAAAACCAAAAAAAAACCCAAAAAACCATTGCTTCATTACACTAGTTGTACCTTTAAGATTAGAACACAAACTGAAAAAAAGACTGGAAATTACATGGTTAATGTTCCACTACAAAGAAACAGTAAGAGCGATGTGCAATGTGAATACAGAAGAGAAATGTCATATTTTATTTGTGTATATTAATCAACTTCAATTATGATATTTTCTTATATATAGTGTATAATTAACACATACTTTATAATCCTTTTAAAATAATTGTAAGATATAAAAATTATAAATGTTAAGATGAACTTCAATACCTACAGTCTGTAGCTGAACAAAGGAATCATCTGAGGGGTCTTCAGGCCTCTTAGGTGTAGCTGGGCTGCCTTCACGGTGAGGGGATGGTTTGTTCAAAGCTGCAGGCTTGATGAGCTTTGTTCCAGATAGTATTTCTAAATATTGCAGACGACAGAAGAAAACGTCACAAATACAGGGTTAGAAGTGCATCTGGCAGTGATGGACAGTAAGTAAGAGGACAGGCAATGGGAAGGTAAAATGACCGCCACAAGCTGAGAGCACCACAGTCCTCTCACTGCACCCCCAGAAGCCACCCACAGCCAACATCTACTTTTGACCCAAGACACTTGGAATGACAGCTGGAGCTAAATGAATGTGAGGAGACTGTGAAGCAGGGTGACTTTATCACTGTTTCAGGATGGTTACAGTAAGGATATCCTTATGATGAATCATAAGGAGGGTTGCTGGTAATTACCAATAGTTTACGGATTACGAGTACTAGTTAACTTTACTTATAACAGTGTTGTTGCCTTCTTCTATCAACCGATCATTCACCTCCATCCTTTCTCATCACCATGACGCATCTGCCTTCATTTGCAATGACTCCACCATATTCAGGCCTTGGCAAGCCCTGGGCTTTGGTTCCTTGATGCCCGTCCTCCTCAGCTGCTCACTCACCACCAATCATGCAATGACTTTCTACCCGCACTGAGCATCTGCTGGACCTGCTGCACACGGTCCCTTCCTCCCCTCTTCACTGCTAGCTAACAGCCCACGGTAGATTTCTGGGACTGAAGCAAACACAAGGGAGATCCGTATTTCCTCCCTGCAGCATCTATCCACCTGGCAGCTTGTTCTCGTTTTCTGTGCCTCCACAGTTCTTAGAACTCAGGACTGTCCACATTCCCAGGTAATGAACTCCTACTGTGCACACTAGGACACACTAGGATACAAGGCTAGGACACCGCCCTGGCAATTACGTTATCCTTCGACCTACTACACTGTCCATCCTTCTCCCTTTACTCAGTCTCTCCTAACAGCGCACATATACAGTCACCACAGCCACCAAGAGCGAAACCAAAGTTTCTTTTTTTTAAATAAATAAAAAGAGTTACTTATTTATGTACTTTATGTATTTGAGAGTGTTGTCTACATGTGTCTGTACATCAGGAGGGCATCAGATTCTATCACAGACAGTTGTGCACTGCCTTGTGAGTGCTGGCACTTAGGACCTCTGGACGAGCAGTCAGTGCTCCTAATGCTGAGTCATCTCTCCAGTTCCTTTTTTTTTTTTTAATTTAAAAATATATCTTGATACTATGTGTGTACGTGTGGTGTGTAGAGCTGTAGAGCCAGAGACCAACTTCAGGAGGCGGCTCTAGGACGAATGCCCGTTGCTAGGGTGGAGTGGCACACATCTGCGTCCACAGTGCTACTGCTCTGACCCCCGTCTCTTGGCTTCCCTCCCAGGTGAGCTTGCACCTTCGTCTTTCACAGGAACTCTCCTCCAGCACGTTCTAGTAGTTCTAGTACTTGAAGCACTAACTCTATCCCATGCGTCCCTCCTCCCATTCGATGTGCCTTTCCTGGTCAGTGACTCAGGAAAATGACCTACACTGTGGATGACCACCTGTTTGCTAAACCTGAAGGGCAGCTCTGAGTCCTGCCTCTTCCCCTGTGGGCAGCAAATGGCTCCTTGAGATACAACTTCCCTAGACTAAAGATTCTGTCAAGGTTTCTCCTGCTGACTCTGCCTGGTCTGTAGACCCTCTTGTTCTGTTTGATCTCCCACAGAGAGCTCTGCCTTTAAACATGTTTTCAATATTCTCATCACCCACTCTTCACTGCCACTGTCCTGGGTCAAATCCGTAAACTATAAACTGAAGTCATCCCAAAAGGAATATACAGTTCTTTATTATTCTCCACAAAACAAAATTAAACAATGCACTATAATATGTATCCAATTCTGTCTTGTAAAGAATATATTCTTACCTCTTTTTCTAAATTGATTTGAGGTGGGAATGGGTCTCACATTTTTAGTTTTTGTATTATCCTTGGACGTTTTCTTTTCAAGAGCTGAAAAGAACTGGAGTGGTGAACTGGGTTTGCTGTAGCCTGAGCTCCGAGCTGATGCATACAGCCCACTCTGTGGCTTTCTCCTAGGCAAAGGAGGTGCACTTCTGGCCTTCTTACATGGAACCTGTTTACTAGTGACAGGCGCCTCTTCCCCAGCACTGAGCCGGGACCTGGAAGTCTGCATATAACAAGGCAAACACTTCAGTATCAGAATGGAATCCAACTACTATTATTAATAAAAAATTAACAGATGGCAAGACTGTGATTGGCACATAATAAGGTTTGTGAAGGGCTAACTACTACAGTGAGGTCCTCTATGTAGAATTTCAGTGTTTTGAAACCTATCCTCAAGCATTAGGATAAAGCACTTCAAAGTAATAAGCTTGTAATTATGTGTCTACCGGAGTAATGAAGACATTCAGGATAATGATATTTTGAAATGACAATCAAAATAGTCTCTTTCTTTTCTCTGGTGTGAAGGTACATTAGGAATAGCTATACTTGTGATGGCTAGTG
The DNA here is from genome assembly GCF_021556685.1 of Rattus norvegicus. Taxonomy (NCBI): domain Eukaryota; kingdom Metazoa; phylum Chordata; class Mammalia; order Rodentia; family Muridae; genus Rattus; species Rattus norvegicus. The sequence continues at coordinate 95,979,766 of NC_141541.1, forward strand.
AACTGTCAACCCCACAGTCTAGCTGGGTTTGGGAGATTATCCTGCCCGTGGTGAGAAGGCTCACCAGTCCCTGACTGGAATCCTGGACTACACAGAAGGGGAGAGGACCTTTGCTGCACCTGCTCTGGTCTTTATTTCTGCTGCCTTGACTTTCCCATCACGAAGGGCTGTACCTTGAACTGTGAGCCAACAAACCCTTTTCTTCCCCCAACTCCCCCCACGCAGAGTATTTTATCACAGTAACAGTAAAGACACCAATGCAACACCTTGCCTCACTTCACAGAATTAAGATGCTTTACAGACTAGAAAGTAAAATAAAATACTGGAACCATGGGACCTATACAGCGAAAAGATAGAAACAGAGAACAATGAGATATGATTTTTGTCACGGTTGCTAATCACAATCCTGTAAAATGCCAGCTCTCCTGTGGTGCAGACTACGGGGAAGAAGAGCCATGAGCAACGCAGTGATGCAGAGGCTACAGAAACTATCCGAGTCTTACACTCGTTATTAAAAGGAAAGGAGGGAAGAAAAGGCACGAGAGAACTGTAAGGAATCACTTCTGATAGAAAGTGAAGGCTGCTTTGGTGGTTGGTACTTTGAGCTTGGAGACTGGAAGTTCTGGTGATAAGCCCCACCCACAGGAATGACAGCACCCCAGATGATGTCATCAGCCTCACTAACCTAAGCACATACATCTTACCTGGTTAGCTTTGTTGTCCTGAGGTAACAGTGAAGGATTAACAGATGTTTTCTTCCTCAGAATCTCCAGGTACATTTTGTCCAAATGCTCTTCTGTGGCTGGGCAGCTGCTGCCCACACCCTCCCCCGCTGTCCTGTGTAGAACCACACTCTCATCCTGCTCGTGGGGAAATGGGCTCACGTGCCTAGTGTCTTGAGACATGGTGTTTGTGTTCACTGTCAGGGGTAAAGAGCTCACAGACTCTGCTTCTTTACTGTCCACTGCTTTCTGAAGGCTACAGAATAAAGCAGAGCACAGTATAAACTGAAGTTACCCACCCACATTTATACACACACCTGAGTTGCGACTCCTCAAATGAAGTTACGATGTTAAATATGTCATTTACAACCCAACACACTGAAACCCAATACCAACTGCCTAGGGCACTCACAGGGTGCGACATAACTTTTTATATTTTTTTCTGTTCTTCAGAGGCAGGGTCTAATATAGCCCAGGCTGGCCTCTAACTCCCATTTTAGTAGAGGGGTGATCCTGAACTCCTGATCTTTCTTACTCTATCTTTGAGCACTGAGAATACAAGCATGTGTAATTCTGGCCAATTTCAGATAATTTTAATGTAGCACAATAATTTTTATCCACAATTTCTTATTAAATCAGCACGTGCTTGAAGTAGGGAATTTTTTTATCTCTGTAAGACTAAAGTAACTATAATTTATAACAAGAAATCATAGAGTATAAATATTAAAAAGCACAAAATAATCATAGCACAGGAAAATTTTAAAAAAAGAATCACCAGAATTTTAAAATAAATTGTTTACCACTTAATGAAGTCAAACAAATTAGATAGATATTTAAAATGTCAGAAATATGGGCTGGGGACAGCACTGCTGCTCTCATGAGGACCTGGCTGAAGTTCCCAGACCCCACAGAGTGACTCACAACTGCCTGGATCTCTAGTTCCAGGGGATTCAAATCTCTCTTCTGGCTTCCATGGGTACTAGGCAAGCATGTGGTGCACTGAGATATAAATAGGCAAAAATTCATATACATCTTTTTTTTTAAATCTAAGAAATATTATTCAAGGGATGTCCTATTTGGTTAAATACCAGTAAACCACAAGAGTTCTAAAAATAGGAATGTCTTATGATTTGTAACTGAAGAACAGTTTGAGAGGCTAGAATTTCTGTATCATGTAGACCAGCTACTCAGGAAATGTTGGAAATGCCTAAAGCACTTAAAACCAGTGGGAGAACTAACAGCTTCTTCCTGTTCACAGCAGCGGAAGCTGGACAGATGCTAAACTGAAGTCTTTCCTGTCCTTGCTGGGTACCAGTGAGGCTGCATTCCTTGCTCCCTTGCATTGACATGGGGCCATTTATTAGTCCTGGCCATTAGAATTTGAGTGCTGGGACGAGTGGGCATTAGGTATCAGAAAACTGATGGCAGAGGCTAGAGAGAGGTAATTATGTTCTGTGCAAAACACTTGCTCATCTGTCAGCCTCGGCGTCACGTGAGGCAGACTACATGACACACATGAAGTAGGAAGAGAAATAGGAATAAGCAGAAGGCTAGAGCAGACATAATGATTCGAAATGCTGGTTATTACTGTCTATGTCTGGATATTACAAGAAACCAGATGAACTCAGGACAGAATGGCTCTTCTAGGGGACTGACAAGAAAAGACCTACTGGGGTTTCTCTTCATGTGTAGACATCAGCAATAGGGCTCACCCTGGGAAGATGGTATGAGAAAGAGAATTCCATTAGATTTTTCAGTTCAAAGACTGCTGGAGAGTCTCTCACAAGAGCCATATATCCTGTGTGCTCTTCACACGGGGCTACTGTTCCAGAGGGTCAGGAACCAAACACCTTAAGTAGATTTAAAATTTTATCTAGCGCAGAACTTTGAATCTAACATGGAGCCAGACGGACCGGAAGCCTCACTGACCCAGGAGTGACTGAGAGATAAGCGATGAACAATCACTAATGATCTGAAATGTGCCAACGGCTGTATTGACATTCCTGAAATATTGTTCCTTGGATCATGTAGCTAGCTATATTTGTTTTCATTTTTTTTGCTATGTTTATTCTACTTTTTTTCTTGTGGTATATATACTTAACATAAAATTTTCCATCTTTACTATCTAAGTGTACATTTCAGTGGTAAAACATTATGTTCATTATGTTGAACGGACTCTGCGGCCTCCATACCCATACTCTGATTTTGTGAAGCTGAAATTATAAGCACCAAAGCTCCCCTCCTCCCCTCACCAAGCTACTGCCGCAGCTCTTGCCTTTCTTCTTTTTGTCATATGACTTTCGAATATTTCATGTACTTCAAACACACAGGGGCATATGGTGGTTGTTTTCTTCATGGCTGACTTACTCCCCTTAGTACAACGTCTTTGTGATGTGTAGTTTTATGTCAACTAGACAGAAGCTAAAATCATCCAAAAGGAAGGAACAACAATTAAGGAAATGTTTCTGTAAGATGGGGCTGTAGGCAAGCCTGTAGGGAATTTTCTTAATTAATAATTGATAGAAGATATGACGCTGCCATCCCTGGGCTGGTGGTCCTGGGTTCTATAGGAAAAGAGGCTGAGAAAGCCATGTAAACAGCAGTCCTCCATGACCTCTGTATCTGCTCCTACCTCAAGTTTCCTGACCTGTTTGAGCTCCTGTCCTGACTTCCTTTGGTGATGAACAGCAATGTGGAAGTTTAAGCTAAAAAAAACCCTTTCCTCCCCAAGTTGCTTTTGGCCATGGTGTTTCATTACAGTAACAGTAAGCCTAATCAAGACAATCCTCAAAGTTCCATTACCGTAGATACCAGAAAACGATTGATAGTGGTGAGGAAGGAGGGACTAGGACCTTTGTGCACTCCTGGTGGAAATGTCAACCAGTACAGCTGCTGTGTTTCACAAAGAGTAAAAGCAGATCCAGCATGGTCCACAAATTCCCTTTGTGGGTATATACCTGGGATAACCCAAAGCAAGTCTGCTCTAGAAAACGTATTTGTTTGCAGGTTTTAAACCAATGTAGAAATGTATGTTTTAGAATTTACATCATTAAAATAATTTTACAAGATGTCTAAGAAAAGCTTCTGCAACCTTACAGCAATGAGTGGCGGGCTCTGCTCTGCAGATGCTGACTGGCACATAGCTCCGTGTGAGAGCAGATATGACATTGGAGGGGGCAGATTTTAGCCTAAGCTTCCCTGTGTCATTTTCCTCTCAATTACGTAAGTATGGAACAAGGCCAAGAAATCCCAAGCAGATTTACCCAATGAGAACATGGCAAAAAAAGCAGGGGCTCAAAATGTATCTGGAAGCACAAACAAGATGGGGACTGGATGGTTTCATGGAAATGTTTCAGGGAACGAGAGACTGGACAATACAGGTGGCTAGCACATGGACTGCCTGGGTGCTCTGATTATGGACAGATGACCTTGGACAGTTAGTTTATACTCAGACCCCAGTTTCCTTGTCTGTGAACCATGGAAAACAATGGACTATATCCAGAGCTGCTGATGGGCTGAAGCAATGCACATAAAGACTGTGCAGTTCTTGTCTACCGCTGGCATGTGAGGTCTGGTAAGTGTCAGTGCCATCACCGCTGCGCTCTAGTTAGGGCCCATTAGATCAGTTTTCTTTGAGGGAAGAGGCTGAAGACGCCTGCTGGTCTGTTGTAAGGCTGTGAGGGGGAGGATATGTACTGTAAATGCTACGTGAATGCAAACCTGTCTGCAGCAGGTTCCTGTGACTGTCACTCTGCCCTGGTGTATGACAGATCTCTGCGCACTCTGCACTACACACTGGAGCTGCAGGATTTCCAGAGTCTATTTCTCCCGTGACCTCAGAGCTCTCCCTGGTATGATGGACAGCTGGAGACTAAGTCAGAACTGATTAATAAAATAGAAAACCAATGAGTCACATAAATATACAATTAATTTCCCCCTCATGGTGAATCGACTATCCACTCAAAGTTGAGGAATCATATTTTCGGTGCAAACATTAGGACTAATTAATGGCACTAACTTTCCTAGTACTTCCTTTTCTCTTAGCACTAGGAGAATTTTGATGAAGACAGCAGTGGCTCCTGGGTAGATGCAAGCAAACCTGTATTTTTCACTAATCATTCACTAGGAATGATTCCACAGAATAGATGCCTGTAAGTTCCCTGTGAAAAAGTCAGAAGCAAAACAGTAAACACCACTCAGCTAGGCAACCACCCTGCACAGCACAGGGTACTGCTCAACCTCTTACCTGACAGGCTGCAAGTCAAAACCCCTGATCCCATAGGAATCTATCCTGATAGGCTTCATCAGCTCCTCTACTGTGGGAAGATCTAAGAGGGAAGAAAAGTTAAATTAGAAACAAAAATTGGTGCCTAAATTGCTTAATTTATACACTGAGACCCACCCAAATCACATTTCCTACTTCATATAGTTAACAAAATGGCATATGTAATAAACTAAGTTTGTATAACAAAACTGTACCAGGTACCATTTCTTTAAACTTATACATCTCTATTATCTATACCCAGACTATACACACATATTTGCTATGTATTTTCTTTTTAATCTCAAATGTTATTTTCTATTAAAAGTATTAATATACATATTATATGGGTGTCAAGTTTGCTGCTTAGTTTGGTCAAGGCACATTAGAACATGAGCTGTGTTCTGCATTCAGCAATAATTGTGGAGTTGATTCAGGCGGGGTTTCATTTGATCATGTCATCACAACAGAAACTGCATGCAAAATATTCTTCGGTGGTCAGTATTTAAAGATGGTAAATAGAGAAATTCTGCCTGTTCATTATTCATCCATCATCCATCCGCTAAGTCTGTCAGGCTTTACCAGACTCGGTGGTAGAGATGTTCTTTGAAGACTCCTCATTTTCTTGAAGACCATCTTTTGTGGAGCTCCTGACACTGTGCCCAGGGCTAGCCTCAATTCTTGGTTCGCCTGTATCTCCCAGAGAATGAGCTACGTGATGGTAAGCCTGGTGCAGGGCTTCTGTGTCACCACTGCTTTGTCCATAAGGAACACCTGTTGAAATAAATACACTTCCTGTGTATCACCTCGTACAGACAAAACAGTCACTCCTTAGTCTCTCAGGAATGCTGAACAAGGCTGTAGGACAATGGCACTACTATAAAAGCAGAGTCAAGCAGAAACTTGGGTAAGCTCTCAGTAGGAAATCATAGCAAGGCGAGACAGGTCCTGATGTAATTGTAAAGTCTAACATTACCAGTCGCTGCCTTCTCATGGTCCTTAAATCAACATCCTTGTGCTGGGTGAAACCACTCTTACACTTTCTACGTGGATGCATCCCTCTGAAGGGCCCTGTCCTTGCCTTACACTACCATTTGCACTCTGCTTGTGTAGTACCATCTCAGTCTGTAACAGTTCTACTCCAAGCATGCTCTTCTAATTCCGCAAGCCACCAAGTATTTCAACATCTTGTTAAAGCAGCTGAGAATCAAAGCTGTTTCTGAATGGCCAAGTCCAGTCACGGGTCCTTTCTGGGCTTGTGAAACACTTGACATTATCCTTTACCTGGTTACTGTTTCTTTTGCACCTTTTCTCCTTCTTGTAATTCCTACTACTCCAGCCAGCACTTTACACGTTTTTATTTGTCAGTGGCCCATTGTCTTAGTTAGGGTTTTCATTGCTGTGAAGAGACGCCATGGCCAAGGCAACTCTTACAGATCAAACACTTCACTGGGGCTGGCTTACAGTTCAGAGGTTAGCTGATTATGGTCATGGTCAGAAGCATGGCAGACATGCAGACATCCAGGCAGACATGGTGCCGGAGAAGGAGCTGAGAGTTATGCATCTTGATCTGACTGCAGCCAGGACAAACTGACTCTTCCGCACTGAGTGTAGCTTCAAAGCCCAGCTCCACAGTAATGCACTTCCTCCAACAAGGCCACACCTCCTAATACTGCCACTCCCCAAGGGCCAAGTATATTTGAACCCCCACACCCATCAAATAGTCTTCCTCTAGTCTTCTTTTAAATACCTCTGAATACTTTAAAAAGCCCAGTTAATTCTTCCCTTTCTCCCCGCCCTGTCCTTTCCTTTGTTTTAAATTATTTATTATTATTAGCCATATATGATATGCATAAAAATACAAAGCATACATGTGGGGGTGAAGGACAACACTGGAGTTGGTCATGCCTACCTACGTTGGTTCTAGAGATTGGGTCACCAGGCTTGCAAGGCAAGAGCCCTTGCCCACTGAGCCATCTCTCTAGACCCTTTCTCTTCTTTTTCAAGGAAGGATCTTATGCAGGCCATGCTGGCCTCAGGCTTGTTATACAGCTTGTGATGACTTTGAACTTCTGATCAAGCGATGGGGTTATAGGCATGCACCATCACGCTTGTTCTACAAAGCACTGGACTCTGAATCCAGAGCCTGGTAAGCACTGAGCAAATGCTCCAACAAGCACAGCAGTGTCTGAGGCCCAGGCTATCAAGACCCAAACCTTACCTATATGCCTGCTTCAGTATTCCCCAATCTACACTTCTGTCCTCTTTAGGATCATCAAACTCTCTAAAAGACATTTGCAATGTCTTGTAAAGTCAACCATACGACATACTCCCAACTAAATTCATTATAGTCCTCACCCAAACCTGTTTTGCTACGAGTGTTTCTTTCTAATTGTAGCTCATTGCACCATTATTTACTCAGTCACCCAGAACACAAAACCTTGGTATCCACCCTTTACTCCTCCTGCACTAGCGGCCTCCCTCTCAACACTGACAAATTTTGAGAAATACTAATAAGAATAACAATTTAACTCTTAGGAATATTTTCTTGATAGTTTATAATTTTAAGAGTGGATTTTTCAGAATTAAGGATTAAGCCATAAAATGGGAAAAATGTAAATAGGGTGACCAGTCTCCTCTTTTGAAATCTATGGCTAATTAATACTCAAAAATAAATCTGTTTATATAATCTCATGTCTATACATAACAGAAACTGTATAGAACACAGCTCTAAGGGGATCTTCCACCCCCGCGCCACTAAATGTAGGAGGAGCCGAGTGTCATGGCGGTGTATGTAGAAATGCTTTATAGTGAGGTTTTCTTTCTAGCTAACCCAAGACTGTTTGGAGCACACACACTAAATAGCAAACATTAAAGTTTATTTAAGTATTAATATTAGAGTAGTTTCCAATAGTTAAAAGGCAGAGTTCTTTGAAGACAACCTGAAGGAAGGATTTGTCCTGCCATCTTTTATACCTAAGTGAACCTTCCTGCCCCCACTACAGTCACATGCTCAGCACACACATCATCATGGTAAAATGATGGGACAAATAAAAACTAAAAACTGATGAAAAAGTCTATCCTTTGTTCGTTTGTTTTGAGACAGGGTCTCACTATGGACCCTTGGCTGACCTAGGCTCTGTAGGCCAGGCTGGCTGTGAATGCAGAGATCTGCCTGTCTCTGAAGTCCTATGATTAAAGGCATGCACCACCACTGCCTGGCAGGAAAATGTCTTTTAGGTGCTTTTATGTTTTTTTTCCCTCTGTTTGTTTGACATCTCAGCCTTTTTAAATTTAAAAAAATTACTTGTGTGTGTGTGTGTGTGTGTGTGTGTGTGTGTGTATGTCAGCGGACAACCTGCAGAAATCATTTCTTCTGTTATATGAGTCCTGGATTGAACTCAGATAGGCAGGCTTTGTAGCGAACACCTTTACTGGCTGAGCCATCTCCAAGGCTGGCTCTTTTTATATAGTCCAAATTGACCTTAAAACTGCCATCCTCCTGTCTTAGCCTACTGCATGCAGGGACTACAGGAATGTACCACCACACCCAGATTTTTTTTTTTTTTTGGTTTACTTTTATTTTATATTTGAAGATGAAAGCATGTCAAAAATATATGTAGCAATGATCCTTGGAAGATGTTGATCAAAAATAAGAGCTATGACAAGATAATGTAGTTTGAGTCTTCTTGAATTTTGATCTAGATGATGACTGCACAGGAGTGTTCAGCATTTAAAAATTCATTAAAATTTTAAGTATGATATAAAAATGTGAGGAGTGTAGAAAACTTTGTGATTCTTTTTTTTTTTTCTTTTTTCTTTTTTCTTGTTTTTCGGAGCTGGGGACTGAACCCAGGGCCTTGTGCTTGCTAGGCAAGCGCTCTACCACTGAGCTAAATCCCCAACCCCAACTTTGTGATTCTTTAAATCAGATGGCTTAGCAGGAGAAAGTGACGCCAGAGAAGCCGTAGGATCTGAGCTTGATCCTCGGCGCCGATGGCAGAAGAGAGCTGACCCGAGAGCTGAGCTATGACATGTGTGCCACGTCATACATGCCTCCAAAGACACAAATCATATACATATGTACACGACTCAAATATTAAAAGTAATATATACTGGGGCACATGAGCTTTTCTGTAGGTGTAGTGTACCGCAACTAGAAACAAATCAGTTCAAACAAAATCTAAGGTGTGTAGAGCTGTTTCGTGATTTCTGTTGTTTTTTATCCAAGTATCTCAGTTTACTGACAAATATTAGCAAATTCTGAGGACCCCTCCCCCACATGGCAAGATGGTTAAAAAGGTCCCAATGTGGGAAATCAAGAGTATATTAAACTTTACATCAAAACAAAATATGCTGATGGGCACAATCTTAATTTCATGACGATTCAATTGGTAATGATAGTTCTACTGCTTACAGTTTGAAAAGGCATCATCCCAAAATTGTTACAATCTGTAAGGAAAATAGTTCAGAATTTAAAGGTGTGACCTAGCCTTTTCCTAAGGAGGGAACTACACAGTGAATAGGGAGACCCAGGCCCCATTTCCCCGACTCATGGTGAACATCGTAGGTGGGCACAACAGCCAGTTAACTCTCACCCTCAGCGCTGCCCTATAGTCAAAGACATTGCTATGAGACTGGATATCTCTAATGTCAATTTCATCTATTTTCCTAGAAATGAATGAAGCCAGTTACTCTCAGGGAATGCTGTAGCAGTTAGAGAAGAGTCAGTTTCCCATACTTTACCTGTTTCTGCTAGTTCACCGCCTGCCATTTCTGGGAGGGCCTTTGCCTTAGGGGTTGGTCTCTCATGATTGTTAAGGTCAACATCCTCGACAGAGTCAAAAGAATCAAGCAGCACCACTGCAGGAACATAAAAGAAAAACGTGAGGAGTGTTGACAACACTGTGTGACTTTTGGTCCAATGAAATTAATCACGTGTAATACTTAAAAACAAATATTTGCAGATAAAAAGTGTAAGTGTATAGCCATGTGTCTCTTTCTACAAACATGATTTTCTGTACAAGAAAATAGACTAACAGCAACATGTACATAAGTGATTCCATATATCTACATTGATGCAGCAGGTAAAAAGCTCAAGAAAAACAAAAAAGAAAACATTTCAAACAGCAGATGGGGTCAAGATAGGCATAGAGGACACCGGACTGAGAAAGGCTTTGAAATTTAATTCCTTAGATACTTAAAATAAAGACATTTTATTCTAAATTATTTAGATGAATATTTGAATAGTCTAATTATTTGCTAATTAATACTTACCATTAGCCAGCATGCCAGTTTTCTCTTCCTCCTAAATTAAAAGAAGAAAATTACATGTTTTGAAGGCAAAGTTACATAAAATGATCACAAAAATGAACAGAGTTCTGAGAAGCAGGAGCTATGAGAGACCAGGAAGCATGTTTTCCTTCACCAGCATTTATCTGAGCCACAGTTTTGTAGGAATGTCTGCGTGTCTCTTCTAAACCTGGACAATTACCAAAATTATATTAGGCCTAAAAAAGATTTGCTTAACGTACCTAGAGGCCACTGCTCATCTACTTTGCTCAAAAAACCAAACCAAACCAAACCAAACCAAACCAACCAACAAAACAAAACAACAATAAAAAACGGCTTTTCTTTCTTTAAAAAAAGAAAAACATCAAAGAAATAAGGCTATTTCACATAGGAGCCTAAAATTATAACATTATCAATCAATCAATCAATCAATCGTTCAAAAATTAATTACCAAGTGTGAATCCAATTCCCCATTTCCTCTGTGGTTTGAAAGACATAACTCCAGACAGGCAAGCTACTAAATAACAAAGCCCACCCAATCTTTAAGGAGCCCTGCCCTTGATTCCCTTCTTGGCTATGTAGAGTGTAGCATTTCGTACAGTTAGAACTTCAGTTTCTTATTATTTTGATTCTTACTCAGCTCCCTGGGAGGATTCCATATTAGTATGCAGAGTATGCTTTCTGGATAAATGGTACTGTCATGCATTTTATTGACTAATTTTCATCCAACACCCAGACTGCCAAATTTCAAAGATAAGTATCACTAAGTTTCTAAAGCTATCATGATGTCACATCAATTTTTTGGTTAATTTAAAAATCATCTTGGTTCTTGCAAACTGAGTGATATATATTCACTCAAGGAAATGTAATCGATACATTAAAATGAAAGCATTTATGTAAAACATCAAAGTGCTATAGAGAATTTATAGTTTTATACATGTTTAAAATATCTTTGTTCTAACTGTGCCCCCAAACAGTAAACAGTGACAACCCCATTAACGGCTACGGCACAGCTTAAGTGATGAGTTACAGGGCACAGGGAGTATTTAATGGTAGCCCTGACACACACTGGTGAGCACTGAGGGCTGGCAAAACTAGAGAGCACAGCTGGATGCCAGCAGAGCAGCTTGATGCCTTATCTTAGCCATGTGAGTTCCAGACTCTAACGCTGCCCTCCTATTGGTCGTGAGGGGTATTTACAGCCTTCCATAAGGACGAGACTCACATTATAACATAGGCCTATGGAAAAGCAGCATTCACACTGTGCTCAACTTCTAAGCTTACCTTAAGGAGTCCACGTAGCAAAGGCCATCTTACATAAAGAGAGCTCCAACTATCATGATTGTTTAATTTATACTGACACCTGAGACTTGCTAAATTAACAATGAGCAAGCCATGAAGAACTCTACCCCGAGTCTTCATATGTGAGTCAGCTGAGGTGACTCGAGCAGACATTAATGGCTGCAAGACAACTGGTATGTACCTGGTTGGGAAAGCTGCCTTTTCCTGACTCAGGGTTTTCTTTGGGACGGGTCTCTTCATCTTTAGTAATCAAAGGTTCATCAGTATCCTCAGCATCTTCAAAATCATCACTGTATGTTTCTGAAGATTGTTGTTAGGACAGAAGGATCACACTGTCAAAGGCAAACTTGAAGAAGGACTGCTGGCTCGCACGGAGGCTCGCTCCAAGTACAAGCCACTGAGGTGATAGCACGAAGGAACTTCCCAATAGCGTTTTTCTTTCCTTTTTCTTAAGGAATGAGTCAATGTAAATTGAAGACTATCTCAGGGTTATTTTATTTTCTATACTTTGTCATGTTCCTTACATAAATATAAGCCCTACTGGACGTCTGCTGTTCTCCAGTCCTGGACAATGCGTGCTGTAAAGCCCCTAGGTAATATTTCAGGGCCTTTGCAGTGGAAGGAAAAGGTGTCTCCAAGTTAACTGACCTCATCTGTCTACCTTTGGGGAAGATGGGGCAGGAGCTATTTGGCATCAGTTTTTATATTCTTTACTGTTTTTGATCAGAGACTGAGATCAGTGGGCTGGGGGAGGGACCCTCTGAGCATGGAAGAACTATGGTGTGGGTGTGCACAGCAGAATGGACCAGCAGGACAACTGCGCTTGCTTCAGCGTGTGACCCGGGAGTAGGAGCTGGGACGCTTCACCCCACTACCCCTGCCTCAGTACGGTGGTCTACTGTAAATGCTCTGGCCTTAAATTTCTCATCTGTGGAGATGACAACCGTACTTACCTCAGGGAACACAGATCTGAGAGCTAAGCAGTATATAAGGAGCATTTCCTCTGCAGCATGCACAAGCTGAGGGCCAAGTAGGAGGTGTAATGAACAGTACTGACGGTAGGGTTAGAGCTGGCTTTGCTTAATCTGTGTGAGAAGTTACTGAAGCCAGACCTCCCTTTTTCTTCTTCTTTCTCTAGGGTCTTGCACACTCTAAGTAAGTACTCAGCCCTTCCTTCTAAATGGGAAAATTGCTAATGTACATTATTCTAAACTACATTTTAATATTTCATTTAGTTACTGAAAATTATAGGAAAATATTACCATATTAACATATTAATGACCAGAGTCCTTCCTAGAATCTGTCATGAATAGAGCTAGAGTGAAGTAATGAGGAAATGTCACAGGTCAGTACCCAATCTCACCAACCACGGCCACACTGAGCTAGTCTGTAGTATTCTAACCACTTTGGCAGAAGGATATTACACATTTAAAATACTCTCTTCTATTAACTTCAAAACAAGAATATGCTCTTAAAATTCAGATGAAGTAAATCACAGACAATGAGAAGTCTAACTGCTCCTGTCTGGAGACATTTACCATCCTTTATTGGCAACTTTATCTGTAAACTGATCTGAAAATGTGATCTGAAAATCCTTCTCCTCTGTCATGCTAGAGTTAAAGGGACTGGATTTAAACTTTATTGTGAACAATTTGACAAAATGTATGAAGTAATTGTTTTTAGACATCAAGTATCTGTCAGGGAAATGTGATTCTGCAGAGATATAAACAAATGAGACGAGAGTCCACAGTCACTGAGGGTGAGCACGTTTTGGAGTATGGGGGATGGTGGGCAGTTTCAATGAGCTGGGAAGACACAGAGTTCAGATGAGCACAAGCTGTGGAGCAGGAATGAGACACGAACAGGATATGTAAAGAGTTCTGGAGGAAATCCGTGTGGGTCACTGGGGATGGGTCCTTTTGGGTTGTTACTAAACACTAAACCCTCCGTGTCCAGGTTGTGTTGAACAGTTCCCTCAGGTCTCACGAGGCAGGTAAGTGGAAGGACCCCGTTTATCACTGTGGACTTTTAGAAGAAACCTCAGAAGGAAATGCGGTAAGTGTAGCAGACTAATGATTCTCAGTGGCTGTCCTAGACGCCGCTGAGTAAAACAAGAAGTGCCTCAAACGGATCACGGTGCACGTCTGAGTGTCTACCAGTGTTAAAGGAAGAATGAAATCCAAGTAATGTCATAAAACCCACAACATCCAACAAGAGCAAGAGGAGAATAGGACCCCAGACCCGCAGCGAGCAGCCAGAGACCCGGAACAGAGCAGATCATATCTATAGGAAGATCAACTTTACAGAGACTGAGAAAAATAAACATTATAAGGGGAGTGAAACACTTAAACCTCAAAGAACGTCTAGGGAAAAGGAAAGAAATGGATGCAAACAAGCAGACTGAAGAAGGGAGCAGTGGCCATAAAGGCTTAGGAGCCTAGACTGGAGCCCTGACAGGAAGTGGTCTGAGGTGGAACTCACTGCTCAGAACCTGAAGCATAGGCCTGGGCACTAAGTAGTAATGGGATCTGGACAGGGATGACAGCACAAAACGACACAGCACAAAATGGTGACAAAAGATGAAGCAACACAGGAGAGATGTTAAACATCGTCAAGCAGGATGAAGACAAGCTAAGCAGCCTGCACGGTCAGAATCTGAAAGCTACAACACAGAAGTAAAGAGAAAATCCTGTCAACACCAACAGGCAGGCAGGCAGGCAGCTCAGTGCGCCTGCATATCCACAGATTGTACATCTGTGGATTCAACCAACTGCGGACCAAAAGTATGTGAAAACAAACCAGGTCTGCACCTGACACGTGCCTTTCCTCTTTGTCATCCTCTGTAAATGAAGCAGAGTAATGCCATTTATCCTGTACTTACAGGTTTAACGTGAGCAAACTAGAAATGGCAAAGTACATGTGAGGATGTGCATGGGTCAGACGCAAATACTAATCATTTAGTAAAATCAACCTGAGCACACAGCTCCTGCAGGGGACTAAAGTCAAAAGCTCCAGATACCTAGGGAAGTGTACACACAAAGTAACTATAAAAAGAGTTGAGTGACTTCACGAAAAATGTAGGTAGTCAGAAGGAAAACATTGGAAAAAAAAAACCCAAACTATCTAAAAAGCCTACATTGAGAAAGTGTCCCTTCACTTCCTCTTATTTGTTTCATCAGGGTCTCACTGCAGAGTCTAATCTAGTCTTTAACTCAATTTCCCTGCCTCGGCTTCCCAAGCCTTGATGTGAGCCATCACACACATACTCTTTAATAATGGGTATTCCAAACAGTAAAGCTAAGACTTTGTTCTTAACAGCAGCATGAACTCGATGGCTTAGAGAGGGTTCCTCGTGCTGAAAAAAACATGTAGAAACTACAATCCAGGTACCAGAGTAAAGTCCAGTTACCGGAATACAGAGTACAGGACTGACAGTAAGCAGTGAACCAAGGCAAATCTTTACATGGATACACTTCACACTCCTTAAAAGAGCTTCAACAACAGTAATAACATATGCTGGTATTTTAAGACAAGTGGAACAAACATTACCTAAAAATAGCCATCTTGAGGCAGTATTTCAATGTTACTACAATTCATATAAAGTAGAATATTATTGAAAATACTCTAATATGGAAAAATATGTGTGGTTTCTAGCCACTAAGCAAAAATACAACAAAAAGGTTTAACTAAAAAGCCAAAAGACAGAATAGAATAGAATTCTACAAGTAAAGCAGGAGAACACAGAACAAAACAATAAAAGACGGAAAACAAGCTGGGTGTGAAATCCAGGACTCAAGAAGCCAAGGCACAAGGATTGATGGGAGTTCATGGTAGGCACAGGCTACATAGCAATGTTCTTATCAAAACACTAAAAATGAAAACAATGTTCATAACCGTATCAGTAAACTGCGTTTGTAAAGGTAGATGCTTATCAATTACACACTAGAGGCGACCGGCTTAGTCAGAAAAGCAAAACCCAGCTAGGACAAACCATTTTAAATAACACACACCCCTTTAATACCAGCACTTGGCAAAGACAGGAGGATCTCTGATTTTAGACCAGCCTGGTCTACTTAGTGAGTGTAGGGCTAGCCTCCTTTACAGATAAGTCAAAGCCAGCCAAAACTGTAAAGACAGACTCTATCTTTAACACAGAGCCAGAAGAGAGAACAGGCTGTTTCCTGCCACCACATATTGGAGGCTGTTGTTCTGTCGTTGGACCCCACAGTCTCTGCACAAAACATCACCACCCAGCTTCAACATAGAGGGCAGTGGTTCTTACTTAAAAATTCTTCACTGTTGAGATTATAACCGGCACTGTACACTCTGCCTCTCAGAGAACTTACATGATTTACCTTTTCAGTACTGTCCTTACACACGTTTTGTACTATAAGTCGTATCATTTTTTTCAGTGCAGTTACCTGGCAGTTCCTCGTGTTCTGATTCATTCTCACGTCCACCTTCAGCTGGTTCTACATTACCTTGATATCTGGAATAACATTTAACATGTACTATTACAGATATATATATATATATATGTATATATATATTCATACAATACATGCTGTATTGTTTTAAATTTTCTAGAAATTCAAAATTTTAAATTATGTGTTTTCAAGTTCTACCAATTTTTTTTACCAAAGCTAAAAATTGGAGTGATAGAAGGAAAACATTTTGAAAACAAAAGATTCTTAGAGCTTAAAATTAAATTATAGCAGCATAAATGATCAAACAAAAGTATTATTTTTCTTAAATACAAACCACATAGTTTTATATGTGTGCATATGAATATGGATATGCACTGTTCCATGAATTAGGCAACTCTTCTTCACAGAGATTAGGAATTATGAGATATGAGAATTAAGTAAAGTTTACAGGAAGGCCAAAACAACAACTCCATAAAATGAGATTAGTATTTGTATGCCAAGAAGAAGTTTAACTCTTAATGGAAGCTGAGCTGGGGCTCGCAGCGGTTTGGATGATAATGGCCCCATAGGGTGATACTCTTTAATACTTGTTCCTCAGTTGGTCGAACTGTTTGGGAAGGATTAGGCGTGGCCCTGTTGGAGAAGGTGTGTTACGGGGGCTCAGTCTGTATGGTTTCAAAAGCCCAGTGTTCCCAGTTAGCTCTCTGTGCCTGGTGCTGCGGATCAAGATGTGAGCTCTCGGCTGTTCCTGCTGCGTTTTCCTGGTGCTACTGTATCTGCTGGACCAGAAACCAAGCATCTTTAAAGTTGGTCACAGTTTCCACTCACTATTCTACCAGCTCTTTCAGTTCTACCTTTGTGTTCTTAAAACCCTAAACAAACTGATTTCATTTATAAGAAGAAACACGACTCTATGGATAGTTAAGCTAAGGAAGGTAAAGATCTTAGAAAGGTTCAAGGATGCCATGATTAACTGTACAACAGTGACCAGCTCAATCAACTAGGATTTCTATATAAATAAGGTTCCTGATAACCAACAGAGTTACCACACGCAGAGGTAAGACACAAGCCAAACCTGTTTTTGCTTCTTTGCATTTATAATACAAATTTATAATAAAGCCCTGGATTTTTATTTTCCTCTGCCAATAGAGAGCCAATTTCTTTCCTAGCAAAGACTTGGCAGTATACTACTATTAAGGTATGAAATTTCAGGTATCTAAAGGCAGAATGGAGATTCAATTACACCTTAACATACTCTGTCTACACATAAGAAAAACCATGACTATAACGAACACAGAATATAGTTAAAAAGATAAACTTTGAGGTGGGAAAATGGCTGTTGGTAAAGTGCTTGCCAGATAAGCAAGATGACTTGAGTTCCTATCCCTGGAAACCACATAAAAAGCAAGGCACAGTGCTGTGTGCCTGTAATCCCAGCGATGACAAGCTGGACACAGGTGGATCCCTGAAGCTTGCTGGTCAGCCGTGACTGGCAATCTCCAGGGTCACTGAAGGCTGCATTTCCGGAAAAGGTGGAGAGAAATTAGGGAAGATGCCTACCACCAAACCCTGGCCTCCATATATTAAAAAAAAGAAGCTGAGATTTGTCGGTTTATCTACTAGAATACTAGAATTCATGCACATATAGAAAAATCACAAAGTTAGTTAATATTTTTATTGTATTTACCTATGTAAAACTCTGAATTGTGCAGAGTCGTCAGAATCCAGTTCTTGATTTAATTTTGAATAATCAATAGAAGATGTCAAGCCTTTCTCAAGCCTGGCAAAGAACTGCTCTTTCTCCTCTTGTTCTTCTAATGTGTCCAGGCCCAAACCTAGAGTGCTATGATGGAGCTCAGAAGCAACCAATTCTACAGAGAAATGAATGAGAAATAATTTTGTTAATGTGCACAACTTTGAAAAAACTCAGTAATGCTTTTTTTATGGACACTATACAGGAAGCTCCCACCCACCAAGCAGAGCTACACAAGGCTGTAAGTTTGAAACTGTCTCTAAGTTATGATTCTGATTCTCTGGGGAGATATATGACCTGTCTGTATGGTCTGGCGATGTAAGCTGAGGGACAGTCTCTGACGGTCAGGAACAGTGACTTCCCCATTCAGACCCCAGGCTCACCATTAGCTTCTAAGCTGTCAACACTTAAGACGGAGGTTCCACTGCTCTTAAGAAACTGGACTTTTTCATTTTCCTCTTCCATGTCCGTAATAGGTTGATAGGTCTTCTTTGTCTTCAAATAGCTCACATTTGTCCCAAGCAGTCCTGAGGACAAGACTACGAGTTGGTATTCATGTTTATAGTCAGGGACCTGTCTATATCCAGGGAGCTGTCTGGTTCATAATGCCAACACAAGAATACTGTCTTATTAACTTTGTGCTTAAAGACTACAAAACAAATCTGTCATACTATACAAAAAAATAACTAGACCTAGAATTCACAAAAATCTATAATTCTGTTTGATTACAGTACTCTTAATTTTAAAATGAACATTTCTAAAATTTGCATAAGATTCCTTTACACAGTTTTGCTGCTTGAAGTAGACGGTGGAGAGTATGAGCCAGCACACAGAACTCAAGGTAGAACAAATACGAGGTCTACACAAGATCCTTGTTGGTTTAAGTATCATTCCAAGAAAATACCAGAACACATTTTTCAAACACTGGGAAAGGCTCACACCTGGGTATGTGTAATATTGTTGGGGAGGGGGATGATATCATAGTCTCTAACAATATTTTTTGAATGTTTTCCTTTCTCTGAAACTGAACTATAGTGGACATATTAAAAATGTAAAAACAAACGAACCAACACATGTTTCATGATTGATTCCTGTAACAGTCAGCTTCAGCTACCTACTTGATGCAGATCCTTGGCTGGATTCCTGGATCAAGTTCTTTATGGCTTTATGTGAGCAATGGTCTTACAAGGTCAGGCAGTAATTTCTACACTGCTGTACAAAGTCAAGGCCTACCCACAGATGTTACGGATGACTAAGTGTGAACCATGTTTGGGGCACTGCTGTGGCAACTTCTCACTCTGGCTCTAGAGCTGGGCAAAAGAGGTGACCCAGACAAAAAAGGCTCATCAGAGACAACACAACAGAAACTCTCAGATAATGTGGTTACAGTTTCACTTACTAAGCAAAACCCATTAGCTTTATGACAACTAAAAAACAAAACAAAACTCCAATATCCCAACAGAATTTGGTCAGTTTTACTGTTTAATGGTAGCTACTCAAGACTGGTAATGGATGTATCCCCCCTCAGGATGGATATGGAGGTCTATCAAAGCTTCTTCAATCTGATGGCAGGACTCTTGTGATTACAATAATGCCTGGTAATAGAACACACTCTGAATTCACTAAACGCTTGTGATGGGGTCAGGGCAAGATACACTCTGGGCATAGTATAGTGGAGCTCTTTTGTGGGCTTGCGAAGGCTAATGGGTTTGTGCCTTGTCTAGCTTTCTCTGCTATTTTACTGACTATACCTACTTTGGATTGAGAACTTCTTAAAAAAAAAAAAACCTGATAATTTTAGTTGCTACAGGCAAGTGCTTTTATTCCAAGATCTATTCTTTCCTTTTTTCTAGTATCTTCTAGAAAAAAAAAAGGTTTTAATGCCAATCAAGTCCCAAATCCTTAACAATAAATTTCAAATTACTTTACCCTTTGATATTTTTCTTATTTATTTTATTCATTCATTCACTCACTCGCTCATTCACTCACTTTATATCCTGATGGCACCCCTCCCCTCCCAGTTTCTCCTCTTCCCCCATCTCACCCCCAGCACATCAAGTCACTGCAGGACTGGGCACATCCTCCCCCTCCCCCCCCCCCCCATAGAGGACAGTTAAGAGAACTAGTTAAGAGCCTAGTTAAGAGAACAGGATCCTCAGGCAGGCATATCTTTTTTGAACACTAACGGAAAAAATGATTATAGAAAAGAATTCTTTACAGGCATACTTAGCATTGTTGCATGGTGTGGGGGAGTCATGAAAAATCACCCTGATGCTTTAACTGAGGAAATCCTTTTATGAATTGTAGCGTTAAAAACAAAAAAGCAAATAACACCAACACCAGTAAAATGCTAATGAGAACTGTGAGATCTATGCTGACATGGGAAGAGAAGCCTTCCCATCCATTCAAGGCTCCCAAGTCCAGGAGTGCCACACAATGTGGAAGGGCCCCTGTGGTGTTCTAAGCTCAAACGAGAGAACACTTTATGTTAGCAGGGAGCCAGAAGGGTTACTACAGGACGATGTGAAGCAGTGATACTGAGTCTTACTGGACAAGGCAGAGGAGTCAGTAGGGAAGCATGGGCTAAGAAGTTAGGCCCAGAGGGATCCAAAGGTGTTTCTAGAAGACAGAATAACTGAGTGTGGCTGGATCACATGAGGTAGAGAGAGCTACCATCAGATTATGTAGAACCTTAACTGGCAGTTTAAAGAATTCAGGTTCAATCCTGTCTGAGGGATGAAAAGAAAAACAAACAAACAAAAAACTTGCAACAATTATAAAAGCCATAGGTAAAAAATCTTCCTGTCAACAGGAGAAACAGAAAAATGTTATTACTCAACATGGTTGTGCTTAACCCTGGCCCACAAGTACTGCAAACACAGCAGTAGTTGTTTTTCTTTACAACTGTGGCAGCATCATGAAGAGAAGTCTGTCATACACAGTGTGACTTGCTTCAGGTCAGAAACAGCACTACATATGATACACACCTATTGTATATGTGAGCAACACTTAAGGTCACATTGCATGTGACTGGGGACATCCTGGGGAAAGTATGAAGACGTGTGAGAGAAGATGTTACAGGTGAGAAAGCTTCCCATGACTTAGTAGCAAACGGAGATCCCACATTAAACCTGTTTGTTAATTGGTTACATGGACACAGCGGCAGATTATTTATTAAATTACCCTAAGTCTATTTATATCATTAGATATATGTAAATATACTCACTCAATTTATCTCCTTAATTTGAATGGATATGAATGGTCTTAATGCAAACTAATGCAGAAAGGCATTCTCGGTTACATGACGTATAATACGAAGGTCGACTGGAGCCTCAGAAATCCACCCCATTAGTATTACTTCCTTTACAGTGTACTGGTGCAGTAGTACAGTCTAGAGTTAAGTCTTGACTGACCTCTTGTGGTCAAATGATTTAAAACAACAACAACAAACTTTACCATCATCTTCAAAACCATCTTCAGCTATCCACCAAGGGGCCGTGTCTTTCTTCTTTCTGTCTTTGTTAGGCTGGCTAGGTGTTTCATTTGAATTTTCAAAAGAATCATCTGAAAGCTGAATTAAATACAAGTTACTAAATTTTAAAATCCATTTCAAATTACAAAATCCCAGACATTACTACAATATTTGCTTTTATTTTTTACTTCTCACAGTCAATTATCACATGAGCAACGGCCTAAGAAATAATGTATAAATCCTATCTTCAGACACTGGTGGTCAAACTTAAAACTCAAGAATATGTCTTTGAATACCAATATATATGCAGAATTAAACAAGCAAGATACTGTGGTGGTTTGAATGGAAATGGCCCCCATAGGCTCATCGGGAGTGGTACTATTAGGAGGTGAGGCCTTGTTGGAAGAAGTTTGTCACTGAGGGTGGCTTCGAAGGTTTCAAATGTTCAAGCCAGGTCCCAGGCCATCTTCTTCCTGCTGACCCAGATCCAGATGTAGAACTCACAGCTCCCTCTCCAGCACCATGTCTGTCTCCCTGCCATCGTGCTTCCCACCATGATGAGAATGTACTAGCCCTCCGAACCTGTGGGCCAGCCCCAATTAAATCTTTTCCTTTACTAAGAGTTGCTGTGGTCATGGTGTCTCTTCACAGCATCAGAAACACTAGATAAGACAAGTACAACAACAAAGTAAGAAAATCTGATCAATATACTTGCTTAGAAAAGAAATAGATGATGACATCCTATATTCTGGACATTTTCTAGGGCCTAAGAACAAGAGGCAACTGAGCAAACCTCTTATGGTGACAGAGTTCTGGGGTCTTAGTGGGTGAGATGTAGTAACCACGGAAACAAACATTTTGTCCCAGATATTAATAAACATGTATGCATTTGCCCTTTTCTGCTCCTTGGCTATTATTTTACTACAATTCTGAATCACTTCTAACCTCAACAGCTCTCTCCCTTCTAGCCAATAAGGAAGCCTTCCTCTTTCGAGATAACAGAGAACTAAAGGACACTCTCCTCCTCATCCCATCGCCAAGCTTGAATTCTGTGAGACTGCCTCCCCACTCAAAAGTCACCACTGTTACTCCTCTGCTCTCAAGAGAACCTGCAGAGGACTCACTTTCCCTCTCCATCTCCTGGCTCCTTGGCTATGAAGTCTTGCTATCTTCACTTCCTTAGCCTCCTCTCTTCCCACTCACCTCCCAGTTTCCCGTTCAGCACTATGTATCTCTAGTGCCCACTTTCCAAATGCCTGTCACAAAGAAAAAATGGTCAGTCACCCATCAACCACATCATGGTGACTGACACCTCACAGAATGCCCTACCTAGGAATTGAGCAGCGTCCTTCCTGGTTCTCTTTAGCTCTGTGGCCTTGTACATAGCTAGTTAACAGTTAGTTAACTTCATCCAAGATTTCTTGTTGACTGTTGTTACAGTATATTTGAACCTGTTTCTAGTTAGGGTGTGTCTCAGCCCTTAGTGCACATCTTCAATCCCGCTGGCTAGAATACAGACACACCCTTGGTACTCATCTTTGATCTTTAATGAAGGTAAAGTTAGTTTGTAGAAGGAAGTACCCATGTTTGAAAGTGATGTCTAATTGAGTGGCAGACAAAGTGACAAATCAGAGAAAGATTTGAGAGAAGAGGATATGCCCAACACTCATGAAAAGAGAGGGGAAAGGGAAGGTGCTTATGGGAAAGAGACAGTGCAGAGGAAGAGAGTACAGTACAGGAATACAGTAGAGTTCATGGAGAGCAGTGCAGAAGAGCATACAGTACAGGAATACAGTAGAGTTCATGGAGAGCAGTGCAGAAGAGAGTACAGTACAGGAATACAGCAGAGTTCATGGAGAGCACAGTGCAGAAGAGCATACAGTACAGGAATACAGTAGAGTTCATGGAGAGGACAGTGCAGAAGAGTATACAGTACAGGAATACAGTAGAGTTCATGGAGAGCACAGTGCAGAAGAGAGTACAGTACAGGAATACAGCAGAGTTCATGGAGAGCAGTACAGAAGAGCATACAGTACAGGAATACAGTAGAGTTCATGGAGAGCAGTGCAGAAGAGAGTACAGTACAGGAATACAGTAGAGTTCATGGAGAGGACAGTACAGAAGAGAGTACAGTACAGGAATACAGCAGAGTTCATGGAGAGCAGTGCAGAAGAGCATACAGTACAGGAATACAGTAGAGTTCATGGAGAGCAGTGCAGAAGAGAGTACAGTACAGGAATACAGTAGAGTTCATGGAGAGCAGTGCAGAAGAGAGTACAGTACAGGAATACAGTAGAGTTCATGGAGAGCAGTGCAGAAGAGCATACAGTACAGGAATACAGTAGAGTTCATGGAGAGCAGTGCAGAAGAGAGTACAGTACAGGAATACAGTAGAGTTCATGGAGAGCACAGTGCAGAAGAGAGTACAGTACAGGAATACAGTAGAGTTCATGGAGAGCAATGTAGTAGAGGGAGAGGGCAGAGCTGCACAGAGAGGGAGAAGGAGGCAGTTTTACTGATGGAGTTTTACAGAGATAAGCTAGAGAGAGAATAGACTATACAAAGATGAAGACAGAATGAGCCAGAGAATGGGAAGGAGCCAGAAGATTAGAAGGGATTGCTAGAGGTAGTTTGAGGTCAAGCAGAACAATTCAGAGGCCAAGAGAAAAGCCAGATTGAATAAGTCAGCTGGGAGAGGAGTCTGATCCAGGACAGTCGAGTTGAACAAGCCAGCCAGAGCTCAGAAAGTACAAGAAAGGGTGAGTCCATTCAGCAGTAAGTCACAGAGGCGGAAAACATTCTAAGCCTAGATTAGATTGTATGGAGGCTAGAGGCTTCCAGGACTAGGCCTACGTTAGCAGACAGAGGCAACCTCAGAGATGACAGTTACATCAGGCAAATAAAAGTTACTCTTACTGCCTTCCTCGTCCTTTTCCATTCTCCTTCTATAGCCCCCCTACCCCCACTCCCTGGGGAGAAATCATGTTTATTACCTGCCTTCTCGGTGTTAGGATCTGGACCTGGTTTATCTCACTCTTTAAACAACCTCGAAGAGATCACTTATGAGAACCTGAAACCCAGTTACACGTGCTAAAGGGTGAAGCAAGTGGGATCCAGATCTACTGAGGAACCACTGAGGACTGTCTGCTTCCCACTGCTGGCCATGCACCTAGGAAGGTGACCGTCTAAGGTCTGAATGTCTGGTATCCCTATCACTTTCCAGGTGGCCTTTAAACACAGTACCACACGGAAACATTCCACTTCTTGCCTCCCGAACCAAAGTTTCTTTGTTTCCATACAGGGATAGACCCACTGGCCACTCAGAGCTATGGCAAAGATCAGAAAGACAGAGCACGAGTCTCCTCCCTTCCAATACACAGTAGGTGTTCTGGCTTTCGAAACCTTCTCCACTGCCTTGCAGGTTACTATCATCACACAGAACCAGAAAAATGGCCCTCAGATAGTAAAGATACTGCAAATCAGGGCCCTGGTGAACGAATACATGGGGGGTGGGAATAACAGAGCATACGACTCGCCAATTTCATGCCTAGGCCAACATTAGAGATTAACATATATCCACACTCGCACTTGCATGATTGGTCAGAGCAGCGTTATTCATGACTGTCCGAAATGGAAGGGCCCCAAATGCTGTCAATTGAATACTTAATAAGCAAGGTGCATTCTATCTACAAAATGGCAAACTACTCACTAAAGGCATGCTGTCGCACACATAAACCCTGAAAACACCATGTTAAGTAAAAGAAGCCAGACTTCAAAGACCACACAGCCTATATGGTTCCATTTCTATGAATATCTGTAACAGCGAAACTTGGAGACAAAGCAGTAAGTGACAGCCTAAGGCTGGGGAAGGACAAGGAGCCCAGAGAAACTGCTAAAGGATAAGGGGTTTCTTCTTAGGAATGATACATGTATTCTGCAACTGACTGGTGAAGCCTATGTAATTCTAAAACAGTTGTCATACATACTATACGTGGGTGAATTGAATGATGTATAAATTATAACTGAAGAAAGTTAACTTTGAAAAAAAATGGGTTGAACCACTCTCCTATAACCAGAAATTGAGCAAAATGTTTGTTCAACATGGTTCTCTCCCTCTCCGTGTATGTGTATATGTGTGCCTGCGTGCGTGCTTGCGTGAGCACGTGCACACATGCACCATGAAGGGAACCGCTGGAGAGACTGGGTGAGAAGATGGCATTGAGCTAACAGGTGCCAGCATTTGAAATGAGAACGAACTGAGGACTGCTGGGTAGTTCTGTAGGTGGGAGAGAAGGCATGTGCTGATGGGGTGGGTAATGTTTTCAGATGAAAGCGCTTACAAGACAACTTTACAATAAATACTACAAGAAATACGGCTTTAGCTTACCTCCTTCATAAACCGTTCAAATTCTTCATCAAGGTCTACTTTGGAATAGTGGGCCATAACTAATAATTTTCACGTCACAAAGAAAGTATCCTAAAATTATTTACAGCATTGGAAACCCTGAATGGCAGAAACAGAAGAAAAAATAAACACCTCTTGAGGAAAACAACATCATTAAAGCAACACTACTTTAAACTTCAACTTATCAAGACAGTCTTGCATATGGACACACTGATATAACTTGACAATTATACTGCAATTGCAATACATCATTGGAAGTCTAATTCATTGAAACTAATTGTCTTGTGAATGTTATCTTCTCAAGGTCAGTTAAGAGGTGGGCTCTGAGATACTTTCCTGTATATGTATTTGTCTCTGCTAATACCTCTCATAATCAAGGTCCACACAGAGAATATTTTTTTTTATAAAACGCAGGAAGTGGAGGGACCATTTTTTTTTCTTGTAAAGCACAGTACAGGTTGTCCTGCTTCATTTATGTATTTTCAAATTAAGGGTTTTGCAAAATGGACTTTCTACAACCAGGGATTTTTTTCCAGATATAAACAAAGTGAATTTACAAGACTCAGAATATAACAAAGAATTTAATGATGCATATCTGAAATCCCTACACTTTAATTGGGAGGCCAGCCTGAGTTTCAGGTTAGTCTGAGCTATACAATAGAACTGTCTTAAAATATCCCCAAGGAGCACAAAATACCCTTGAAAGTTAATGACATGCACTAATTACTATTTATGTTTCTCTTGAAACAAAGGCAGGCTAAACAAAACCGAATACCTTGAATGGGATCTAGTCAAGATGCAGCTTAAAGCTCAACTTCAGATAGGTGAGGTCATCTTCAGATCCTAACTTCTGGATTTAACTCTTTGGGGCAACACAAACAAACCCTACTTTTCTTTTCTAAGGGTAGCAGCGAGAGGACTCGAGCGTATAGTTTGCCCACCATCTTCCAGGAGAACACCTAATGCTTTTATTTGCATTTTCGACCAATAGGTCCAAGGGACAGGATGAGGAGTTGGACAAGCAACTTAGTCAGAGGCAAACCCCATGAAAGGGCCCTCAGCCAGGTGTGTCCAGGCTGCAGGAAGCGCAGATTTGGCGGCTGGCTCGAAGCAAATACACACCAACTTGAAGTCCTGGCAGAAGAGCGGAATAACGCGAAAAACAAAGTTCGGAGACCGGGCCTGAGGTACAACCTGGAAACAACAGGGTCGCGGACCACCACAACGCCTCACCTACCTGCTCCTGGGATCCCGCGCTCTCCCGGAAAGTCTGGGGCAGCCAGCTGTTGTCAAGGCAACATACCTCCACGGGCGGGCTCCGGGGTATCACGTGATCCCCTTGCCATGTGACCCACGGAGCATCCAGACAAGCTGCCGGTCTTCCGGTGTCTTTCAAATAAAGATTGGAACCATCACGGCTCTGCAGGGTGTGGTGGCCTTAAGGGATGTGGGCGCCTCAGCAGTGTGCACATCCTGCCTTCTCTTCACTCCCTGAAATTCTGAACTCAGCCTGCCAGCCGCGAAGACCCGGGCGCAAGCGCACAATCTGGAGCTAGCGCTTGGCTTCCTGGGAGTTGTAGTTTAGAAATTTTGTGCTCGTCCTTCTGCAGCGGGTTTCTCTTCTTTCCAACCTTTTCATTTGAAAACTGTTGTCCAGGTTGAAAGTTTTAAAAAACGAATTACGAGGGTTTATTCCCTTCACGTAATAAGCCATGTATGAGTGCTGTGAGAAAAATACAAACGTATTAGAAGTAATTCTGGTGTTAGAAGAGACGTCCGCCACCCAGTGGACAAGCAGTTGAAAATACACAACACCAAGATTCTCAGAGCCTTGCACTCGCTCAGCAGCTCTGTTTTTTTCTGGTATCTCACTTTTCAAAACCATCTTCTACAATGGCTTGCTTGAGTCTTTTGTGCTCCCTTCCTCCCTTTCCCTACCCGCTCTCTCTATCCCCCTTTTTTCTTTCGCTCTCTGGATACGTGTACTCACCCAGACACACCAAATCAGAGGACACCATTTTGGAATGAAAGTAAAATCTTCAAACAGTAAAGGCCCGAACTTTTCACTCAACAATACATATCGACATCTGAGTGTGTACAAGCCAGAAACAATAATAGAGACCGGTTTTAAGCTACCATTTATTGAGCACTTGATGAGAGCTTTATGTATATTATTAAATTCTTATAGTTTTCAAGTCAATTTAATTCAGCTTATGGCTTTGTTTTTAGTACATATTGAACTGAGCACATTCCTTGCCCTATAGACGTTGGTACTGTGACACAGACAAGTAGCCCAGACAACTGTTAAAGGAGTGCAGTGAGAAGAATTATGGTGACTGGTCGCATACATGAGCTGAGAAAGTTTGGGGATTTTTCCACTTGAGGTCTCATTTCAGTCTCACTCATTATAGTTTTTTTTTTTTTTTTTTTTTTTTTTTTTTTTTTACCATCAACTTGCTAGGGTCCAAGACTGCCAGAGAATGATACTGCAAACTCAAAAGGCAAAGAGCATTTATTCAGAAGAATTTCCTGCATGGAGGGGTCTCCCCGTTCTGGAATGACACCTAGTGGGTTTGCAGACCTAGCTTTTATAGTCAGTTAGGGGAATGCCAGGGAGGGGTATGAGACCTTTTACCTTGATTGGTTAACTCTATCTCTAGAGATCTGACTCTGACTTAGGGCTCTGGAGACTTATCAGGTTGTGTGTGTGTGTGTGTGTGTGTGTGTGTGTGTGTGTGTGTGTGTGTGGTGTCTCTTGTTCATTCTAGCTACCTATTCTTACCTCAGACTAGATGACAAGGTGTCCTGAGATTGTCTGCCTGCAGCTTAGTTGGCTGTTCACAGGACCTTGAATCCATGTTCTCATTTCTGGGAAACAGAAACTTAGGCCTAGTCTCCCAAACTGACAACATGCAGTCTGTCATGGAGTCAGCCTGGCTGTGAGCTTAGTCTCTTCAAACTGAGTATTTGACCAATAACTGTTTAACTATCAGTTCTAGTAGATTCTGTTCCTACTGTATACGAGGATCATCTTCTACCCTCACCCTTCACCCTCACTAATATTGTGGAATTAATAACCTTCACCATTCTGCTGAAAATTTCTCGCTTAATTTATCCCCTAAAACTCCCAAGTCACAAGAACAACTTTAGTGCATGCAAACCCAGAGTTGCTTTTCTTACTCCATACCTTTCTTCCTTTATTGGTCCTTCCTCTTATAGCACACAACCATCATGAGAAGACACCCTTGTCTGTCTCTCAGAAGAGAGATAGTCTGTAATTTCTTCACCCCTTCTCTCTTGATCTGTAAGCCATGTCTGAGTCTTATCTGTTGCAGTGGCTTCTCCCAGCACACAACTTGGAGCTTCAACCGCTCTTACTGATCTTAAGCCTTACTAGATATTTCCTCGTCTCACTCGAGCTGTCTGTGGAAGTTACTACTGAGGGATCCTCTGTTTAAATGTTTTCTTTCCTCCTACCAGTCTATTCTAGGGAATTATATCCACCTTATTCCTTTTTTGTTAGATTTTCTAATTCAGCTTCTACCTACAACAGGCTGCTAAAACAATTCTTGGTGGTGCCACTAATTTTCTCATAGGGTGTTGCTGGATTGAAGAAAACAAGTTTCTATGACAAAACCTTAGTTAAAATCAAAATCCCATTTGTTCTTGTTCTAAATTTCCTTTTGAACTCTAGTGTCCTATATATGATCACCCAATTCATACATATTCACATAATACCCTAGAAACATCTCTCTATAGACCAAACTGTCCTCCAACTCCGAGATCCTCCTGCCTTTACCTCTCTACCCCATTCACTACCCCAACCGCCCACTAGAGCCATCTCTAATGTAATAGAAGCCTTGCTCTTTTGCACGTGTGTATGTGTGTATGTGAGAACACCTGTGTGTGTGTTTGTGGAGGCTACAAGTTGATGATTGGATGTCTTCCTCAACTGCTTTCTACCTTATACATTAAGGCAAGGTCTCTTACTAGAACCCAGAGCTTACTGATTCGACTAGTCTAGTTATCCAGCTTGCTCTGAGGATCCCCTGTCTCTGCCTTGAATGCTGTGATTACAGCCATCTGCTTTTCCCACCTGGCTTCTGAGGGTCCCTTTCACCCCAGAAGCCTTGATTTTATTTTCTTCCTATACCTGTTTCTCTATCTATACTTTTCATTGTACCATGAGACACAGTGTGTAATTACTTGACAGAAATCTTAGTTTTCTCTTCCCTATATTAAAACAGTCATGTCAAACTATCTTTGAAATGTGTCTTCCTTCTATTACCTTCTCTAAATCTTAAGTGCTAATGCTTTGACCCACAACATTATTTCCTGATCTACTTTCCTAGCCTGCTACTTAGCACACTGTCTATATAATGACATTGTCTATTTGACAACGTAAACTAGGTTAGTTCATTATTAAGGATCCTTTGAAGAATTCATCTGGGTATGGCATGGAAGAGACCATGTGACACAGTTCCTGTCTCTGGACCATAGCCAGCAGGATATGGGGGCCCCTAGAGTGCTGAGGCTGGATATAGGTGTAAGGTTGGTTTGCATAATAATGCCTCTCTCTATATATTATCTCTACAGGACACACACACACACACACACACACACACACACACACACATATTCATTTTCTTCCTTTGGGGAATGTTGGCCTTGCTAAGGTTATCAGGGAATGTTCTCTCTGACAAGGTTAATGACATTATGATAGTCAGAAACAGCACAATTCTAGGAGGTGAGTGTGTGTCTGGTGTTCCTTCAGGATAGCCCTTACGGCTGTGGGGAAAAACTTTGAAAACACGAGTTCAAGAATATATAAATCAGTGTGGGAACTGTTTTTAAAAATAGGATTTCTCAACTACACAAAATATAAGGATGCAATTATTAGTTGTATGAGGGGCTTCATAGACTTGAAAGGCAGCTGCACTAAATGAGCCAGCTTATTCAGAAAGATATTAAGAAGACATGATTTGGTCAATAGAGGGAAAAAACCTGGATCATGAAAGAGAAAAGAATAGTTTAAAAAACAAGAGCATGCTAAACTAAATACAAAATGTATGATTCAAGTAATAAAGGGACACCAGGAAGTGAAATGGAGTTGAATCCTGTGTTCGAGGAGATAAACAGATTTAGGTAGTGGTGATCTCATGCAAGCTCCCACCCAGGTAAGCTTATTGTTTGTGTTTGCAGTTGAAGAGGGCGTAGTTTAGACTTTTAAATCTGGAATGAACTACTATCCAGAAATGATCCAAATCTTGAGGCTGGAAGACATAGGCTTTTGATCTGGATCTTGAGGAATAGTGGCCATTAAGCTTAGGTGTAGGCACGGTGGTACACTCCTTTAAATGAGAGACAAAGGTAATCGTATTTCTCAGTGCAAGGCCAGCCTGGGACTGAGCAAGTTTTAGATGAAGAAAAGATTAGGTCCAGCCATGGTGCTACACATCTTTAATTCCAGTATTCAGGAGACAGAACCATGCAGATCTCTGAGTACAAGGTTTGTCTAATAGAACAATGGGGCCGTGTTCCAGCTCTAGAAAGCAGCAAATGCAGCTTCAGCCATTTGGCTCTGTCTTTAGAGTTAAGGGGCTAAGACTCAAAATTTTTCCACACTGAATCATATGGTATACCACTCACTAAGTTTCTGATACCCTGTTTAACTGTTAGACTTTGTTATTTTTTAGTTATGTTTTGAGAACTTTGTGCTGGGCATGTCTGCATACATTTTTATGTTAATCAATTTTGCTAACTACATTTTAAAGTAGATAGTGGTAGCTACACTGTAGAGAAGCGAATATTTAAGGAATAAATTTCTGAAGTTCACAAAACAAAAAAGAGGCGTATCTAAGATCCCTGCTCTGACATACCGACTGAAAGATGCCCAATGTTAAATACTGCATAATACTAATTCTCATGGTAAGCACACATCTACCTAAAATGTGTATGAAATAGAAAAGTAAGTAAGAAATACCATTAAGTACCATTGAGATAGAGCAAAGATTCCCACATTAAAAGTTATTCATAGTTGTTATAGCTTTCAGATGAGTTATTCCTGGACTGCCGCAGACATTGATCTACATCTTGTTTTGTTCAGCTCCAAGTTGAGGCTCTCAGGGATAAGAACTATACCTGACAAATAGCCCCCATTTTGCTTTCCAGCAGCAACAGTGCAGCGTGAGAATGTGGTCAACATCCACAGCATAGCAGTTGTGAGACCTGAAACAGCAGAGAGATCCAGACGCAAGGCATCCTGAGATTGAATTAAGGAGCAGCAAATTTAGTTAAATTTAGTTTAAAAAAATAGTTAAATTTAACAAAGTACTGTTTCTTTACCTCTTCTTCAGATGTGGGTTCCCTTTACTTAGGTAGGTAATAGGAAAGACACTGAAAGCTTTGTGCTATCCTGGTCATAAGAAAATTAAGTTTAAAGGCCATATAGAGCTGCTTTTATGTGTTATTGTGAGTATTTACTTTTCTCCATTTGTTCATATCCTGATTCCCTTTGTTTTAAATAAATTTGTCTTAATTCTTTTACACATGAAATCTAGTGTTCAAAGTTTTAGCTGATGTTATAATTTTTCCCTAAGAAAAATAAAAATAATTATACATAATAGAATTTTCAGAAATTGTGCAGTCATCTTTGTGATGATTTAATGTTTCTGAAACACAGGCAGATGCTCTTTCCCTAGGGTATGCAGAGCTGCCAGTTGACAATTATATTGTGACGGCATGAATGGTGATTCAGTTATGAAACTTTTAAAAATGATTTTACAATAATCCTGTAAATGGCCACTGGGGGGTACCAGCAACCATAACAATTTGACTATACTTCTAAATAAGGTAATTAACAATGTGGTTTCATATTTGTTATATAAATGGAAAATTACAAGGATGCTAAATTGGGCTTCATCAAGTTAAAAAAGGTGTTATTTTATGAAAGCCCTTATAAGAGGATGAAAAGATAAGCTAAAGAGAAAACACTTGGACATTAGACTATATAGAGAATCATCAAGGCTCAATAGTTAAAAAAATTAGAAAGTGGAGCAAAAGCGGGAGCAAGTGTTTCATGAAAGAGAAAATGAGAATGACTAGATGTATCCTCTCCCCTTAGTTTGATTTCTTCTACTATGATAAACACCACGACCAAAAGGAACTATTTAAATGGCGTACACTTTCATTGTCACAGTTCATCATTGGGAAAAGTTAGGGCAGGAGCACAAGCAGGAACCTAGAAGTGGGAACTAAAGCAGAGTCTGTTGAAGAACATTGCTTACTGCTTGCTTCCTCTGGTTTGCTCAGATACCTTTCTTACGTAGTTCAGGCCAACCTGCCTAGGGAATGGCTCCTCCTACAGTGGGCTGATTCAATTAACGAAATGTCTCAAAGATAGGGGCATAGGCCAATTCAAATGGAGGTAAGAGATTACCTCTTCCCAAGTATGTCTAGGTTTATGTCAAATTGACAAAAACTAACCAGCATACAAAAGATATGTTTCTTCAACAAAAAGCAAAATTAGCCTTTGATCATTATGCATAATGATTTATCATTTTTTCCTGTGAAATAGCAATAGAAGACTAAAGATAAAGTGATTTTCAAGTGTTTAACTTATAGTTCCTCCTTTGATATAAATTTATTAAGTGATTAAAAGTGAACCAGAAACTTATTTTGGCAATAGCATATTTCCTTTAACTTGATACATTTAAAATTTTTATATCTTAGAGAGAGAGAGACAGAGAAAGAAAGAAACAGAGAACACAAAGTTGGGAGTATGGGGTAGAACAGGGAGGAGGGATGGGCAGGAGTAGGTATGAATATGATCAAAATACATAGTATGCATGTGTGAAATTTCAAAGAATTAATAAAATAGTATATTAAGAACTAAATATTCTAAAATAAAATTAATAGCCCCCTTGAGTCTTGTAACTCTTACGAAGGCATTTTATTAACTTAGCTGTAGTCTCAGCTTGTATTAAAATACCATTAAAGTAATGATAACTTCTTGCCAAGAATTACCATGTTTCTGAAAGGCATTTTTTTTTTATTAACTTGAGTATTTCTTATATACATTTCGAGTGTTATTCCCTTTCCCGGTATCCGGGCAAACATCCCCCTCCCCCCTCCCCTTCCTTATGGGTGTTCCCCTCCCAACCCTCCCCCCATTGCCGCCCTCCCCCCACCAGTCTAGTTCACTGGGGGTTCAGTCTTAGCAGGACCCAGGGCTTCTCCTTCCACTGGTGCTCTTACTAGGATATTCATTGCTACCTATGAGGTCAGAGTCCAGGGTCAGTCCATGTATAGTCTTTAGGTAGTGGCTTAGTCCCTGGAAGCTCTGGTTGCTTAGCATTGTTGTACATATGGGGTCTGGAGCCCCTTCAAGCTCTTCCAGTTCTTTCTCTGATTCCTTCAACGGGGGTCCTATTCTCAGTTCAGTGGTTTGCTGCTGGCATTCGCCTCTGTATTTGCTGTATTCTGGCTGTGTCTCTCAGGAGGGATCTACATCCGGCTCCTGTCGGTCTGCACTTCTTTGCTTCATCCATCTTGTCTAATTGGGTGGCTGTATATGTATGGGCCACATGTGGGGCAGGCTCTGAATGGGTGTTCCTTCAGTCTCTGTTTTAATCTTTGCCTCTCTCTTCCCTGCCAAGGGTATTCTTGTTCCCCTTTTAAAGAAGGAGTGAAGCATTCACATTTTGATCATCTGTCTTGAGTTTCATTTGTTCTAGGCATCTAGGGTAATTCAAGCATTTGGGCTAATAGCCACTTATCAATGAGTGCATACCATGTATGTCTTTCTGTGATTGGGTTAGCTCACTCAGGATGATGTTTTCCAGTTCCAACCATTTGCCTACGAATTTCATAAAGTCGTTGTTTTTGATAGCTGAGTAATATTCCATTGTGTAGATGTACCACATTTTCTGTATCCATTCCTCTGTTGAAGGGCATCTGGGTTCTTTCCAGCTTCTGGCTATTATAAATAAGGCTGCAATGAACATAGTGGAGCACGTGTCTTTTTTATATGTTGGGGCATCTTTTGGGTATATGCCCAAGAGAGGTATAGCTGGATCCTCAGGCAGTTCAATGTCCAATTTTCTGAGGATCCTCCAGACTGAATTCCAGAATGGTTGTACCAGTTTGCAATCCCACCAACAATGGAGGAGTGTTCCTCTTTCTCCACATCCTCGCCAGCATCTGTTGTCCCCTGAGTTTTTGATCATAGCCATTCTCACTGGTGTGAGGTGAAATCTCAGGGTTGTTTTGATTTGCATTTCCCTTATGACTAAAGATGTTGAACATTTCTTTAGGTGTTTCTCAGCCATTTGGCATTCCTCAGGTGTGAATTCTTTGTTTAGCTCTGAACCCCATTTTTTAATAGGGTTATTTGTTTCCCTGCGGTCTAACTTCTTGAGTTCTTTGTATATTTTGGATATAAGGCCTCTATCTGTTGTAGGATTGGTAAAGATCTGAAAGGCATTTTCTTAACTGGGGTTCTGTCCTTTCACATGACTCTAGTTTGTGTCAGGTTGTCATAAGACTAGTCAGCATGACACATTGTCCTTATACAGAATCACTTTTTAACCCTGGATATTTTATTCATTCAAATTCTGATACATGGACTCCAAGCATATTGTGTGCACAATATTGCTGGCCTCATATTTTTCTCTCACCACTGCTTCTGGGATTAGCCTTTGACCAACTTCACACAGTTGTAACTCAACAGCATGGATGCATTGAGCTCTCACATGTACCTTCCCTTCTGTTCCCTGAGATTTCACTTATCCTGGAAAGAATCCATACAGCTCTTAGAAATGCACCGGTCTAATCCTCTGTGGGTCCTCTTTCGATCATTATGGTTGAGCTAATGAATGAATACTTACTCATTTCAGTCTGGAAATCAGCAATATTGATGAATATTTACAGGACTTCTCGGGATATCCAGTGTGGTTCAGAACCAGTTGTTCATGGCAGTGCTTTAGAGCATATTTTGTCTTGTCTCCCTCCAATGCCCTGTACAACCCCCCAACTCATTCCCAAGTAATTACTTTTATTTTTATGTGAGTCTTATATTCTGCTTGAGGAACACTGGGAAAAATAAATAGCATTATTAATAGAGTGAGCCAAGAGGGTTTTATAATGGGATTTGGGGACTGGATAGCTCATCATTCATAGGGCAATGAAGATCTGACTGTGATGGATAGGGGCTGGTTATGACCAGCAGCATGCAATTATGAAGATTCTCACTTGAGATTGGTAGAGCAGAGCTATATGGGTGGAAAAAGAAGGGCTGACTCATACACTCACTGATTTACTTTTATAGTATGGTGGGGGTAGCAACTTTAGGGATTATAGCATGGTTAGATTAAGTGCCTTGAAAAAAAGAAAAGGACCAGCCTATGTCAGTTAAAGCCAACTTAAGGAACCCTATAGAAACCAAGGCCTTTCCTGACCTTTCTGCAGCTGCAAGAGAATGTGGCAGAAGTCCAGCCCAGTTCAATTGTAAGAGGAGCACAGCTTCAAAAGATACTGAAGACTTGGTCTCATTCAGAGTGCTAAGCCACAAGTCTGGTGGACAATGGTAGTCCCTTGATTATACAACATTTGGTAATACTAATTTTGCAGATTTCCCTGAATTACCTGCTTGCCTGGAGTCCTTGAACAGACCTATAAAGTCATGTAGGAAAATTCACAAGGTGATGTTTGTCCTTCTCCAGGTCTGTCGTGTCACCACATTCATTGCCTCTGACCAGGAACTCCAGTGAGGTCTTGAAACACCTGCTAAAGGAAATGTCATCCTTCCTATAGGAGGAAATTGTTTCTTGGGATTTCTGGTCCTAGATTACAAACCAGAGGAACACATGTAGGAGTGAACCAAGAATGGAAATACAAGAGGGTGGATTGAGAAGGATTTACTGACATTTGTAGATTCATCACTTAGATTTCAATATCAAGGACATCTGGAGATAAACCTAATGTTCTGCCAGGAAGTTTCTTTGAAACCTATAATGTGACTATGACCAACAGAAAAATGAGAAGGAAAGACATGCTGAAATTAATTTAACCTAGGATTAAGGATGGCCTGAGAAGGCTCAGGAAGACAACAGAGGCATGACAGATTTTGAGTAGGACAGAATCAAGTGCCTTTGTTATGGGATGTCTAGAACCTCTCACCCGTGTTCCCTGGGTAGACCCAAGAAGGTGAATTCTTTGTCATGAGGGATAGGTCAACATTTAACTCTTTTGGTGATGTCTGCCTTTCACAGGTCAGAGTTTTGAATGAAAAAACAATACTATGAAAGTAGTCTTCTTAGTACTAGTTGAGTTTTAGGGTTCCTGAATGGCAGAGTCCATTTAGGGATATTGAACTGGTTCTAATTATAACAACAGGTGAAACTTATTGAGAGAAATCAGGCTCCCTTGAACTTCACAAACCTGTTCTGAATGAATTCTGGCAATGAATGCAGGTCATGTTATTCCAAAGGATGAGAGATACTGATTATTGGGGTGTTTGTGTGTGTGTGTGTGTGTGTGTGTGTGTGTGTGTGTGTGTGAGAGAGAGAGAGAGAGAGAGAGAGAGAGAGAGGGGGGGGGATGTATACAAAGACACACATGAACACAGAGATAGAGAGAGACACACACAGAAAGACAGACTAACATTTTCCCAGACTATCTTAAGGGAAAATCAGGCTAGTACCTAGTTTATAGAGCTGTTCAATTTTACAGACCCAGACCACATCAGCTAAAGGGAGATCAGTGGTTATGAATGAGGATTAATATCAGAAGATCTTTCTATCTTTTCGCTGGAGTCCACAACACGACCATTTACCAAGATGGTATCACACTGAGGAAAGGATGTTAAATCTTTGAGGAGAAGGAGCTTGAACTGACATTGAAGGTGACAAGAAGAATCACCACAGCTCTCTAGTTTGAGACCATATGGAGGTTGTGTAAAATTAAAGTTCAAGCCCGAGCATGAATATGTCTCAGAGAAGCCACAAGGATTCTTTGGTTCACCCCGTGACTATAAATGAATAATTGGGATGTATAGGATTTCCCAAGTATAGCTTTTAATTGGAAAAGCTCTTTGGATCCTACATCCCTACAGCCATTATTTTAGGAAGGAAGGAATACAGGTTCCCACGAATGCCCCATCACCATGCAAGCAAAGTGATTTGGTGTCAAGTGATGATTGTGAAAAGGAAGTAACCATAAACTGAGTGTCTGGGTCACTCTATCAGGTGATATGTGAGCAGAGTGCTTACCACTGATGAGAAAACTTAGAATAGGCAGTGTAAGAAACAATGGTGTCAGTAAAGCCTTATAACCATCAGAGCAGCAGGGTCTGCCTATAGCTAATGCCATAAAATCTCCTGCAGAGATAGATTGTGGCTGGCCACCTCTTACAGGGGCCTCTGTGACAGATTGGATTTAATGAGCAGGAAAGGTGGACTTGAAAAGTGCAAAGGGTCTATTGTCTCAGATGTTGTTTTGTACAACACAAGTCCCCCTTGCTCCATACAACAACCACTTTAACAGTTTAACAAACTTTGGCCAGTTATCCTCAAGTGTAATTGGAAAATGCTTCACCTATGACCAGGGTGGAGATTTTTCCTCTAGAGTTTTTACATTGACAGTAGAATGTGTCAGGAGCCATAACAGGACAAGCTAATAACTAGCGGGTGATCATCCCGAGATGGCCAGCCTCGGATTATTATATAATCTGCAACTGGTTCACCCTTATTAAACAAGGCTCTAAGGGATTCATTTTAGGAAAGATTCCTGCTATTAAAAGGCTTTTCCTGTTATTATTAAACACAGATAACAATCATTAAGTAATAGCACACCCCTTTGGGGCAGATCTCTGCAGATCTATGAAGGTGTACTGTCTCGTAGTGATGCTATACAGACAAATAGATGACTTCTTAAGTCTTAATGATGATCCTATAAGAATTCCTAAAATTATATCAATGATTATTAAGCTCTTTTATAGTGGGACTGCTATTAAGTCTCTTTCTAATAGTCAAAATTGCAGTGAGAACTCTGCCAGTCTCCCAGGTGTCACCAGTTAATTGCTCTTAGATAGTAGCCAGACTTTCTTCTACTCAGAACACATTCCAAGAGGTTGTAAAACAATTATCAAGGGTCATAAAAAGAGAACAAATGATTTATTACAGGTGCAAGGACAACGGATAAAATATTGACTGAGTTTATCTATACAAAACTTCACTAAAAACTATGGTTTTAGACCTTCAGTGAACCTGTAGAACTGACACTGGTGATGAATGGTTAGCCAGATAATTACTCAGTTGTAAACTTCTATTTCAATTTATGCTTTGATC
This sequence comes from Rattus norvegicus, assembly GCF_021556685.1. Lineage (NCBI taxonomy): Eukaryota > Metazoa > Chordata > Mammalia > Rodentia > Muridae > Rattus > Rattus norvegicus. The sequence goes on from NC_141541.1 coordinate 96,018,746, forward strand.
TTTCATATGAACTTGTGATGAATTTTGTAACACGTGATCATGTATTCTGAAAAAGATGTTTAAGTGCTGAGGACAAAGAGAAAACACACAGAAGGACTGAGAGAGAATGACTGAACTGGAAGGACAGAGACAGACGGACTGAGCTGGAGAGGGACTGAGCTGAAAAGTCAGGTTTGAGCTAAGGAGAACTGAGCTAAGTAGAACTGAGCTAAAAAGATCTGGGCTGAGAAGAAATGCAGAGAGGAATAACTTAAAGACTATAGGTAACATAAGAAAGTAATGTGCAGAATGCAGAGGAAAAGAGGAAAAAAGAAGACGCTGGAGAGAGCAGAAGGAGCAGGCAGGTTTTTCCTAATCATGGGACAGAACAGGTCATTTCTTAATAGCAAGGCAGGCTTAGTCTTATTAAACGGAGCAAGCCTTTTCTCTTACAAACTTAATTCACTTAGCATTAAAAGGGTAGAAGCTATTTCTTTCTCTATGTAATAAAGATTGGAGCTCATCTTTCATCCAGAATGAGTGAATTCTTTCTGCAATGGTGCTTGGTCTTTTGCTCCATATGCATATGTAAGTATGGATGTCTGTGTAAGTATGTAATTGTGAGAATGTATGCATGTGTGTGTGTGTGTGTGTGTGTGTGTGTGTAAGAATGTAATTGTGAGAATGCATGTAAGCTGGGCTCAACTGATTTTGAGTGGAAATGTATAAATGCACATTTATTGAATCTCTGTGTGAAATTATATATATTTATGCATATTTGGCTATGTAGAAGCTTTTCCTTCTGCAAGTGCTATTCACTTCTCTTGGTTCAATAGAAGTTTATTGCTCCAAATTTCCTCCTAGCCTGACAAGCAAGAGGCTTAGAGACAAAAGGGAAAAGGCTCTAGCAATTAATCCTCTACTTTATCTCCTGCTGTTTTAGAATGAGGTGCTAAATGCCAGAGACTGCAGTTTCTGGCCTGAGAGGAACACAGAAGATGGGTCAGTTACAGTAGCAAAGCATAGTGACTTAGACATAGATAAGTAAATCAGCTACAGTAACATAGTAACTTAGACTTAGCAGACTTATTATTATACAGCAACCCTAAATATCTCCTAAGACAAAGTCTTACCCTCTGCCAATGCTCTTCCCCATCCGCTGCCTCAAGAAGAACCAACATGAGAAGGAAGACCCCGGCAAGCATGCCCACTGAACTACTACATACATGCAACTGGCATTTATACATTAGTCAAAGTTGTAGGGGTTCTTTCACCCATGGGGTGTGGTGAGTCATGAAGAAATGAAACTCTCTCCACCCCTAGGCATTTCATTAGTAAGACGTGTAATTCCAGCATAGTTTGACCACAGAAATTATCATTTGACAAAGTGTTCTTATCTCAGCACTTTTGTCCTTCCTGTTTTATTTCCTTTTTTTTTATTACTCCTGTTCTCTGGAATTGGAGTCTCAGATAAATTGAATAAGAGGGAGCTTTTTTTTGGGGGGGGGGGGAGAAAAACCCAGGCTATAATAGTAATCTTACTAAGTTAAGATAACATACAAGCTCCGATAATTCAATTCTTGATTTATAATTATACTTCATTATTGTTACTTATGTACACGTATATATAGGCAGTGATTATCTATATTTTAATTTATACCCTATAGCTTGTGGTCATAGTGTGTTATAAGATGCTGTATTATTAAAATCTCCATTCTGTTACCAACAGGCTTTGAGTAGTTTCTTCCTACTTCAAAGTAGTTTGAAATAGCCCAGTGTTACTTCCTCACTGATGAATAATTAGGGTAATCCCATTGTCAAGGTATGGTCTCATGAGAAAGGTTACAGTTCTATCCTACCAAGATGAATGGGGTTGGAGGTATTTTTGTGGGTGGTGTTTATAAGGTCACTTTCTATCTTTGCCATCAGAGGTCATGAAAGGACAATGCAGAGCAGGAAGTTGGAGTTTTGTGAGAAATAAACTGAAGCTAAAACTGGAGTTGTTTTAGAACACTTGTAAAGAAAACACCACCACACAATGTAAACAAAGACAATTTATTTTAAAGGAATAAGGTCATCTGGTGAGTTATAAGAATATCATCTGGGTTTTTGACAATATGTACTCAGTTTTATTTTTAAGAATAACATTTAAAATGAAAACTATCAATAATCACTTGGATTGGAAGCATAAATTTATAACTTAATTTCAATTGGTATTGTAATTCTACAATGGGAAACATATTTATTCTTGAAGACAGGAATCAAGAAAGCGAAGAAAGTTAATGCTTAGAAGTATCTTGGAATACATTTCTTAATGTACTTCATAAGGCATGGTTAAATGTACCTCAAACTTTTCATTGGACAAACTGATGTTGCAATAAATTATAAAGACCCTTTGTTGATAAGTATTTTGGTTAAATCATGGGCAAGGCAATATGTGCTGGTTTAAAGCTTTTTTATTTTGCTTTAGATAAATTATTAGACCCATGAAAACCCAAGCAAATTAAAATAATTTGCAGTTATGTTGTTTTAAATCATAAGTCCATCCACAATGCTGCTCTTTTTATGCAATATTCAAAACCTTATGAAATTATTATTATTATAGTAGTTGTGGCTCAAAAGATACTGTCTTGAAAGGTACCATGGGGGGCTGGGGATTTAGCTCAGTGGTAGAGCGCTTACCTAGGAAGCACAAGGCCCTGGGTTCGGTCCCCAGCTCCGAAAAAAAGAACCAAAAAAAAAAAAAAGTACCATGGTACACAGCATGTCACAAACAGCCTACTGTGTGATTCCACTTTTATGAAATACATGGAGTAGACATAGAACTGAAAGCTGGAGTGGGGAGCATGTAGAATTGTTATCTAAGGAGTGTGTACTTTCAGCTTTGACGAATGAAAAGATTCTGAAGACCAATTGCATAGTCATGTGAATGTAGTCACTATCTAACTGCAAACTTCAAAATAGTTAATATGGCAAACACTAAATGATATGTATTTCATTCTATTAAAAATACTACCGAACAGGATCTGGAGAGATGGCTCAGCTATTAGGAGCACTTGCTGTTCTTCCAGAGGATCCTGTTCAGTTTCCAGCAATGGTATGGGGGTTTACAAATACCTGTAGCTTTAGTTCTAGGGTACTAGATATTCTCTTCTGGTCTCATTGGGTACTATGCACACACATAGTATACATATATGCATTTAAGTAACACACACACACATAAAACAAAATAAATCTAACAACAAGAACAAGAACAACAATAAAAACAACAACAATAACATTCAAACTCTAATGAGTAGTTTGGCACATGAGTGGATATTGGGCAACCAAAACACTTTGTCTTTAAGTTTTAAGATTGTCGCTACTACCTGTGATCTGCTTGTATCTCTCAGCAACACTGATCCTGCTTACTTGGGCTCTACCCACCCTACAGAGCCACCGATGGACACAGGTGCCCTTGAAGGGCTGAGGTCTGGTTGAAAGAAATTATGTTTGATCTATGTAAGATATTTAGACTGAAATTTGAGGCCATTGCAAACTCCTCGAGGTTTCAATAGGCAGAAGATCATCTATGCCACACTATTGTGAGCACCAAAGGCCCTGAAATGCATAGGACACCTCAGTAGAACCATGTGTTTAATAATATGTTGTACACAAGTTGCTCTTTGTGGAGCACACGCATGGTGTATGTGGCATCAATGACTTGATAACTACTTCCATTACTATTGTTTTGTTCTAATAAGAGCATGTAGAAGACATTTTTACTGTTTGTGTCTTGGAGCTCCAGGATGGCTCATTGATATCAAAAGACCGTAATAACAGCTCAGGGACTTGTGGTCTGTACTGCCTCCAGAGACTAAGTGGAGGTCCTTGGCACATGATGATGCTGGAGACATTGTGGATGTTTGAGGTCCATGCTGTCTTCAGAAACTTTGTAGAAGTCCATAATCCATGCTTCTGCTGGCTGTAAAGGGCAAGAAAGCTACTTCTGCAGTGGTATTGATGACTGCAGACGCAGTTGAGAAGGAGGGACATAGAAGAAGACTTCTGTGACAGCCCCTACCTCCTTCAGCCTCCTCCACTCAAAGTAACAGCTTAAAAAGGAAGCCATCAGAGAGAACTCTTTAAAATTGTGATAGGGACACTGAGGTATAGCTACCCACAGTTGATGGCTTCTGGTGGGGTTACAGGTGGGGAAAGACTCAGCTTTCCTCAGGTGGGTGACCCCTGGGAATTTGACCATGCTCCAGTAAGTATATGGGCAACGTGAATTGGACTTGATTTTTCCTTCCTTCCTTCCTTCCTTCCTTCCTTCCTTCCTTCCTTCCTTCCTTCCTTCCTTCCTTATTTTCTCCCTCTCTCCTTCTCTCCTTCCCTTCCTTCCTTCCTTCCTTCCTTCCTTCCTTCCTTCCTTCCTTCCTCCCTCCCTCCCTCCCTCCCTCCCTCCTTTACTTTCCCCTCCCTCCCTCTCTTTCTTCCTTCCTCCCTCCCTCTCTTCCTTCTTTCCTTCCTTCCCTTCTTTCTTTTTAAGTTGGGGGCAATCTGGGGAATGAGTATGATTGGAGTCATGTGTGAAATTTCTAAGTAATACAAAAATTACGTTGAGAAAAAAATGCCAACTCAGAGACAAGCATGTTGCTGTAATAGACAAAATTTGTTTTTATGGACAACATGCTCAGTCAACACAGCCATGGCAAACATCCACACCATTATCTCCCACCCTGAGTTCTTCCCTCTTTTCCCTGCCAGCTCTTTCTTGCTGGTCTTGCTATGTAAGCTCACAGTTCTCATGTTTGGGAAGCCTTCATCTTGCTTCTAGAGACAGCCCCCTCATATCTAGAGTCACTGTCTTTGCCTCAAATGGGTACAATGTGTGTGTGTGGGCTGCAATAACCTGTTTGCAGGATCTAGAGTTGAAAAATCCTGGCTGGAGGCTTCATCAGTTCAATCCATGACCTTTTCTTGAAAATAACAATTGTTCTTAATTCTTTGGGTATTTACAAAATAGCTTTGGGCCCATTTGCTCATACCTGCTTGATTTTCCCCCCCTGGTGTGTATAGAATCCTTCAGTTTTGACATTAAAAGTGTGGTATTTAGACATGAAAACAGATTCTACCTACACAAACACTGATGCATTCAGTTGGTTGAAAACATTTTGCTCAGTTTTTTTTTTTTTTTGGTTTCTAGTTGTGCATTCAATTTTAACAGAAAAAGTATAAATAAATATTTCATATGGATTGGGAGAAAATTTAAGTTTTTTCCATGAAGTCTTTGAAGAACTACTTCATGCAGAAAGCCAAAGCAGACATATGTTCTCTAGTCACCATATAAATCTCACTGATGAAAAACAAGGTTTCTTTAAATGAATAAGGAAATATAAAGAGGCTCGTTTCCACAATTCCAGCGAACCTTTCATCACTGCTTCTAACAAGTTCCAAAATGAATTTCATCTCTATCCTCCCCTTGCCCTTGGCAGGAGGTTTTAATGAGCACTGGTTCTCAGGGTGAGAGTCAAAGGAAGGAAAGTCCTGAATAATCCATCACTCACATTATTCCATAACCAAGAGCTAAATTCTGAGAGCAGCAATGGCTGCCCAACACCACTGGCTGTCAGAGGAGGCCGGACACTGGAGAGTGTCAGATGGGGCTGGAGAAGAGCTCAAAGGACCACAGAGATATCTCAGTCCATACTTGCCATGCAAGCACAAGGACCTGAGTTCAACTCCCTAGCATTTGCATAAAAAGCCAAGCGTGGGGGTTGGGGATTTAGCTCAGTGGTAGAGCGCTTGCCTAGGAAGTGCAAGGCCCTGGGTTTGGTCCCCAGCTCCGGAAAAAAAGAACCAAAAAAAAAAAAAAAAAAAAACAAAAACAAAAAACAAACAAACAAAAAAAACAAAGCCAAGCGTGTGGTATGTACTTATAATCTCAGTGCTGGGGAGGTGAGGAACAGAAGGTCCCTTAGGGTTCAATGGCCAGTTGACCTATCTAAATTGGTGGGCCTCAGCTCCCACTAAGAGACTCTATCTCAAAAATTAAGGCCATGAAGACTGACACCCAAAGTTTACTCATTCACTAGTGAATATAAACATGGATAATTACGTGAACAATGCAATTGGCTGTCATCCTATGCTTCAGTAACTTAAAATTTGAAGTTGGAGATAACACTTTCTTGCTTATACCTCACGTAGGAAAATTTTTTTCTTTTCGTAATTTTATTTACAAAACTAATTTCTATTTCTCTTCACTTCTTTTTAAAAATCAGACCATAAAATCTTTGAGGGTGGCATCATTATATCATTAATTTTTGTATCTTACCAGTGTGCTGCAGACGAACACTGAAGAATTTTATTGGAACTATGGACAACTGTCTATTGACAATTCTATTTTATGCTTTAATGAGTTAAATTATAAGTTAATACTTTAAAATATTCTTATATCTTGACAAAATGTCTTGTTTAGAGAATAATTCTTCCATAGACATCAACCTACATCTGTCCTTCACTAATTTTCATCTGCCATTGTGTGTAGGTGAAGGTCTTTCAAAGTCTGAGCTGCATTATTGCTAGGTAGCTCTGATGACGTTTTGATCTAGTCTCACGCTCACTAATTTCAATGATAGCAGTGATGACTGTCTATGGTAGGACAATGAGAGATGCAGGGATGAGAAAATTTCTGTTACCTGCTTAGTAGTTGTTTCCTAGTATCTAATAAAAATATGAACAAAGCTAATTCTTTTGTTCTGAGCCATACCATAGCAATAGAAATATTCTCTCATTCGGGGCCTCAATTCTGAAGAATGTGTAATAAGTAAAAATGAAAAAGCTTACTGGTTCTCTATTACTCTTGAAAAGAGTCCTTTGGGGTCAAATAAGGAAGCTGTTGGTGACGGCCTTCACGCTAAGGTCCTTGTGTCTTTGAAGAAGGTTCTTTGTGTCTTATAAGCGAATGCAACTTGAATGAAAGTAAATTTATTCATCACATTCATTTCTTTCCTCTCATTACTTAGAGTGTGATTTAGCTAAATGCCTGTTCCTGCCTTCTGTAGAGCTGTGGATCACACAAGTCAGCTGCAGGTTGGTGGGGGGAGGGGCAGGAAGGCAGGGGAGAGACAGGTTGGCAGAATAGGGGGCAGGTTGGCAAGAGCTCACAGGAAATGGGATAGAAACAAACTAGGGCCCGCCTACTGGGAACACTATTACCTGATTGTTAGAGAAAACCATTGTCTAATTCTGCCTGAGGTCACCATCCCTTTAAGTCCTGAATAATACAACCAGAATATTGCGAGTCTGAATTTCCCTTACATTTTTCAGTTCTAGAAGCTTTAGGTAAAGATGCAGGATTTATGATCCACTCTCTTTATTTTTCTTTAAAAAAAAATAGAATAAAAACACTGAGATTTTGATCTCCCTATGTAGAAGTGGTTTCAGAATCTTGAAATGTTTATTATATTTATCATTAAGTAGAGTTTCTATTTGAAAATACATAACAAAACTACTGCAAAAGGAGAGAAAAGAGATGCAACTATGAATTAACATTACGAACTCGAACCCTGGCTTTGAAACTCACTTCTTTGTGCAGATCTATGAAGAAACCAATGGTGAATTCAGAGGGAAAGCCTCTTGGGGGAGGGTGTCGGCTGTGGTTTGACTGTAGACACAGACCTCCTTTATAGAGCTTGGACGTGTCACCATCATGAATCTGCTTTGTTTGAACCTAAACATCTAGTGGGTTTGCTTTGGTACCAGTAGTGACAGACAACACAGCAGTGATGTGGGCTGTCATAGAGGATTAAGTAGCAAGGTCTGAGATCTCCCAGCCCTGCCTGTCGCAGAACCACAGCCTGGTGGATGATGCTGGTAGGGAGCAAGTTGGCAGGAACTCTCAATAAATGGAATGCAAGTCGATTAGGAGCAGGCTGCCAGCAACAGTAGCCTCTTGAACTTTAGAGGACTGAAGAGTGTTGGCTTAGATCAATAGCCTTGTAGAGCCTGGATAATACCACCAACATCCAACACATAGTAATCTGTGCTCATCTTACATTTCTTAGTGATGGCAACTTTTCAGAAGAAAAAGAAAAGCATTTTTCCTTTTCAAAAAGTTCCCCAGGCTTTATGAAATGAAATTTTAGAGTGAAGCTAATATTCGACATTAAAATATTAAATTTAGAATTATAATTCAAATTTTGTTAAGTATATACATAGATGTCGTGGAAAAATGCATGGGGTGCATATCAAGACTGTTTGAGCTAGGAGACCATATTTAGTTTATTTATATCTTATCATGTTTTTTAAAGTTATCTCTATTGAACAAGGAGCCTTTTAAGGAGCTTGAACAATGAAAATACTTAGACTAGTCTACAAGTCACAAGTGTATAGATAGCTCTTACTTAACACTGAATTATTCTTAGTTGAGATCTATTGTTCTGGAGGTATAAATTATTAGAGACATAAATAATAAAAAAGATAAAAATTAAACATTCTAATTTTATTTCCGCTTAAATAAACTTATTTAAACGTATTTGTTTTAGTTTTAAATTGTTTGTGCCTGTGTGTGACTCTGGGTGACTGTGCATGAATGTGTGCGGAGGCCAGCACAGTGCAGAAGAGGATATTGGATTCCCTTGAACTACTTGACATGGATTCTAGAAGCGGAACTCAGTTCTTCTGCAGGAGCAGTGCATGGTTTTAACTGCTGAACCATTTAACTAGCCACTTAACTAGTCTCATTATCAGATAGCAGTTTTTGAGATGTGACCAGTAGCACTCGTGTTTATGCCTACTCCTTAGAAATACCATAAGCGTGAGAGTTCTATATTTTAGACCTCAGGGTAAGGACTTATTAAATAAATTTATAAAGTATTTTTAGGATGAATGAAGATAGAGTAAATTATTTATGTTAGCAGTAAGAATTTCATGTTGTGGAAAGGATCTAAAGTAATAATGTTCTATAATAAAATAAATACAAAGACGAGAATGGTAAAGATATCGGTTGAGGACTGTAACGAAATTCTTCCAGTGTTTCTTTATCTAGGTCATAGGGAATCAAAATATTGCTTCTCAGAGTGGAAACTTGAGTATTTTAATTTTGGAGTGTTGGGTCTAATTCAGGGAGTCCCATGCACTAAAGTAAACAATATATTTTAGTGGTTTCATAGAAATACTATTTGTCCCTCCATCAGCAGGACACAGTTGGACAGAACTGAGTTAGAATATACATGATATGAAGATGCTCAGAAAACAGCCTTCAAAAATACTGCAATACATTCCTAGGCCTCGGTGCCAATGCTTCCTAGGCACAGTGATGAGAGCTATAGATAGTCCACACAGGAAAGCGGTAAGTTCATGTGCGTAAAAGTGACATAACATGGGATGCACAGCAGAACAATAGCACCCCCCCCATTTAGGCATAATTATTGTTCACACAGTGCTCAAATCTCAACTGTTGTGTAATTTCTGTCCCAATGTCAGCTACTTCATTCCAATTTTATTTTGGCAAGTTTGGAACCTGTAGGGAAAGTAAGTACCCAGTTCACTATTTATCACATGCCTGGGATTTTCTAAGCGATATTGACTATTCACAATCCTGTCAGTTGAAGAATCACACATACCATTTAGACATCTCACTCCTAAGAACCATGAACGGCCAAGCACAGTGGCGCGTATGTACTTGGCAGCACTTGGGATCATGGGGTTGAGACCAAACTGGGCTGCCCAGCAAGTTCTAGGCCAGCCTGTGATACCCAGAAATGCTCTGTCTCCAAAACACAAAACTCAACACTAAAAAGACAAAGCCTGTCCCCAGAGACCCATGAACATAATTCACAAATGCTGTCTTGTATTTCTTGGTTAATCTCAATAACATAAAAGAGATATAACATTTCATCTATTATTGATAATGTTTATTTTTTCCTTTTTTTAAAAAAGGTTTATTTATTTATTATATACATTGTAGCTGTCTTCAGATACACCAGAAGAGGGCATCAGATCTTATTACAGTTGGTTGTGAGCCACCACGTGGTTTTGCTGGGATTTGAACTCAGGACCTTTGGAAGAGCAGTCAGTGCTCTTAACCACTGAGCCATCTCTCCGGCCCTATTGTTTCCTTTTTTAAGAATTGAATTAGATTCTTTGCTCATACAATATATCCTGATTACAGTTTCCCTCTGCACTTTACAGTCCCTCACTACCTCCCCTCCTCTCCTTAAAAAAGAACAGGCTTCTGAGAGATAACAACCAAACATGACGAAACAAAATGTAACAGGAGGAAGCAAAAGCCATCCTATCAAAGTTAGACACAGTAGAAGGAAGAGAGTCCTAAGAGCAGATTGAAGAGTCAGAGACCCACTTGCTCTCACTCTCAGAAGTCCCAGAAAAAAATAACATCGCTAATAGCGATATTATATGCAGAGGACCTGTGTAGGCCCTGTGCTTGCTGCATCAGTCTCTGTGAGTGCATTTGTGCCTTGCTTAGTTTGTTAAGAGGGCCTTGTTATCTTTTGTTATCCATCCCCTCTGGCTCTTAGGATCTTTCTGTCTCCTCTTCCACAGGATTCTGTGCTGTGAGGGAGGTGATTTGATGGACACCTCCAATTTAGACTCCCTCTATAATGTCTGGCTGTGGGTCTCTGCATCTGTTTTCATTTGCTGCTGGATAAAGCCTCTGATGATGACCAGATAAGACACTGGTCCCTGAGTATAACAGTATCATTAGGAATCATTTTTAATTAATTAATTGTAGACCAGTAGTGTTTGGTTTTACCCTAGATCTGTGGGTTTTCCTGTCTCCGGTTCTTGGTTACCCAGTGTCAGGTGTGGGTTCCTTCTTGTACAGTGGGCCTTGGATCAAACCAGTTGATCATTCCCACATATTCTGTGCCACCATTTCCCTGACATATTTTGTAGGCAGGACAGATTGTAGGTCAAAGATTTGTAGCTGGGTTGGTTTTCATATTTGTCTTTTGATAGCATCAGAGTACCTACCAAAGAGACTAGTTCATGGGGTGAGGGTTCCAAGATCAACTTTTCTATGCTCAATGCATTGTGTGGATGTTGCTCTTGTCAATGGAGCTGTCAGTTTGCAGAGAGCAACCCATTGTCTTAGCAACAATATGATTTGTTTGAGAATTTCCATGGGCCCTGCCTTGGCCACCAACTCAATTGGTACCAATACTGGAAGTCTCCTCTGGCTCTAAGAGATGCCCGTATGAGACTACATATCCCCCATTACTAGAGTCTTCATTCAGATCACCTTCATAGGTTCCAGGAAGTTTCCACTGCACTGTTTTCACACTATCCTCCCAATACCCCCTGCCTCCATTCCAGCTGTCTTTCCCTCCACCTCATCTCTCCACTCCACGAACCCGATTCCCTACTTCCTGACTCACCACAGTCTGCCCATAAATCTACTTTATTTCCCTTTCCCAGAGACATCACTGAATCACCCTGGACATCTCCTATTTACCCAACCTCTCTGAGTCTATGGATTGTAGCTTGATAATCATTTATTTAGCGGTAATATCCCCTTATAAGTAAATACACATCATATTTATCTTTCCAAGTCTGTCTTTTCTCACTCAGGATGATTTTTTTCTAGTTCTATCCATTTGCCTCCAATTTTATATAATTTTTAAAGACACCACATAATACTCCATTGTGGAAATGTACCACACTCCACTCTTCAGTTGAGGGACATCTAGGTTGTTTCCAGTTTTTGGCTATTATGAATAAAGCCACAGTAAACCAGGTTGAGCAAGTGTCGTTGTGGTAGGATGCACTGTGCTTTGTATATTTGCCCACAAGTGGTATAGCTGGGTCTTGGGGTAGGTTCTAAGAGAGCACCATTGATTCACAAAGTGGTTGTACAAGTTTGTACTCCCATTAGCAATGGAGGAGTTCCCCTTGCTGAACGTTCTCGCTAGCATGAGCTAATACTTGGGTTATTGATCTTAGTCATGCTGACAAGAGTAATATGGAGTCTCAGAGTAGTTTTGTTTTGCATTTCCCTGATGGCTAAGGATATTGAATTATTGAGATTCCCCTATTGGGAATTCTTTGTTTATAACTCTTCCCCATTTTTTATGTTGTATTAATTGATTTTTGTTGTTGTTATCTAGTTTCTTGAGTTCTTTATATATTTTAGATGTTAGACCTCTATTAGATGTGAAGTTGGTAAAATTTTTCCCCATTCTTTAGGCTGTTGCTTTGTCCAGTGACAGTGCTTCTGCCTTACAGAAGCTTTTCACTTTCATGAGGTTCTACTTATTAATTGTTGATCTTAGTGCCTGTGCTATTGGTGTTCAGAAAGTTGTCTCCAGTGCCAATGTGTGGCAAGGCTATTCCCCACTTTCTTTTCTATCAGGTTCAATGTACATGATTTATTGCTGAGGTCTTTTATTCACTTGGACTTTAGTCTTCTGCCGGGTGATAAATGTGGATCTATTCTTCTATATGCCAACACTTTGACCAGCACTATTGTTTTTTTTACCCCTACTCTAAGTGGCTTACAACTCCCTATAATTCCAGCCTCACAGAATCCAACACCTTCCTCCATCTTCTGCAAGAGTGCTTTTTTTTTAATCTTTATTAACTTGAGTATCTCTTATTTACATTTTGATTGTTATTCCCCTTCCCGGTTTCCGGGCCAACATCCCCCTAACCCCTCCCCCTCCCCTTCTATATGGGCTTCCCCTCCCCTTCCTCCTCCCATTACCACCCTCCCCCCGACAATCAAGTTCACTGGGGGTTCAGTCTTGGCTGGACCAAGGGCTTCCCTTCCACTGGTGCTCTTACTAGGCTATTCATTGCTACCTATGAGGTTGGAGCCCAGGGTCAGTCCATGTATAGTCTTTGGGTAGTGACCAGCACTATTTATTGAAGATGCTTTCTTTTTCCAGTGTGTATTTTTGGCTTCTTTATAAAAACAATCAGGTATTCATATGTGTGTGTGTGTATTTATATTTTGGTCTTCAATTCAGTCTCACTGATCATCAACTTATCTACTTTTATGCCAATATTATGTGGTTTTTATTACTATAGCTATGTAGTACACCTTGAAACCGAGAATGGTGGAACCTCCAGTAATTCTTTTTATTGTACAGGATTGTTTTAACTATCCTGGATTTTTTCTGTATAGAGAATTGTCTTTTCAAGATGAGTAAAGAATTGTGTTGGAATTTTGATTGGGATTTCATTGAATATACAAATGACTTTTGGTAGGGCAGCCATTTTTGCTATGTTAATCCATGAGCATCTTTCCATCATCCTATATCTTCTTTAATTTCTTCTTTCAGAATATCAAGTTTTTATCATACATTTTCCCACTTGCTTGATTAAGGTTACCACAAGATATTTTATATTATTTGAGGCTATTGCGAAAGGCATTGTTTCCCTGATTTCTTAGTCAGTCTGTTTGTCATTTGTATATAGTAGGGCTACTGTTTTTTTTAGTTAATTTTGTATCCAGGCACTTTGCTGAAAGTGTTTATCAGCTATAGGATTTTCCTGGTCAAATTTTTAGGGACACATACATATTATCATATCATTGAAACTAACAATACTTTGACTTCTTCCTTTCCAATTTGTATCCCTTTGATCTCATTCAGTTGATATGTTGCTCTAGCTAAAAATTCAAGCACTATATTGAATAGATATGGAGAGAGTGGACAATCTTGTCTTATTCCTGATTATAGTGGAATTGATTTGAATTTCTCTCCATTTAATTTGATGTTGGCTATAGGCTTTTTGTAAACTACCTATATCATGTTTAGGTATGTACCTTGTATTCTTAATTTCTCCAGGACTTTTATAATGAAGGGGGTGTTGGACTTTGTCAGAGGTCTCTTCTGCATCTAAGGAGATGCAGTTTGTTCATATGGTGGCTTACATTATTGATTTTTCATATAATGAACCATCCTTGCATTTCTGGGATGAAGTCCACTCGATCATGGTGGATAATCTTTCTGATGTGTTCTTGGACTCCACTTTCAAGTATTTAATTGAGTACTTTTTACTTTTTTTTTACTTGTCTGTAATTCTCTTTCTGTAATTCAGAGTCTCATAAAGATTCTGAATATTTATGTGGGTTGGGTATCAGAGTAACTATTGCCTCATACAATGAAATGGACGATATTTCTTTTGTTTCTATATTTTGTGGAATTATTTGAGGAGTATTGGTGTTAACTATTCTTTGAAAATCTGGTAGAATTCTGTGTTAAAACCATCCGTCCTGGGGCTTCCTTTGGTTGGGAGACTTTTATTTCAATAGAGATTATAGGTTTGCTTAAATTGTTTATCTTGTCTTGACTTAATATAGGTAAGTGGTACTTATAGAGAAAATTATCCATTTCTTTTAGATTTTCCAATTTGGTGGAATACAGGTTTTTAAAAGTATGTTCTTAGTGTCTGTTGTTATGTCTCCCCTTTCATTTCTGATTTCATTAATTTGGATATTCTCTCTTGGCTTTTTGGTTAGTTTAGATAAAGATATGTCTTGTTGATTTTTCTCAAAGAACCAAGTATTTGTTTAATTGATTCTTTGTGTTGTATTGTTCTCTTCATTTCTATTTATTGATTGCAACCCTCATTTTGATTATTTCTTGTCATCTATTCTTTTTGGGTAGATTACTCTTTTGTTCTAGAGCTTTCAGCCTTGCTGTTAAATTCCTAGTATGAAATTGAACACCAGAGTCCTCTTCCTATGACGAGCTTGTCAATGAACATGAAATTCCTACCTCTTGATTCTGCACCTTTAAATCTGCTCCCTTGGCAAGGGGTGGATGTATAAATAACTCTGATAGTTCATAGTGGGGGAAAAAGGAGAAAAATACACTGAAGAGAAATAATCTTCTGCTGTTCCAACAGCATCAAGGGGTATGTGCTTTCTCGTGCCAGTGAGGGTAGCGTGAGCAAGTGGCACTAGACCACAGACTAAGTCTAGAGAGCACAGTAGTGCTGTCTCTGAGCTTTCAGAATCATTGGTCTATGGTGGTAGGGATGATGCTTTTAGTCAGCTTGTTTGCATACTGTTTTTTTCTTGATGCTCTTTCTTGATGCCTGCTCGCTCTTTCTTTCTTCCTTCCTTCCTTCCTTCCTTCCTTCCTTCCTTCCTTCCTTCCTTCCTTCCCCCCCCCTCTCTCTCTTTCTTTCTTTCTTTCTTTCTTTCTTTCTTTCTTTCTTTCTTTCTTTCTTTCTCTCTTTCTCTCCTTGGATCATTTCCTCCCCTATCCCTGTCATTTTCAATTTGGTTTCTCAACCATGACAAGATTTTTGTGAGCTACTTAGGATATATCTTGTCACAAATTATTTTCTACTATTTTAGCAATGCTTCCTGCAATTAAAATTCCTAAACAGATCCAGAGATATTGACATCTGAGTTGAAAAGGCCAAGAGCAGAATGTGGAAGGCCTCACATGCCCTGGCAATATTTTCCACACAGAAGTCTTAAACATAAGTGAATTATAGGATTATATTTACGTTTAAGATTTTTTGTGCTTTAATTGAGCTTGATTAGGACAAAAACTACATTGGAATTAACCATGATGGTCTGGGAAGAAATATGAAGGTTAAAAGAATGGAGTACTGAGGAAGAGAGATCAGTTCATAATCTTGACTAGAAGAAGCTATCTTGGTTATAGTGACCTGTGAGCTAGGGTATAGAGAGAAGTTGATGAAAACTTGAAGATTTACAGTTTGAATGAATGTGTGGATAGATGAGTGAAGGGGAGATGGGTGGGTGGGTGATATAGCCACTGGCTATGTAATCCAACAAGTTTTGCATCTACTGAATTGCCGAATGTAAGGTGCAGTTTGAGATGTTTAGTGTGTAGGTATGTTTGTGTAACTGAATTTGAGCATCTTTGAGAGTGGCAGAGAGACAGTTTAAGACACTTCTCAGAACTATGTTAGCAACTACTCTTGAAGTTACTCTGAAATTCCTATCATACATTATAATTTTGTGTAGCTTGCAGAACTCAATTTTACCTGGAGAAAGAGATGTTATAGCTTAGTTTCATTAAGCAGCAGACTAATTTTTCAAATGGTGTGTAATGGTGCCTTGAGTTATCAAACATTTTAAAATAGGTGTGCTTTTGTAGAAACAGACACAGGTACCTTTTTACATGCACAGAAAATCCACATTTCATCTTGTCAACACCTAGAGCTAATGTATACAAATAAAAAAACTTTAAAAAGAAACAGGCAAAGTGACCTAAAATACATTTGCTGATCTCATCCCTGGCTCCCATTTAGCCCTCAGGCACCTCCTGAAGCATCTAAGGTTCCAGGTATAAAATAGTCCCTACCTACCCAGCAGATCCACACAGTTTCTCTTCAGTATGGCCTGTCAATCCTCATCTGTGTTCGAAGTGGAATCCCTTGTTTTCCCTCTGATGCCCTAGAACACACCTGTCTTTCATAGACTTCTGCATATGTTACTAGAAGTTTTATATAAGACATGTGGACAAACACACAAGAGAAACAGACTTTGAATATGTGAAGCTGTTTTATGTATTTGGGGAACTATTGTGTTTATTATGGAGATTAAGTATACAGAAAATTCTATGCTTGCAAGATTCTACTTCAAAAATGACTTGAGCTGTATAAAATATTAGCTATATAATATGTTAGAAATAAATATATCACTAGCAATAACATATAATTTATATTATATATAAATAAAATACTATATAAAATCAAGTACATATCAATATATTATTACTATGTAATGATATTAGCAATGATATATATGTGCATATATATTATATATATGTGCATATATATTATATATATACATATATATATAATTCTGTGAACAAGTACAGACCTATGACAATACTTTTACAAAAGTATTCATATTTTTAATGCCTCAAACATCTAGCATGCTTTGGATAAATTTGTATACTTTAAAATATTTTTCCTTTCAGCAAAAGAAGCTTTTAGAATAAAAAGAACCACTAAAGCTACTGAAGCAGGAAAGAGAATGGAGATATTGATCGTTTTTGTTTTTGTTTTTAAAATGTCAGTGCTTGCAGCTTGTGGCCTCTTTGTACCACAGGCTCTTCTTCAAAGAGACTTCCTGCACCTCTCTAAGCTATTGCGCTTGCCTTCGTTTCAAGGGGCTTCAGATTTCTGTTTCATGCCTTTCAGAGTTCTACATTGGAAAGACATACTAACTATAAGGAAAGCAAAATGTGGCCAGTGTTCACAAAAAATATTGGTGCATCTCATATTTCTGACCAAAAATATCATGGAGATGAGGCCACATCTGCTCTGTCTATTTTCCTATTAGTTCTTCATTGTTGGTGAGGATTTTTCAGATACCTACTGTGTACTGTGTACCGTGTACTGTGTACCGTGTACTGTGTACTGTGTACTGTGTACTGGTGGGACAGTTAGGACAGTTTCAGAGGGCATCTTTGCCCTAGTGCAGCTTAGAGATGGGCAGAACTGGAAAAAACATTTACGAAACCAGGTAAAGAGCTTGGAATCTCAACCAAAGCATTTGTGACTCAGAGTGAGAACTTTTTTTCCTGCTCCCGTGCTGTGATAGTCAGTCTTACTCATTGTTCTTCTACTGAAGTCAGTTTATTAATCCAACACACTGATTGGGACTTATTGCAGGTACGGGGAAATGGCTGTCTGTCCTCCCTCCCTCCCTTCCTCCCTCCCTCCCTCCCTCTCCTTCCCTCTCTCTGTCTCTGTCTCTCTGCCTCTCTGCCTCTCTGTCTCTCTGCCTCTCTGTCTCTCTGTCTCTCTGTCTCTCTGTCGTCTCTCTGTCGTCTCTCTGTCTCTCTGTCTCTGTCTCTGTCTCTCTCTGTCTCTCTCTGTCTCTCTCTCTGTCTCTGTCTCTCTCTCTGTGTGTGTGTGTGTGTTGGAGAGGGGGCTTTGGAAGTTCCATGGTCTACACAGCCGCAGGGATTGACCCAACTGGGGCATCAAGGGAATGAAGAAACGAAGACACACAGACATACCTACAGAAAAAGCTGAGATTGGGTGGTCTGGGCTCTCAGATGGAGAAGCTGCAGCACCCAGATGCTCATTGTGCTTATTTTACAGTTGAACAGGGTGGAGTTATTACATACAGATAAACAAGGAGGCATGGTTATATACAGCTGAACAAAGAGACAGGTTTAGCTGGTCTCAGTAGTAGCCATCTCCATAGGGAAGCAATCTTCAGGCCACAGACATCTGGGTGTGATGGATATTTTCTGCACACACTCTCAACATTCTTCCTAGGACCAGAGGAACACTTTGTAACCTCTCTGAGTCTCCCCCAGCTTCAGGCTCTGCCACCACACCCATGAGTCTGAGGCATCGGAGTCCTTTACATGACTGTGTTCATGTCAAGCAATATATATTCACCAAGGGCTTCATTCAGTCACTACAGGAGGTTATGAATGCAGTATTTACAATGACTTATTAAAATTTCCATGTAGAATTTCGATGCTTCCCATTATTATTAACAATGATGCTATTTAGTATTTTGGAGTATCTTTAATCTTTTTTACTGCTTAGTTTTGGAAAACGGGATTGCAGTAGTCAACGTGACAAGAAAGGCAGGTCCAATAATGTTTGTTCCTTTTAATCCAGTCTGAAACTTCTAACCTTTACGAAAATTTAACCAGGAATCTGGATAAATGTTTATTTTCATAATCTCTAGTTTCACGTATTTTTTCAGAACTGAAATTCTGTATCTTCTGTGATGCCCCAGCAGAGTTAATGTTACAAACCCCACGCCCTTTAACTTTAACCCTGACTTCGTCTCTTTCATTTTCATTGCTCTAAAAGAATGAAATGCAGAAAAGCAAAGTCAGACATGTTTTATGTGTGTCATGTATGACAGCTGTTTCTTCACATGTTCCATGGGCACAATCCATCTTTAGAAAACACAGAGATGGAAGGCCCAGCCAGCAGAGGCTTGGGCAATGAATCTCACTTGTGCTGATTAGCAAATCCTTCGTAATGAGTCTTAGGGGCACACTCAAGTTCCTCTGTGAGGTTCTACATTAAATAGGAAAAAAATTAATGTGTGACTAGAATGTAGACAGTGGTTCTAGATGGCAATTAAGATCCTTCAGACAGGGAACATTCATTCCATGGGTGCCATTTAAGACTAGCTTTTCTTTTTCGATGGTGGTTGGGGGGAAGGAGGTGTGTGCTTAGTTCTTCTATGGAGACTGACTTGTCTATCAAGTCTGATGACTCAGCTAAGGAAAAGCATGGCACATGGGTAATTTTACTTTTAAGGTTGCCATGGAGGAATAGATGCCAATATGGATACTTTCATTTTTATTTGTGTGCACATGTGTTGGTATAAAGGTATACCAGATGGGTGCTGGTTCTCAAAGAGGCCAGAAGAGAGTGACAGATCTCCCAGAGATCTCCCAGCTGCAGTTACAGATGGTTGTGACGAATGGGCATGGATGGTAGGAACCGAACTCTGGTCCTGTAGAAAGGCAAGAAGCACTCTTAACCATCCCCCTAGCCCTTGATATGGGTAATTTTAATGGCCGAATATAAAATATATTGCATAAGAGCATGAAACACACAGAGGCTCTAGCCACATAGACTGATATGAGATATAGATTTACACAGGACAGAGAGGGCCTCTCTGTTGGTTAAAGCCAACTCCATCTCTTGATGATACTGGCAGATAGAACAGCTTTGCCTTTCAGATTTCCACTCAGTTATTTTTAGTTCTTCTGAAGCCTGGGAAATCAGAAATACAAGCTCTTTGCAAAGTCCAAGTGGGCCAACCCTAGCAGGACCTCTGAATCTGATTAGATAAAACAACAAAGAGATTCTGTTGGAGCAGAGGCAGGAAGAGCCAAGGTGGGTGGCAATCTGCTGAACTCAGGGGAAATGGAGCCTCAAAGAATTCAAAAGTGGGTGAAAAAAAATAACATAAGCAACAGACAACTTTCCCACATCTCAGATCACTCTCTAAATACAGCTAGAAAAAAATCCCCCCATGCTAAGCTTTTTTTAATTCCCGAAGTATAATAAACGACATGGGAGTGTGTGCTGACTCTCGGCGCCGCCCTGGGAGAGATTTTCTCTCTAGTAGCAGTCATCCTTTATCCTAAGCAGTTCTCATTTCTCTTACGGGCTCAGGAGGTGAAGCGGAACACACTTTATGTTATAAAGATGGTTATTTGTCTAAAATTTCCCAGTATGATACTGGAGTCAAGAGCTGTAAGCCTTCCCCTTAGTTATTAACATAGAAAGGGGACCATGGAATAAAGCCATGGGCTGACTCCCTTTGCCCCACCACAGTTAAGAAAGAGAGCCCGTTCCAGGTTGGCCACTTGATCTTTGAGACCAGAGAACCAGACTTTTGCTTGGCCAATAGCAGGCACAGCCCAACTAAGAAGGTGAGAGCGGGCAATGTGCTGACACTTGTCATCCATGGCTTTTGACAGAATTTACGTAACAGGATGTATCGCCGGCATCATCACATTGTAAAAGAAAACAAATAAAAAGGGTCCCAGGTACTGAAATAGAAGACAGTGGACATCTGGCATCGTCGCTGCTTCGGAAGTTGCTAGAATATACTGCGTTTCAGCCACACTGTTTAAGACACAGGGATTGGCTTACATGTCACGTGCGTTTACTAACGTGGAAAAAAAATATCACTCCAAATTCCTACCCATTTCCTCTGATATTGACAACATTCATGTTTAGATTTTGTCGCGAAACTACAAAGTAGTAAAAACCTAAACAGGGTTTTTAATTTGTTTCTCGGGGCTGAGTAAAGTCAACCCCTGCTAAACGTCTTTCCTGTTTTCTTTCAGAGTCTTTTGGTTTCTCTCCTTCTCCAGGAACATCTGCTACGAGAAGCTGAGAGCCATGGTAGATGTAAGCCAAGGTCCCAGGACAGGGACTGTACTATTCTTGGGCCAGGGCAGCCCTGCAGTCTGCAGAGAGGGTTGCAGGCATCCTGGACATACGGGAGTGATGGAGAGGTGGGTTCAGACAACATCTCAGCACATCTGTGATGTTATCAGATTACACTTGTGGGTACTTAGGCCTCTTTGGTCTGTTCCCTGGGGCACAGCTGGTTTTGGTGCACAGCCCCAGTTGTGTAGCAGTGGAGAGTGCTGTGAACACCAGAATTAATGAGCACCAGTTTCCCTCAAATTCAACCTGTGAGCACCATTGCCAGGGCCTGCAGGCGGCAGCCACACTTCCTGACTACCCCTGCCGGAGAAGCTTCCCACACCTCAACTGAAATAAGCCTGGAGTGAGCCCAGGTGAATGCACATGCGAGGGAAATCTGGTATTTGCTTCTCAGTACCACTGTCCATCTGTTGTCTGTCAGTCCTGGGACCCTTGAAGTCAGCAAGGAAAAGGGACAGGCCTGAGGGACAGCCACTTCTGTCTTTCTGCTTCTCGGAATGCAATAGCTCTCAATGACATCGGGAAGCTTCTGATATGGAAACATTACCCAGGATTTTTACATCAAACTGTCAGCATTTTCCCCAAGGGAAAACAACTTGCCTAAATGTATGTATCTGTCCTGGGAGATTTACGATGTTGGTTGCATGAACACCTGCCCATAACAGAGTGGTGTCTGAATGAGAATCTTTTTGTTCGTGTATTGCTGGCCAGGTCAGCTATTTGCACCAAGTCTCTGAGCTCCTAATCCAAAACAGAAGGCACAGAACTCATGAACTCATTCAAACAATGTAAGAACTTTGTAATTAAAACTTCCCAACAAAGCATTAAGTTTGGCTATGCGGCTGTCCATCAACTCAAGGTATAATAGAAAAGTCACAGCTTCCTAGTGGTAGGTTTCCCTATCTCTGAGATGAGAAACAGAACAAAACTAAACAATTACTTTTGGGAGAAAAGTTGTAAGATTATGAATTGTTTACACACATGCTATCTTTTTTGTTTCCCCTGAGAATTCTGGGATAGATGCTTTTCAAGCCATAATCTCCCCTCCTCTGCCAAGCTTTAATCTCTCATTAGTCAAGGCCTAATGTTGAAGGATACAGACTGGGAGGTGGCTTCTCGCAGGAACAGCAGACAATACTGGCTACATGCAGCCAAGTGATGTCCGAATATGCTCCATAAAGTCCTTGTATCATTAGATAGCACTCTCAAGCACCATATGGCGCTCAGGCTTTTCTGTTTAAAGGGGTCAGAGACTCATCACCGGAGGGTTCTGAAGTGGAGGAGACAGTCTGTCAGTGCCCCGGGAGTGAGAGCAGCTGAGTGTTTGAAGTGAGGCGGCCAGCCACCCACATAGTGCCAAATGTGCCACTGTGGGACTGGCTGTGCAAGCACTAAACACTAGTGTGGAGGATGTGACACCTGTCGGTGTATTTACCCCCTTCCTTTCAGCATCCTTTCCACTAATCATCTTTTAACCGCAATCAGTTCAAGAAATAAACACTGGCCGGGGCAAGCCTACAAGTCTGATGGAGGGCTCAAAGTGCTCAAAACCTCTCTCCAAAGGGTTGCCTTGAAAGTAATACCCAGATTAAACCTCCCAAACCAGGCTGATTTCTTTGTCGTGAGCTTTTCCAAAGTGGACTTTAAAAAATATATTAGATAAATTTTCTTTTTAATTATTTTAATTATTAAATTTTCAATTAATTATTTTCTTTATATCCCAAATGTTGCCCTACTCCTGATTCCCCCTCCCAGAGTTCTTCATCTCCTCCCCTTCACCTCTGAGAGGGTGCTCCCCTTTCCCACTGCCCCTTCACTGGGCATCCCTTTTCCAGGGGCATCAAGTCTGTACAGGATTGGGTGCCTCCTCTCCCACTGAGGCCAGATGAGGCAGTCCTCTGCTACATATGTGTGTGGTGTGGGTGTGAGTGTGAGTATGGGTGTGGGTGTGGGTGTGAGTATAGGTGTGGGTGTGAGTATAAGTGTGTGGTGTAGGTGTGGGTGTGGGTATAGGTGTGGGTGTGGGTGTGGGTGTGGGTATAGGTGTGGGTGTGGGTGTAAGTTGTGGGTGTGGGTGTGAGTATAGGTGTGGGTATGGGTGTGGGTGTGGGTGTGAGTATAAGTGTGGGTGTGAGTATAGGTGTGGGTGTGGGTGTGGGTGTGAGTATAGGTGTGGGTGTGGGTGTGTGTAGGTGTGGGTGTGGGTGTGGGTGTGAGTATAGGTGTGGGTGTGAGTATAGGTGTGAGTGTGAGTGTGGGTGTGGGTGTGGGTGTGGGTGTGAGTATAGGTGTGAGTGTGGGTGTGGGTGTGGGTGTGAGTATAGGTGTGGGTGTGGGTGTGGGTGGAGTATAGGTGTGGGTGTGGGTGTGGGTGTGAGTATAGGTGTGAGTGTGGGTGTGGGTGTGAGTATAAGTGTGGGTGTGAGTGTAGGTGTGGGTGTGGGTGTGAGTATAGGTGTGGGTGTGGGTGTGGGTGTGAGTGTGGGTGTGGGTGTGAGTATAGGTGTGGGTGTGAGTATAAGTGTGGGTGTGGGTGTAGGTGTGGGTGTGGGTGTAGGTGTGGGTGTGGGTGTAGGTGTGGGTGTGGGTGTGGGTGTGGGTGTAGGTGGGGAGGCCTTGGAGAAGCCTGTGTGTGCTCTTTGGTTGGTGGCTTAGTCTCTGGGAGCTCCCAGGCGTCTGGGTTAGTTGACATTGTTGGTCTTCCCATGGGTTTGCCACCCTCTTCCTCTTCTTCAACCCTTCTCCTTTTAAACACAATTAATTAATGAAATTTGTTGTGTGTTTATCTGGGTTGGCAGAATCTTGACCAGGATTTAGGGACTATTTTCATGGTAAGAAATTCTTTCAAAGAAATTTCTTTCTTGGTTCTGACTTAGAAGACCATGTAAGTGGTGTTTTGGAATGTTCCTATCAAGGGGTGTTAAAGGACATCTGCAAAAGGGCTTATTTGTTTAAAGAAAATGCTTTTGCAACCTGACAACATTTAAACTCCAGTCGAGTCGGTGCACACAGGGAGATTCTCCCTTTAAACATTTGTATAAGTCTTTAAAATTTGAGGCTTGTCCTCTTACTGGTATCCATGTTTCCAGGATTGTAAAGCTGGTATGGGGTTCTCGTGAGCACCACAGCAGACACAATGGTTGACTCATCTTTAGGCTTGGATTACACGTGCGAGGCTGTGTTTTGGATGGAGCAGTCTTGAATAGCAACACTCCGTCAAAAACACAGTGGCACACCTGTGGCCCAAATGGCTGAATAAGGCAAAACATATGACATCAAAATGCTGGCAGTCATACTAAAAAGAAAGGGAAAGAAAGGAAAAAAAAAAAAAAACCAACCCAAAACCTCAAGCTGTGGCAGTGGCGAGACAGCACGAAGCCAATAATGCAAGCGAAAAATGGAGCGTTTTATGTCCTCGGTGCAGGACGTGATTTATCTGTTATTTAACCCCTGCTCATAAGCCGCGTTTGCTCTGCCTGATGCTGACATGAACGTCACATTCGCACTGTGGGGAAAGTTGCTAAGTTAGATGTTCTATCCTAACAAGGACATTATCTTCACTGACTGCACAATGAGAAGTGACTGCTGCTTATATTTCCAAAGGGCCTAAAATGTCACCGAGAAGTAATAGAGGGGCTTTGAATGGGCTCCTCAGTGGTACGGGGCGGGATAAATAGATGTTGCTGTTTCAAGGGAGGAAGGCGGACTTTATTATTTAACGTGAAAAGGGAAAATCCGTGTAATCGCTTTCCGTGTGAAGCATCCAGGCATTACCTTCCCAGGCTGACGAATCTCTGAAAGCAACATGATAGCCGTCAGTCTGGCTGTGTGCCTTTATGTATTTCAGTTTCTGGAAATATAATTTTAAACATTGTAATGGAGACTATTATGTTTGCACAGTTGACTTTGTTTATTTAGTTGTTTGCAAGAAATAATTTTTTTCCATGTAAAGAAATACTATCAGGCATGTGTGGACACATGAATTCTGGTAGAGAACAGCCTTTACTCCCTTCAACAACACTGATTTCTAATGATTGAGTAGGAAGGTTTGTTCACCAAAACTTACCTGTTTGTTCACTGGGATAAATTCATCTTGGTTTGCTCCTGACATAGAGGCCACGACAGCACTGACCTTCTTGGTAATATTCCCATGCCATTGTTTCTACAGAGAACAGTGAAGTTGCAATTGGGTCAGCAGTTGTCACCCTATGTCCCCCGTGGAACACCTGACACAGCAGCTTTAATGGTCAGTTCTGCCTCTGTGCCTAAACCGAGGAGTGGAAGTAACAAGTGATGTTGGCAACTCTGCTTTCTAGAAATGGTGTGCACATGCTGAGCAGTCTCACATAGGTGAAAGTGACTTGGCATTAAAAACCTATCCTTTTCTTTGTGGAAATATGAGGATGGTTATTAAAACCTCCTTAAAACTACTTAAAATATGTGGGGCCGGAGAGATGGCTCAGGCATTAAGAACATTTATTAGATTGTTAAGAGCACTGCTCTTGCAGCAGATCCAGCTTAGTTCCCAGCACCCACATGATAGCTCGCAACAATCTGTAACTAGAGTTCCAGGGAGCTCAGTGTCCTCTTCTGGCCTCTGAGGGCACTAGGCACACACATGGGGCACATACATACTTGAAGGCAGAACACTCATACATGTCAAGTAAAAACCAATCTTTTAGAGATGCCAGCCACTTACTTTTCTGTTGGGTACCTGCCCATGGCACTGTTGGAAGTTTGTTGGCACCATGCTCTTGATTGAGACACATGTGATGACAATCAAGAGCTGGGGAAATCAAGTGGATTTGAGGAAATAAATCGAAAGCTGAGTTCTCTAGAGCCCGAGGGTTGGTTGCTCCTGGAATCGTTGTCATGGTGCTGTGTGAGATTGTTTTTTCTCCTCCTTAAGATAACCTGGTGACAGGATAAAAAGGTTACATAAATCTTGCATCTGATGACCAAACTTAAAAACAACAAATCAAAACCACTAGTTGAGATGATATTTTAAAGCAGTAACTAGATATGCTTTGGCTAAGATCGTCAGATTTTTCTATTACACATTGTCTTAGGGTTTTACTGCTGTGGCAACTCTTAATAGGGACAACATTTAATTGGGGCAGGGTTACAGGTTCAGAGGTTCAGTCTATTATCATTAAGGCAGGAACATGGCAGCATCCGGGCAGGCGTGGTACAGGAGAAGCTGAGAGTTCTACATCTTCATCTGAAGGCTGCTGGCAGAATACTGACTTCCAGGCAGCTAGGAGGAGGGTCTTAAAGCCCACACCCACAGTGACACACCTACTCCAACAGGGCCACACCTAATACCTTACTCCCTGGGACAAGCATATACAAGCCATCATACACATTGATCCCAAACTGACATTTTCCTTCCGCATTTTCTTTATGTTTCAAAGCAGAAGCTGCATAATTCAGCTTCTCTGTAGTCCTAGAAAATGTGTGGATTCAAAATATGCTAGCACTTTTGAGAATATGAGGCATTATGCAAAAAAGGGTTAGGGTATGTAAAAGACAGCCTTGAGAGCGTTGATTGTTCTAAGTTTCTCCCTTCCTTCCTTCCTTCCTTCCTTCCTTCCTTCCTTCCTTCCTTCCTTCCTTCCTTCCTTCCTTCCTTTGCTTGCTTTGTGCATGTATGTTTGCTCCCTCATGCCACAGCATGTTGCACATCATGTTGGAAGAGATCAGGCAACAGCTTGACAACTTTCAAGGAGTCAGTTCTCTCCTTAATCATTCTGGAAATTAAGCTCAAAGTAGTCAGGCTTTGGTGGCATGTGACCTTATCCACTCAGTCAACTGGCCTCCAAAACACTAAACATTCTTAATTTGATCATAGGACAGTAGAAAAATAGTTGTTTCTGTGTGTTGTGTGTGGGAAAGCAATAGAAGGGAAATTGCACTGCTATATTTGAGCTTCTCCTTTACTATAATGTTCTGCTCAATATTTTTTGCTGCTGTTTTCTGGATGTCTATGAGGGTCTCACTAGGAAAATATTCTGTTGTTGATATTTTCCAGGTGGGGAAACTGAGGCTGGCAGATCTTGATCTTGACACAAGATTGCTTCCATGTATGTTTTGTTATTTTACTTGGTATTTGTAGTATCCTTTTTCTTAGGTGTAAGCATCCCCTTTTATACATGTGAAGGTCTTTAAGGCTCATGCAGTCTTAAATTCTATGCAGTAGAGATGTTCTGGTAGAGTTCTGGTAGGGCCAAAACTCAATCCAGGGACAAGTAATGGCCAAACTCCTTATGCTTCTCCATTGTGAGAAGTATGCTCTTGCCACAGTGCTAAGTCAGTGTGTTTAGAGAGTTTGTCCTGCAAGCATGGAGCTGTGAAGTGTCTGAAGTTGGGACCACGACCAGGCAGTGGGGTAGGACTGAGTCTAACCTGACCTTATTCTGTACACATGGTTTGAATTGGCCCCAGACTGTCAGGTCAGTACTCAGAGTGAACTGAGAAGTTCAAAGTGCTGTGCTTCCCAGAGTGGACATGTATCTTCAGAGAGGCTCTCTGTGGAAATCCTGCTGGGACTTCCACATAGCATACATATTTGTAATACCTCTTCATGCCTCAGGCTACAAGGGTGCTTTGTAGTGAGAGCCTAGTTCATTTTAGAATCCCATCTGGTCTTTGGTGGAACACATTGGAGAAAGTGAACTATAGATTAACCCCCAAGCTAGAAAATATTTTCATGGTTCCCATTTTGATAAGGTCACAGGGTGTATGAGAGTAGAATGCTCCACAGGAAGTTACGCCCCACACACTCAGAACTTTCTTTTCTCTGGTCCTAACTATGTCCCTTCGGATCTGGGGTGAATATAATCAAACTATAAGCAAGGACCAGTATGAAAAACATCACATGGTTCTTGTGTAACAAAAGCTCATCAGTTATCTTTAGATCGCAATCTTTCTATATTATTGAATTTCTACCAAAGTGGGGACTGTAATGATAAGATATGCATTAAATATAACATTATTAGGACTCTTCATATTTTTTTGTAAATACAGATGAATTTGTTACCAAATGGTTCTTATTAGCTTTTATTATTTATCAAATTCATGAGTACTACATGGTTTCTTCTTGCAGTTGTCTTTTTCAGGAAAGAGAAAGCAT
Organism: Rattus norvegicus; assembly: GCF_021556685.1. Taxonomy (NCBI): domain Eukaryota; kingdom Metazoa; phylum Chordata; class Mammalia; order Rodentia; family Muridae; genus Rattus; species Rattus norvegicus. The sequence goes on from NC_141541.1 coordinate 96,046,752, forward strand.
TTTACCAACTTACTGTCTCTCTTACAGTATTATGTGCCTTTAACTACCTGTTGAGTCCAGAAAAAGTATAAGAGTTTTAAGTCTTTGGACTCTGATGTCATTGCCATAGAGGACCATGAACTTGCCTTGGTCAGACCTCAAGTCCTTTAGGGCAAAACTGCTTAACTTTGGTTTTAACCCACATCTATAGTTTCTAAGGTCAATAGCATCCAGAAACTGACCACAAACTTTTGTGTCTGCTAATTGTGAGTGAGAAGAACAATTCATCAGAGTCTGTGACTCCAAAATAAAGGTGACCAAGAGATGCAAGATATTCATTTTGTGTCACCATTTTCCTCTCATCAAGAGTTACTGTCATCTGCCAAATGACAGGAAGCAACACAATGATAATGAAATTTATGCAAAAAGATCCCTTTAAAAATGTTTCTCTTATGAATAATTGTGTTCTTTTTGCTCACAGAGGACACTATATACAAGGAAACGGCTACTTCTGTCTGATGTGCAAAGATTAGCAAACTAAAATTCATAGTAAATTTTAAATAAGTACCTAGCTTCAGCCGTTTACTAACCAGTAAGGCAACACACTCAATGCTGTTTCTAGAGAAAAAATTGAAATAATTCATGTATCATTCTCAAACAAATTCTGCCACGATTTGGGTGTGGTTCATCTCTCATGGGTTCACCCAAGGGCAGTTTCTTCTTATGGTGATATTATGATGGGGTAGAATCTTTAAGAGGAGGAGCCTAATAAGGGTGAATCTACTCTCTCACTGTGCTAAGTGGACATAATAACAAACTCCAAATTCACGTCTCTACACTCACAGATCAGTGTGCAGCTCTCCTCAGAGAAGTTTCTTTTGCAGTTGATGGTGGTTGACACAGAAACTCACAACCAACCAAAGTATAGAAAATGTGTCAGTAGAGTGCTCAGCTTTCTACAGGACATCTATAACATGCACCCCCCTGCACACACACATACACAGGTCACAGTGCAAGAAGAGGTGAAAAGATCTTAAAGGCTGGGGAATTGGTAGAGGAGGACAAGAGTGAAAAGTGTCTTTGGACAAGATGGGGCTGCTGCAATTATAAATTCATGGCAGTTTTGTTTACACAAGTTCCATAGAAACTCAAGCCAGTCAATATTCTAACATGGATAGGAGAGGGCCTCATGAGGAGCCATTGACAATTGATGGCTTCTGGGGAAAGGAGACTCAGAAGGGTGTGGCCCTTGGTAGGTACACCATGCTCCACTGGATGGTCACATAGTCAGGGGTAAATTGGAGCACAAAAAGGACTTGATGGGTTATCAAAAAAAGAAAGAAAAGGAAGAGATAAAATTTTGAAAGGTAGGGAGATGGTTGGACTTGGGAAAATTTAGGGAAATGGATAAAGAGTGACTCATTAAAATACATTGCATGGCATTCTCAAGGGATAAAAATATTTTAAAAAGAAAGATATACCTTAGTACAACTCTGAAGATACTATACAATCTCATGCAAATAATATCCATGATGACTGTACATGGTCTTCACATTCCCGCTTTGTACATAGTATTACTACTCCAGAACAAAGGGACTCACACATGGCACTAGTTAGGTCTTTGGAAAGAGAAGAAATTATTTTCCATATATATATACATATATATGTATATGTGTGTGTGTAAATATACACATACATATATACATTTTATACACACACACACACGATGAGAGGGCATTAGGTCATTGAAGGGATTAAGCCTGTTCTTGGGGAGTCTGACTAGTTTTTGGGAAAGAGTTGTTTTAGGCGAGTAGGACTAGCCCTCACCTGCCTTTGGCATCCCTTATTTCCATGTGATGTCTTCTATGCAGTCATGCAGTCAGTCATACCATAGTCATTTGTTACAAGGCCCTCACCACACCAGGCTGTTTGGACTTCTTATTATCCTTTCTATAACTCATCCAGACTCAAATCGTGAGTTATAGAAAATGAAAATGGATAATTGCTTTTTGAAGTCCTCAAAATTAAGTCAAAATGTGTCCACCACTCGAGAGACGGGCACACAGAGACCCGCAGAGGCAAGACAGTATTCAAGACCGATCTGCAACACCAACAATTGCACCCCCTTGGTAAGAATACAACAAACCCCAACCCCATCCCGTACCATGATTTATAATTTTCCAGCTTGTGCACATACAGATGGCCATACACTTAGGAGCAGCCACAGTGCTGCACATCAATCAACAAGTGACATTCCTTTCTCTCTGTGGCAACCAGTCATGTCCTTCCTCTGTGCCTTTCCTTCCCCTGTTTTGGATGCTTATGACCACTTGCATGGCTCACTGCATGGCTCCCCAAGGTAAGCATCCATAAGGATATTGCTGGTTGGCTCTCACTCCCTATCAATCCCAGGTCTTTGGTGGTGGTGTTTCCTTTTGTTCTTGCACATGATATGCTAGGTTCTTCCATTCTCTTACTTTAGGGGTCTGCTCAAAAGATTGGATCACATCAATTGGTCTTACCATGATACCATCATTAAGTATGTTTCAACTAACTTCATTGTTCTTCACAGTACTTAGACCACATTACAATAATAATGAATCATTGCCTTGCACAGGCCAAACAGCATTGCAGGAGGCTTCTCAAAGGGATGATCATTCTCTCTCCTCTTCCTCTCCTTCCCCCCATTCCCGATTCTTGTTTTGTTTTGAGACATCATCTCATATAACCCAGGCTGGTCTGGAACTCACTCTATAGTGGAGAATGACCTTGAACTCCTGATCTCTCTTACATCTACCTCCTGATTGCTCTGGTAACCCTGGAAGGTTTCCAGAAAGAGCCCAACAGTAAAGAAGCATTTGAAGTTAAATAAAAACAGTTGTTTTCTTTCAGGGAATTGACTAACACCATTAACAGAAGTTTATATGAATAGTGACACGGACACTCTGGTGTATAATGGGGGTCAGGGCTTTGGAGTAGAACTTCTGGTCACAAAGCCTTATGTTCTTTCTCAATTGACACATTTTCATGAGATGTGATTTCTAAGTAATTGGTAAATGCAAACAGGAAGGAGTTATGAATCGAATATTTTAATGAGTGTCTTGAATAGTCAAGTATCTAATGACAATAATAGTCACCAATATCGAGCTTTCAGTCCAGAGCAGACATGGTACTTAATTAAATGGATTTATACCAATATACATTAAATTATTTTACAGATGAAGCTATGCTGATCAGAGAGGTTCAGTAACTTTTGTAGACCACACAGCTGACACATGATCCAGGGTACAGCCAGGGGCCATTTTGAATCTAATGCTTTACCTTACCTTGCCTGATGGTTATGCTCTTTCCAGGAGATGTCTGTTTATAGGACAGAGTAGTTTCCCTCTGAACAACAGTACAGTCATTATGTCATTGTCATCTCATTGGAAATCACTATTTCTTCTGAACATGTCACAATATTTGGAAATAATCTTGTATGTGGTAAATGTGTGTGTGTATGCCTGCATGCATGTGCATATGGATGCCAGAGGTCAATGTTGGGTGTTTTCTTTAGTCACTTTCTACTTTATATTTGAGATGGGGTTACTTCCAAAGGGAGAATGGTCACTAGCTAATTTTCATTTTGAAGCAAGACGTTTGTGTTCTGATACCAAAGTTAGTTTGGATTTTGGATTTTGTTTTTGGATTAATTTCTAGAAGATGCTGTTCTCATTTCTAAGATTTCCTTCCATGTCTTAATTGAAAATACTTCAGAAACTCTCAGCTTTGACAGAACAGTATAAGCATCTTAGAAGCTCAGAAATTACTATTATGATGCTCAACTATGGATTTGTTGGCCCCTGCATAAAACAAACATTCCCCTAGCAATGTAAAAATAAAATCCAGATTGCTCCAATAAATACCAAGTCCAGGCACAATGGGAATGGCTTCTGGACTCAGTAATTTGCTGGTAATGGAAGGTTCACAAGATGTAGTTAAAACTTGAGGTCAGATTCCTCCTTAATTTTAATATATTAAAATAAAACTCAATATAAGTTATTGCTGTATCTTGGAGCATGTTATTATAATTATCAGGTCCTTGATTATGCAGAATGAATTCTGGGGCACTTATTTAATTAACCATTTAGGAGAATATTGTTTTGATTAAGTTAAATTCAATCATATTGTAGATTTCTATCAAAATGTACGTGTTATTTGAAGCTCAAATCCAAAGAATGAAAAGAAAGTTTCTGCTCTTGGTAACTTTTTTATTTATATATTTATGCTTATGCCTTGTCTAAGGTGGAGATAGAAAATAAAAGTAAAGGAAATTCTGGAATATAGGTCAAAAGTTAACATTATGTTATGTAGATAGAATCATAATGAGGCAAAGGCAATGAGCCAGGGATTTCATGGAAGAAAGGGAATGGGACATGAATTTCAAAAAACTCGGGACCAATGACATTCTCACTGAACAAGTACAGGCCTGATGCCCAGGACTGTCCTCTGGATGTAGAGTAATCAATTGAGTTTTAGATGATTTCGTAGCTATAATGCACAGGATAGTCTGGGGCGATCGGATGGAGTGTGTAAATAGTACACAGCGTAACAATTCTACATGGAAAGTCTCCAACAAGTCTCCCCCCTCCCCTCAGAGCTCAGGGAACCCTAGGGAGGAGCAGGCAGAGGGTCTTAGAACCAGAGGGGATGGAGGCGCCAGAACAAGTCCTTCTATTCAACTGAGCAAGGCACACATGAGCTCACAGAGACTGAAGCAGCAGGGTTAGGCCTGCATCCATCTACACCAGGTCTTCTGTGTATATTTTATGTTTTCAGTTTAGTGTTTTTATGGGACTCTCAAGAACACGGATGAGTGGGTCTCTGATTTTTGTGCCTTCTCTAAAGTTCTTTTCCTTCTATTTGGTTTGCCTTATCCAAATTTGATGTGATGATCTTTTTGCTATCTTATTATATTTTATTGTGTTGTGTTTTGTTATCTCTTAGAAGGCTGTTTTTTTTTCCCTAATGAGAGAAAGAAAGAGAATAGCTAAGAGGGGAGGTAGGAAGGAACTGGGAAGAGAAGAGGGAGGGGGAAACCATAATCAGGATATAATGTATGAGAAAAGAATCTATTTTCAATAAAAAGGGGAAATTAGTGGGCATAGAAACTGGCCAGACAATACTACATGTTTGCATTGTTCTTCATAGTTTCCAAGCACTTTCACTCGAACCACTTGGTGGATCCCCAAGTTTGGATGGAACAGATTATCTTCAAGGCCAAGATTTTCTCAGGATCATTCCACCCACATCCATGGCCTGTCCTCTCTCTGCAAATTCACTCTGATTCCTATGACATCGCCTCTTTTTCATGCAACTTAACTATACTACAGGTGCTAATCAGAACAGGAGAAAATCTTAAAGTTTTTATTTTCCTTAAAAATTTTAAATATTCAAGTATGTTGGGTAGGAACAAATATTTCACTTCTTGATGCCTCTGCAACCCCTGCACGGTGTCATGTTGACCAGCATGTTTCCCAGCACTAGAAGTTAATGAGTAAAACCTCTGGCAATCAATGCTTACTCTGCCTGATAAACACAATCTGTCTAGAAATATTATTTTTTTAAAAAACCCTTTTCAGGTTAAAGCCTGTCTCACTGGCTACCCTTAAACTTACGTTTTCCAACATGGGCACTCTGTGTTATTATAACAAATAAAAACATTATTAAGAGCCCTGGGTAAAGCTTTTTCCTTTAGATAAGTGTCATGTGTGCTAGCAGAACATATGACACCATATTTGGCTCCAGTCATTGGAAACGGAGTGGTGTAAAAGATGACAAGCTCTAGTAGCCATGTCACAACAGAGATGGCGGTCGAAATAAGACTGACAATTTTTGAGGAAATGACTGTTTTTTTTTTAATTGTACATTTATCATGACACTTCAGAGTTAGTCTCCAGAACCAGGGCAAGCATGCATGAGGTAATATTTGTCTGTGTTATGGATAAGATAACACAGGGCAGGGTATGCATTTCCAAGTTAATGTGCATCTAAGATTATAAGCCGGATGGCTGGAAACTGCTGTGTAATAGAAAAACAACCTTACAAATATGTTTTGGGTGGATTGAAAGCAGTCATTGTGGATGTGGATGTTTCTGAAATGGGGCATGAAGAGAGATGCTGGGGAAAGAGGCAGGCTGGAGCTGCCCAAGCCAAAGATTAAAATACAGAAAGAAGTAAATCTCACCCTGACCCCAACGGACCATCAAAATGATACCTAGAACTTCCCTGAGTAGGAAATTGGATGATAAAGTCTAGCTCACTGTTGGTCGCATGAGCATTGGAGTTTGAGAAGAGGTTGTAACACTGACGTCATTCCTCACTACCCACATGTTCTTACCATCAGAGACATGTCTAGAGGTCTTCTGTGGATCCACTTTGTTTAATCCTGTGGCTTTGAGGAAGGGGAAAGAAAGCATCACGCAGGCTGTGTTGACTGAAACACACTATTAATTTCATGTCTCCTTTGTAGAATGCACTTTTAAAGTGTGCCAAGACATTTTAAGTGTTTCAACAACATGCTTCTGTTAGAACGGAGAATTGCAGGTCGATTCACAGGGCATCAGTAAAAGTATCATACAGGGCTCCATTGATCCTTAAATTGTATCCCAACAAGGCTTGTTTGGCACTTACAGCAATTCTGTTGTGGGCCTGCACCACAGATCAGGGTCAACATGGTCTCTGTGATCTGAAGTTTTGGCTGACAGAGGATTGGAGTTTTCTAGAGGGCCTCTAGTTTTGGATCTCTTTCATTCCCACCCAACAGATCCCAGATTTACAAGCCTTGAGCTCTTAGTTGTTTCTTAGATGTAGGTTTCCAGATGGAATTAGAAGCTATTACTGGCTGAGAGTAAAAACTCGTGTGTGTCTAAGTCTTGAAATTGGCAAATAGATCATTGAATATGTAAACAGATAAAGTGTTTCAGGGCTTGCTGACACACCATCATATCCTTCTCAGTCTTTTCCAGATGCAAACACCCAAAGCCAATCACTCCATTTTCTATCCAGTTCAGAATCTCTTAGGGAATGTCTTAGTCACTGTTTTCTGGCTCTGAAGAGACACCTCAACAAAGACAACTCTTAAAAAGAAAGAATTTAATTGTGGGGTTGCTTACAGTTTCAGAGGAGTAGTCCACTGTTATAGTGGCGGGGGCATGGTGGGACCCAGGCAAGTCAAGCTGCAAAGAAAATTCTGAAACCAGCCCAGCTGCCTGGAAGAAGCTGAAACCCAAGCTGCCTGGAAAGAGATTTAGAACAACAGACCCCAGGAAAGGACACTCTGGGACCTGTTGAGCTGCCCGCAGGTTGTACAATGTGTTCTATGTTCTCAGCTTTTCTCTAGGCTTTGATGATGCAGTAGTCTTTTCTGATCCTGGAAATACCCCCTTAGCCATACACCTGTAAGTAAGTTCGATAAAACTCATTGGTTTACCAAGTTGGGCTTTGGTAATATCTGTACTTTGGCCTGATGTAGGATTCTGATTTGGGGTGAGTAGATATGTGTGTTGTATCTTCTTTTGTCACATAGCAGTATGGCGATATTCATGGCACTGGACCATTAACCGAGAGCTGCATCCTGATTAGCAGACAGAGAGAGCAACGCTGGGCATTATGTGGGCATTTGAAACCTCAAAACCCACCCACCATTGACATATATCCTCCAACTAGGCCACACATCTCCATCCTAATCTTTCTCAGTTAGTACCACTCACTGATAACTAAGCACTCAAATATACGGGGTGATGGGGGCCATTCTTACTCCAATCACTACAGAGAGTTAGACTGGTGAGATTCCCATGTCTCGTTCTTTCTGTGTATCTGTGGACATATTCATAGGTGTTTATGGATGAGGTATTTGCATATGGCAATAATATAGAGACTTTCTGACTTAATCTCCTCATTAAGGAGCATGCCTGATGGCCCACTCACACCAGCACTACACTAAGTATCTACTAGGCACAGCAGTAAAGCCATGGAACAAAGATGGTTGAGATTCATCTCCTGACTTGACAGTATCCGTAGACAGAATCATTGACAAGTACAGGCACAACATTCCAAGTCTTGCTCTAAGAGAAATAGTGCAGGAGAGAGACTTGGCCTTTGTTGAACAGTGTACGGCAGCAGGTCAAATGCAGGCCTTCCATTTTCCTGATCTAAAGAACACCCTTCATGTCTTGGTTTCCATATATGAGCAGCTAGGAGTTTGACAGTCACTTTGTAGGGATGTTGTCAATGTTAAACAGAATTCTATATAAATGTGCCTGCCACTGTGCCTAATGCACGAAGGTTTTTTTGAAAACATTGCTTCTTTCTAGCCCCACAAAGCCAACAAAAGAGCCACGGCTGAAGTAATATGGGTAGGGTTTGCAAGGACATGATCTTTGAAGAAAAACAACACACAAACTTGATTCATCCTGGTGTCATTGAGGAAGACAGGGTAGCAAAGGCAGAAGGGAGAAGGCATACACAAAGAATCATGCAGTTCAGTTTGGCCTGGTTGGGCATAGTCATAGGGGAGCGTTGTATAGGGATGGGTTTAGACACAGACCTTGTGGGGTTCTAATGTAATGAGAAATTTTTCTGTGAGCAAAAGGTGCCAATGAGAACAATATGTGGCTTCTGAGTGAATGCTGGCCAGCTGCAGTCGATTCTCTGTGGGCGCGGGGACCAAATGTCATGAGATTGTTTAGGGCCGTTTTAGAGTCGTCAAGGTTATACTGGTATGGCATACAGCAGAGAGAAGAGTCCCTTAGACGCAGGTCCTGATGGTTCATTCAGCCCAGGCAGAGAGTGTCTAATGACCACTGACTGAGTGAATGTGGAGGACAGACAGGAGGAGGAAGGAGAAAAGGCAAATACAGTAGAGCAAAGGATAAATGAACGTTGGAGAAGGGAGTAAGGAGGAAGGACAGATGTGAGGGAGGAGAGGGGTGTCTCGGAACAGTGTGGGCTCATTCACAAGTGGGCAAGGGAACTGAAGTCACTGAACAGTTAGATTAACGCTTTCCTTGTTTTCCACTTTAATCTGAAGCCCTCACCCAATACACTGCCCTCAATGAATAATGGCTGATGGGGATGGTGATGCATGCTCTGTGTGATAACCCAGGCCACTCTCAGATTATTACTGGACAACATCCCAAGACTCTGAGATGAGTCATTTGTTTGGTCTACTGGAATGCCCCCCCCTTTTGGGACAGTATAAATAACACTCAGTGGGTAAATTCTCAAACAACTTTATAAAATGCTATTTAATCTACAATGTGTCAGAATTACAGTAATTCCTTATAGTCATATTATATACTCCATGATGGTTTGCAAAGTGCTTTTGCACACAGTTTGAAAAGTGGAACATCTCTGTATAATAATTTTTCCATGGAAAAAAATGTGTTCCAAGTTATAAATGCACAGGCCAGTTACACATCCTCCGCCCACTTCTCTCAGTGAAAACACTTGGCTTCCAGGGAAGAGAGGCCCCCACATTGCCCATCCCAGAAGCTGTCACTTCAGGGAAATGTCTACCAGGGGAACAGCAAGTGGGATAGTGTAGGTAGTGCAGGAGGGTTCTTGATGAGCTGGACCATGCCAGGTTGACACAGTCAGGTGGGTGATTTGAATGTGGATCTTGCTGTCTCGTAGCTGGTAATGTTATGCGTGTCTTTCTGTATGCTGAAAGAGGGCAATGATATCTTTGTCTCCTGAGGTTCTCTGAAGTGTTTGAGATAACATGTCATATGATGGAGCATGTGACAGTGTGTGTGTAGGGTGAATGCTCAAACCTCCCTTTCATCCTCTTACGTCCCCACACACCACGTAACTCTTAAGGCAAGTGGAGCCAAGACCAGGTTGGGTATTCTTACTGCTCTTGAGTGTCCCCCGTTGACTCAGTTCCTCAGCAGAGAAGTGTTATTCTTGCTCACAGTCACATAAAGGGCTACAGGTAATTTCCTTGGGTGGAGTTTCCAGGGTTCCCAACTTCCCCTCCTTACAGTTCTATCTGTGTTCACATTCGGCCCTCAATCTGGTGGGGAAAAGCGGGGGGCAGAATGTGTTATAAGGGGATTGATGGGGTGGGGGTTTTATGGGTCTGGACTAGAAGGGGCTCCTTTCACTGCTACTCTGAGAACATTCCTCAGCATCATGTGACAGCATCAGACTGCAAGTGATTGAAAAGTGTAGCCTTGTTGCCATCCAGGAAGAAAAGGAAATAGTTTGGGTGGCCAGCTCCCAGGGTCTGTCAACACTGCCAGGTAGCTGATGCTATTACAAATAATCTTTTAGTGCCTCTGAATGAAGAAAGTGCTTAAAATGATGCCAAATTTAATAAAAAAAAATACAACCTTGGCTATTTTAACATACTAGCATGGCCTATCGACACAATCTTCACTTTTAATGTTATTCTTTTCTTTCTGTGAGCTATTTAACAAAGGTTCAAGCTTGGTTCCAATGTTGTCCTTTAAGAATAAAAACCATTACCATCTTATTTGGAGTGGTTTGAGACTCCACCAAGAACTCAAAATCCCCACCTCTGGAATTCTCTCATATAAGACATGGGATGGGAGGGTTATTTGATGACCTCCTGAGATCTCTGCCACTCTTTCCTATACATATCATATAGATGCACATGGTCTTATGGTCTTGGTAGGTTCAAGAATATATAGAATGTGGAAGGATAATTGAGAGGTGGATTCTGTGCTGTTATGGGGAAGATGCATGCCAGCCAGGGTGAGGCTTTTCAGGGGTGCAGGTGATTTGGGGTTACTCATGCCCCTGCTAGCAACTCCACACACTTGCTGTGTAATCAAGACCAACAGACTCACAAGTCGGAATCATATTTTGGTTGTTATTGCTGCTGTATCCGGGGTAAGTAGACATTTGTTCATGTCTTTCTAGAAAAAGTCCACATGCAACTGGCCATGGTGGATAGTACCAGGAATCCACATCCCAATTTTCCCTGATTGACCCTGAAAAAGAATCTAGAAATTAACGTGTGGGAATCTAATCAATTTAATTAGTTAAAGGTCTCTTGTTCCAAGTAGCTGGGGAAAAGATATACATGTGGGCATGCAATCCCATCACTAAACTCTAGTCAAGTGATGATGGCTCAGGTAGGCAAATGGGCAGTACGGCCGACCAGGATATGATGGTGTCTCAGAGCAAGGAGAGCTGAGAGGAGCATGCAAGCCAGGAAGCAGAATAGGAGTAGAGAAAGGGGTGTGGGGAGGTGCAGAACACAAAGGATCTAGGGTATTGAGGGGCCTGGCCAGTCTCTGGTGCTGACCGGAACTGTCTTTATCCTGGTACACAAGCCCAGTAAACTCACAAAAATGTTATCTATTGACTCGACAACCACACCAGTTTGTCTGCCAAAGTGGCTTTCTAGATCACCTCTCTAAGACCTGTCTATTAAATTTCCTAGTCTGATTTGTTCAGAACTTTGCTGTGCATGGGGGTTGTATTTTCTAGGACACACAAACACTTTCCAGACTCCTGGCATGGAGGCTTTTCTGTATGAAAGGCGGCAAGTGCCATTTGCAGAAGACTTCCCTAGAATCCTCTAGGATTGCAAAGAGATTGGTTTGTACAGAAGGGTGACAGTCTAAAGAGTTCAGGTGCAATCTAAACAGTTCTGCTGAAAGTTTGAGAGGCATTCCGTGTTGCACCGATGTAAATGCCAGTTTGGCAGCCAGAATCTAAAGACCAGTCACTTTAACTACTGCTTCTCATAAAGATGCTCAGAAACAATAACTTATTTCCTGGTAAAAAATCATATAATGTTTAAAAATATATGGTCAAAAGAACATCAATTTGAAGAGACAAATCATTTTGTCAGAACTGTTTATCACCAAACCATTCCAGGTAGGCATCAGGGGAAGGTTTATAGCTCTCTTTGGGGTAATAACCTACAGCATTTAAGAAATATATTTTGGCTTTATTTTAAGTGATTCGTATGAGTGGTCTGCATATATATATATACATATATATGTATATATATATATGCATGCAAAGGACATTTATCTTATTGAATTGATTAGATTCCCACATATAGTGTGTGTGTGTGTGTGTGTGTGTGTGTGTGTGTGTGTGTGTGTGTGTTTGCCTGGGGAGTCAGGTTCCTGGCACTAGAGCTACAGGTAGTTGTGAGCCATCATATGGTGCTAGGAGATGAACTTGAGTACTCTATTAGAGCAACCAGTGCTCTTTAAATGCTAAACCACCTCTCTAGCCCCAGGGCTCTAATCTAATATTGTGAAGACAGTAAGAGGCTTATGATTTATATCTGAAAAACAGCTGATAAGCCACGTGGATTCTTACTTATTTCATGTTTCCTCCATGAGCTAGGCTCTCTTATGCCTTTCCCAAACTGGAATGTATTACTGTGTTTTCTTTTCTCTGTATTACCTGGTTGGACATCATAGAGAGAGCTCAGGTGTTAAAGGCCAGCTTGGCTCAGGCTCTCTGGGCCTTGGGCATCTGCGTCTGAGCAAGACCAATAGCAAATGTTTGGTTCTGAGACTGGATTAGTTCTAGCAAACAGGGAAGGATCGTAGGCTATTTTCATGTTTATTAAATAAATGGCTAATGAATGTATGAAGAAAGCAGGCAAATCGTCAGGCATAGCGTCTACTGCACATCTAGAATAATTACATGATATCATACGATGAGTTTTGCAGATGAATATTGCTCAGGTATCTTCTTCCACAACCTGAAATGAGCTGGGGCCATGGCCAGTAAAACTGAAGTGACAATTCATGCAGGTTCCCACAGTGCTGACAGTGGGGTACTGGGGGAGGGGGGATGCTAAACCAGAAATGAATGCCGCAGGAACGTACCATTGACATTTAAAACACGAGCTAATTTATATTATAGCTTACCAAACACAACTGGGTTCTCAAATACTGTCAGGATTAACCCAAGATTAAAGCTTCACTTTCTAGTTTTCCTAATAGAATCTACTTATTTTGATTGAATGTAGGTCAGCTAATAATAACTGTATGAGACAATGACTTTCAGGTATGAACCTAACAGGTAAACAATGTATGTGAATTTGCCATAATTTGGCACAGGTCATAACAGTCCTTTCAACTCGGCCCCAGTGTTTTAAATTAAAACATCAAATCAGTTTATACATCTGGCCTTACTTGGTGGTTTTCTAACTTGCCAATGTTATACCTTAAATGTACTTATATTAATCATAGTTCAAAATAGCCACGTCATTAAATAATCATTTTTTTAAAAAAAAAAAAGTTCTTAGAGACGGGGAACACGCCTACCTCGGCTTTTGTTGTTGGGTGGGTGGGTGGGGGCCCGAGACAGAGAAAGCAAAATCCAAATTTGGGCACCTCCCACAGGAGGTTTTCACATGCCTTCCTGTGCCAGTGGCAAAGAGAAGGTGGAGACACAGGCAGCCACACTGTCACACTCTCCTGCCAGCTGCAAACCTCATCACCGTCCCTGTGAAGTACATTTCCACGGATCGGGTTTCTGCCAGGGAAGACTTTAACAATCCCCTACTCCACTTTCAACCGACAACAATTAGCATTAGCAAATGGCCCAGGCCACTGCCTGGGTTACATATGATTTCTATTCAAAAGAGACAAACTTTTACTCAAACCAGATCCACATGCCGAACACTTGAGCTCCCTCCCCTCTTAGGTATAATGAACTTGAGACAGTTTCTATCTTTCATTTAAACAAATAAAGAAAAAAAAACCACTGTCACATTTGAAATCCAGTTGGCTGTTTTCCCTCAGCTGGGTTAACCATCTGGTAAGGGGACTTTTGGGGTATTTATGCTCAGGCCAGGAGTTAGGGAGGAAAGTCACTATCCTTTGTCCCTTTGAGCCTCACTCTTTTAATGTGGTCAACCATTTTTTTTTCTTTTTAAATGTTTTCACAGCAGTGTTTTTCCCCCCTTCATTTCGGATAACACGTGGTGAATACGTTAAAGACTTAATACATTTCACAGCCAGAATTTGCTTGGTCAGACTGTGCGTAACAAAAGCCCTTGACTGAGGATAAACAGCAAAGAGTCAATGTTCTTTTTGGGGGGGGGGCGGCTTTGGCATTCCATGGGTCTTCAATACTGCCACCCTGTGTTTTAGGATGAGATACTCTTTAGGATGACACAGGTCTGCTCCCTTCCACGTGTTTTCAGAACTTTACAATTGTCCATCAGGGTGGTTACCTCAGCCCCTCTGTGACTGTGTGTTTGTTAACCTTATGAATTCTTCTTCGGTAGGTTAAAAAGTAGGTCTTCACAGGAAGGCCAACAAGAGTCAACTACCTCACCCTGGGTGCTTGGGGTGCTCTCAGAGACTGAACCAGGCTGGACTGAGGTCCCCGGCACATACGTAGCAGAAGTGCAGCTTGTTCTTCAAGAGGTCCCCCAACAACTGGACCCACCACCCCAGGGGGTGTCTCTAAAGCTCTTGCCTTCCTGTGGAATTCATTCCCCAGTTAGGACTGGGATGCCTTGTCTGGCCTCAGTGGGAGAGGATGCACCTAACCCTGCAGAGACTTGATGTGCCAAGGTGAGGGGGTATAACCCGGGCGGGGGTGGGGGAGGGCGGCATCCTCTCAGAGAAGAGGTAGGGACTCTGAGGATGGGACAGGGCAGGGGGTGAGCAGTAATCGGGATATAAAATTAATTAGTTAATTAATTAATGAAGAAAAAAAGTAGGTCTTAATGGCAACTCTGGACACTTCTCCCCTCCCCCAACACATGGTTTGTTTTCCTCGTGGCTCCAGCCAGTTTTGACAGTTAAGAGGCCTGTTGATAACAACAATGTCATTCTAACAATTGCTTCCACACACTCCTTTTAGCTCCAAGGACTATAGATAATTCAGGTGATTGCCTGAATTGAAGGTAGCAGAAAAGAACAGTTCATTTCCCTGGTAGGGGCAGGGGCAGAGGAATAAGATGCTCTTTTCAAGCCCAGCCATGGAGGGGTCTAAGGGAAGCACACTTCCTGCTTTTGCGCTTGTTAATCGCTTTCCCATGCTACAACAGGCACACTGACCCTTTGAGTAATTCTTTTTCATGTTATAGGGGTCATTTTCAGGAAACCATACATGTTCATAAACTGCTCATTGTGAAACTACATGGACCTCAGTAGGAACTTATTGTTAGTTTAATAAAGATTCCCCCTTCTAAGCCACAAGTAAACGTGCATGTAAAAGTAATATATATTCTTAATACTCTGTTATGAGGATTATTTTTTGGCTAATATATATATATAATATATAATATATATAGGATATATATATATATCCTAAGGAAAATATTTTAAATACACTCAAACATTTTTAATGTTAAGTGAAATTTCAACATCAGTCAGTTTGGCATTAATTTCCTTGAGGAACAGGAAGAGAATGAGCTCAGATGTGAATTCTGCAGACCTGGGAGCCTCTGCCGTGGCTGTGTAACGTGTTAGCTTGGTGTAGCTGGACTGCAGTTATACACGTCTCTTTCTCATAGCGTATGGGCCACGGGGAGGTTCTTAGAATACGGGCCTGACAGGGACGCAGGGGTGCTTTCGTGGCTCACTGTGTCACCACCTACTCCCTAGCCGCTCTGTTCTTGCTGCAAAAGTTTGGTTTGAAAGTGATTCACCTCAGCTTGGACCCACCTTCAGTTTCTCTGATACCTTGCCCTGCTGTGCATGGGCGGCTGTAATGGAAGCCCCATCAGCAGGTACTTATTTAACACTGAGGCACATGGAGACAAATCATGTGACTTCAAGCACCTTGCCATCCTACGGTCCCTGTATGACAAGTATCTCACTGAGAGAAAAGTCTAGCTGTCTGCAAGTCTACCTTCATACTTAGAAGGGGATCCACTTTTTTTTTTTTTTTTTGCTGTAGGCTTCCCTATTCTTTGGCTCGAGTTTTTTGTCTTCTGCCTCTAGTGTTAGCCATGGCTGGTGGATCTTCCTTGCAGTTCTTGGCTCTGACACTCACTATTCTCCTTCTGTGTTTAAGGAACCTGACTACATGGAATCCATGGACACTAAGACAGACTCCTGTCTTACGGTCAGTTGATTTCAGCAAAACCCAATTTATGCTAGCAAGTGGTTCAGGCCACAGCCCAGGACTACATGTGATTTCTATCCAAAGAGGACAAATTCACTCAGATCAGGTCCACATGCTGAACACATGAGCTCTCTCTTATGTATAATGAGGTTGAGACAGTTTCTATCTTTCATGGAAATAAAAAATCACTCTCATGTTTGAAACCAACCTGGCTGTTTCCAATTCCATCTGATGTCCTAACTCCCACTCGTGACATGTGGAGCACATTTGCAGGTCTCAGGGACTGGGCATCTTTTGGGGGTTGTGATTCTATCTACCACAGAACCTTTGTAATCAAGGACAGAGGCAATGGGAGCTGACCTGGGCACCAGTCCTGTTTGGGGAGGTCAGTTTGTTCTTGTGATTCAGTGAGACTTGCTCCTTTTCACTGTTATCTGTCTTCTTTAGTTTCTGATTGTCCATCCTTTGCTCTGCAAGATCTAACATCACATTGTGAGCAAGAGCTCTTAAAAGACAGTTTCATTAGCTCCCATTGTTGCTTAATGCAGAGTCACTGTAACAAATGCCTTCTTACTATATACATCTATGAATAAGTGAATGAATCTATCTATCTATCTATCTATCTATCTATCTATCTATCTATCTATCTATCTATCTATCTATCTCGCTTCCTCCCTAACATTTCTATAACACTTAATGTCTCTGTCTTTCTGTTTGATCTCTAACTGAGATTGTATACAGTCCTTTTACACTCTGAATGGACTTCTTGAAGGAAGTCCATTGTACATGTTCTGACAGTTGGAAGGCAGAGTGGGGTCAGCATAAGGTCTATGCTCGGAATAATTTTAGCTGCAGGGCTGTTCCTTCCTTGACCTTGAATTCCTTCTGTTCATATTGCCTTGGTCAGAACAAGTCATGTGGATACACCTAATTTCCAGGAGGCAGGATGTGTGAGAGATGTAGTCCTTGTGTTGAAGGAAACAAAGAAGAAGTTGATATTGATGAATGCTAGTAATGTATACCAAGAGAGGGTAGGAGAGAAATACGTTTAAAAGATGGGCATGATGTGGAGGGGGCAATGGCTAGAAGATAAAAGGCTTGGGTCCACAAATGGGCACTACTGTGTTCTCCTCTTTAAGTCCCAGGCAAAGACAAACAGTCAAATTAGCACTTTTAATTCACTTCTTTGTCCAGATGAGGAAAACTTTATACTACCAAGCCTGCGATGTCAGCATTATTGCTATAGAAAATTAAATCGTGGGGAGATTTTTATATAAATATTTTTTATAATTTTGCTTTGCAAAATCTAGTTTGCAGCATGAAAGTCATAATGGATACTATGCGATTGAATGCCTTAATATAAAAACACATTATTCATAGGTAAATGATACATTCCTTTATATCCACGTGTTAGGCAAATAGATAATCATGGGAAATGAGTTTGAATAGCTTTGGGTGTAGAAAAAATTGACAACTGTTCTTCATTGAACAATAAAGTTCTTTGTAAAAGAGGTGGGATTTAAGGCTCCTTTGTAATACATTAAGGGGAAACACTGCAAATCTAGGAGAAACATGTAGATTGTTTCCTTTTCCGTTTCCCTCCTCCCATCTGATTGTAAGTGGAATGTGGTGCAAGCACAATCGAATCACAAAGGCACTTCAGAGAGCACAGTCGTGCATGTGTAGTCAAAAATTCCAATGTATAATTGGTACGGACAGGTCTTTCCCATGTGAAGCTCATAGAGAAACACTGGTAGTTATTCAGGATTGCCGAGAAATTTGACAGTCTGGAAAAATGTAAAAATTTGGTCAATGCCCACCCTTTGCTTATTGGAAAGAACATGGCCAATTTATCTTGTCCAATTTTATTAAAAAATTCTACTTTTGCTCGTCAGCTGGTGTGATGATGCAGCTGCCAGAAGGTGGGTCCTTCTGAGAGCCTTAGTTTCACCAGCCACGTCTTGGCCCTGGCCCACTGGGTCCCCTCTGTGACTCAGGAGGAGTGTGTAAATAAGTTGGCTACCCACATAAGGCCACATTTTTGGACTGTGGGTGTCTAGACCATTTCCTTCACGCGGTGAAGACTCACGGGTCTTTTACAGAACAATTACTGGAGCGTTAAATTGCAAACAGTGGCTTCTTCAGCAGATTCCTTTCCAGTTTCCAGAGTGTGGAAGTTGCCTTCCTCACAGACCAGCCCCATCCCCATTAGTTTGAAATACATTCTCTGTTGGAGATGCCTTTTGCCTCTCACCTGATCGCTCTCCAGAGAGGAGCCAAGTAACTCCCAACAGTCAACTTCCCTACCTAAAAGAGAGAGGGAGGGAAGGAGGGAGAGAGGGACAGGGAGGGAGAGGGAGGGAGAGGGAGAGGGAGAGAAGGGAGAGGGAGAGGGAGAGGGAGAGAGAGGGAGAGGGAGAGAGAGGGAGAGGGAGAGAGAGAGAGAATTATAAAATGGTAAGGGTGCCTAATGAGTCACAATGGCAAAGTATGTGTTCAGAGTAGTTGAGAAATTAGAAATAGATGGGAGAAACACAGACATTTTAAATAAAGTTGCAAGATAATGTCTTCCTTTAGCTTCCTGAAGCCATGTCTCATCTTTTAAACATTTAAAAATATTTTCTATTGGTATACATTAATTATATGTATTAGTGGGTCTAGTCATGACATTTTTATTCATGTACCTAGTCTATTTTTGCCCTATGATTGATCTCCTTTACCCCACTTTCTTCCCTACCCCTCCCACCAATCCCCCTTCATCCTCCCAACTCTGTGGCTCATTTTATGTCTGGTTTGGGAACGTTTATTTTCCCTAGAATGACCCAAATCCCATCCCGCACTTTTCCCTGTTGCTTTTATGATTTCCTTTGCTTAGATCGTTCCCCCAGCTATAACTTTTTGTTGGATAGGTCTTAAGAAAAGGATTTAACTGATTTTCTCAACATTTCTCATTTACTTCTCCCTCCATTTACTTACAAGATGCCTTTACCAATTCTGTCTTATTCTAAATACATGGGTCTGTTTCTGGCAACTTCACTTTGCTGGTGTTGATATTTCAGTTGGAATAATTTTGCATCATGTTGATATTATCAAACAAGACAACCCTTGTCTACTTCTTTAGATATAAGCCTAGTATCAACTTGTACTCATTAGGAAATCAAATTTGTTTCTGATTATGCTGTGTTTATATTTATGGATGTGTCTGGGACGATCGCCAAGTTTGCACCTTTGAGTCCTTCCATGTACAAGTGGGCTCTGTGGAAATCTTTCTTTGTGTCACTTCACTTTGCCCAATTGTTGCACAGTCAGCATTGACTACATTTTAAGAAGAACTGAAACAAACAAACAAACAAACAAAAAATCAAAGTGAAACCTCTCTAAGACCTTAGAATTTGGTCAAACCTCAGATCCTGTGGTAATAATTATTCTAGAAGATGATAACTTATTAGAATATTAATTTGCAGAAGTGACAAAATGAAGATAATCAGCACAAGCTCATTGCTCTTTTATCTCAGAGCATCAGCCAGTAACCGCTTGTTCTTAGCCAGTAAGTGTTGACTGGAATTTCCAAGCTTCTCAATGTTTGTCTCCAGTTCGAGTACTTCCCCTGATAGACAGTAGGGGGTGCTCCTGCAGCAACAGGCCCTCTAAGCAACACCGAATCCTAACAAAGTTTGAGCCCTATTGGTTTATAAATTATCAGCTATAGTTCTCACACATTCTAACAGTCTCACATCTGTGGGCATTTTATGTAGAAGACAAAGTAATGGGAGAAGGTGAGATCTTCAAAGCGTCTTGTAATGGAAGAAGGCCTGTATTACAAACACACAGAAGGCAGGGGATTACAGCAAGTTGTATTTGGGCTAAGAGTGGAGTCTGTGCTCTTACGGGCTGCTCCTTTGAGCCTGTGTGCCAGCAGGCTGTTTTGTGAGCTGTCAGTTTCCTGATCTCAGTTCTTTAGGAGCAACATTTTTAAAGAGGTGCCTTAAACAAGCAGGACGAGCTTGGGAGAACGGTGAGCTAGGGGCCGTGGAAAGAGACTGGTCTAGTTGTAGACAGCGATATGGAAAATGATTCATCCCACTTACTGCCTTGGAGCCGTGTCTCCAACTGGCAATGTGCTGCTGATGGTCAGGACATTGCTCCTCTGATCTCCCCTTTCTGGGTTTCCTTCCAGAGCCATCTGCATATGTGTCTCCTTAGCTAATACCCCACCGTGTGCTCTATACTGGGGACTTCCTTATGACTCCTTCATGGTTCAGCATCACGAGGAAAGAGCTGCCTTGGTCGCATTGTAAAAAAATCGTTATGTTCAATAGATGAAGGAAAGAGAATGAGGGAGGGAGAGGGGGAGATAGAGGTGGAAAAAAGGAAGGAAGGCGGGAGAGAGAGGAAGGGAAGGAGGAAGGAGGGAGGGGGGGAAGAAAGGAGGAAGGAGGGAAAGAGTAAGGGAGCCAAAGGGGAAGAAAGTAAGGAAAAGTAATCACAGTGTGCTACACTGATGTTTTGAGTCAAGTTAATTTTTAGAGGGACCCGGAGTGTGGAAATCACAGTAACCAAACTCACACAGAACTTTACTGGACAGATTCCAGGAACAACAATTATAACAGAAAGCAATTGGTTTGTAATACAGTTAGTGGCAACATATGTAGTAGCAAGTATATGATGTAACCATTACTACCTCTTTGTGGAACTGGCTATTAGCGATTTCTGTGCTTAACTATGTAAGGTTAAAAGGTCCTTACGATTAGTGAGTTTCTCGATGGAAATGGGATAACGAACATCTTCGTACCATTACCGTGTGATAACAGAAGTTCTGAATAGAGCGCTTGTGTCCAATTTTTCTTAAATTGTGTGTTCTGCTGAAACCCAGGTACTGCAATGGCAGCTCCATAATTAGCTCCTGGCTTCTACCAGAAGGGACTTTGCCTACTACTTCTCCTCCCCTGCGACTTACCAAGGCAAAGCACCCACTATGGAATTGTGTTACCTACAACACTGCTTGCTTCATCTTCGAGCAGCTACAAATCGTTACTTTGGGAGCTTTCATTCCTGTTGGTGGTTGGCTGTTCACAAATCTTACCTGTATGAATTGTTCTTGGAACATCTATGGGTATAACAGTGTTGCATTGAATGGAAAATGTTTTTCCCTTTGAAATACTTTAGTTTTTAGTTAAAATATAATTACATCATTCCCCCTTCCCTTTCCTCCTTCCAACTCCTTCCATGTTGTCCTCTCCTTCTCAAATTTATGACCTTATTTTCTTTATTGTTGTTGTTGTTATTGTTATTATTATTATTATTATTGTTGTTGTTGTTGTTATATACAAATCCATAGGTACTGCTGGCTCCATGGCCGACCACTTGGGAGTGGATACTCAAAGAAGAGTCTCACCCTGAAGAAGACTAGTTCTCCCACTCTCAGCATTCCTTAACTGACACTAATTCTTTGTTTCCGGTGAGATGCCCACTGAGATGTTTCCCTCTTCTATGTCTTTGCTCTGGCTTTATTTAGGCAGCTATGTTACTGAGGTGTTATGGGTTTAGCTTTCCTGTCACTTCTAGGAGACATCACAATAGATTTCCCAATTCTCTACTCTTCAAATACTTCCATGCCCTCTTTTGTGATACAGAACAACTTTTTAAGTTCTTTCTGCTAACAGTTTGGGGGACCAGGGAGATGGCTCAGTGGGTAAGAGTACTTGGTGTACAAATCCAGATTTGATCCCCAGAACCCATGTAAAAATCCAGAGGTGGTAACTTGCATCTGTAATTGAAGTACTCCAAAGGTGAGAGGGGAGCAGAGAGAGGAGAATCTTCTGGAAGCTAGCCTGGGGTATATAGTGCGAAGAGACCCTACCTCAGCAAGGGACTGGAAGATGAGAACAGACTCCTGAAAGTAATTGTCCTCTCACCTTTGTAAGTGAGCCATGGAAGACGTGTGCACTCTTGATCTCTCTTGGACACACACACACACACACACACACACACACACACACACACTTTAAAGTGTTATAGTTATTAATTTGAATAGCAATTAAAAACTAATCAACATGGCCACAGATTCCTTTGAGAACCCTTGATTTGATATTTCCTATTTAGTTTTAGTGTGAGAATTTCCAGGCATTTGAATGGCATTCAAGAGGAAGCAGAGACTTTTGAAGATATTTCTGATGTTTCGAAGTTTAGGGAAGGGCTTTTTTCTCTTTTGCCTCTAAGTACAAATACTGTCCACAAGACCACAATACTTAGATTTGATATTGAGGCATTGTTTGGTTAATGTGATACATGATACACTGTTTTCATTAAGGTGGTAAAATGTATTTAAATTAAACACAGTTATAACTGTCTACTTTCTTTATCTAGATAAGTGCTATGAATATAATATGAGAAATCAAAAGTATTTAATTAAAAAAACAGTTCACATTTGTTGAAGATTAGCTTTAGGGGTTAAACTTACTCCAAAATCACGCTTTCAGGGTTGAAATTCCAGCAATGTTGTTTGGAGTTGGGGGGCATTGACATTGGTGAAGTCTCAGTAAGTGGTGTTTATTGTAGTCCCACTGTTATGGAAAACAAAAAAAACGGTTTAAGATGTTATTGTTTTTACTTGTACAATATTTTTACCTATTATATTTAAAACCTGGACTCTATGTAACAGATCAGGACACGGTTCATTTAAAAATATTCCCACCTATAAAGTGTACCTTTCATGTACACATATAAATTATATCTGAAATAGGATATTCTAACATTTTATCTATCACCTTTTATTGCAAAATAAAACACCGCTACAGAAAACTACACTAAAGAAACATAGAGGTTAGCAAATTCTTAAAAGGCCAAGAGCACGATAGTCAGCAGCCATTGGAAACAAAGCAGGGGAAGTCTCTCTGGGAGGAATTCACCATCTGCTCCTGCCCCAGCACTCCCCACCAGAGCTGGCAGGATCCGGAGGGCAGTGAGAACTCGGGATCACCAGATGAGTACCCCAGGTCCTTGGAAGTTCAGCCTATTGAAAGCACTTGGTGCATCTGGGTCGCTTTTAATCAACACATTCTTTTGTTTGTCTTAGAGTTATCTACGAAGATCCAAACTGCATTATTAGTATATAGATTATGCGGTTCATAAGGCCAAGTGCTCTAAATGCTTGGTTCTTTTGTTTGCATCATTTCCAAGATTCTGAAGTCGTTCTTGGAATCTTGGTTGAACAGTTAATTTTATCCTCCTCAACACTTGTACTGCCAGGCCTTTGGCCAGCAGGATCGTCTTTCTGGTTGGCTTTAAAGTCTTTTGACTTCACAGAGGATGATTCCCTCCCCCTCCCCTTAATTTGCACCAAAATATTTCAAATCATCGTGAGCATTTTTTATTAAAGGTCTGGGATCGACCGTTTCTCTGCGAAGCTCTGCTGTCTTTATAATACATGATAAGGACCGCAATTTGGGATCCAGGGCTTGTCAGTGAACTTGCACTGCAAATGGTCTACCAGTGTTTTTCAGCAAACTCTAGCATTTTTAAGGCAAGTGTAGGGCTTTTACCCTCCTCTTTCAGAAGTTTGTCTTCTCCCTTCTATGCTGCAAAGCCTGCTTCTCAGAATTTGAGGAATGAAACGATGGATTCTCTCATTTTCTTTCCCATGCACTACTGAGACTATTACAGAAGTTCAGTTTGATTCCATGTCTTTTCTCCAGTCCCCTGCTCCCATTTTAAGGAAAAAAAGTGGATAGCATGATGCTTACATTATCATGTTAGTAGTCATACAGACTATGATGCCTTTTTATTCAATTTGCATCCCATGAGGACCAGTATAATCATGCTGATCCACAGTTGAATTTCAGTGTCCCCATTGTCACCTTGGCTGTTGAAAGCTGATGAATCCACAAGGACAGTGAGAACAGCATTCACCAAGCTCTTGTATGTCGATAACCGTTAGTCTGTGGTGTGTCCACATTCTGTCTCTTCTTACACTGAGTGTCTTAAATGTGTTAGCTCCATTTGGGGACTTAGTGTACTACTCTCAAACAAAGAGAAATCCTGTTATTCATGATAATGTGCATGAACTTGGAGGGCACTTACGCTAAATGAAAGAAGCCAGCACAGAGGCCATCGTTTGTAGAGAAAGAGAAGCGTGGAGGCTGGTGAGTGAGTGGGGAGGTGACTAAGGGTTAGAAGCTCAGCTCTGCCTTGCAACACGGTGTTCACAGTTAGCAGTGCAACACTGTACTGTGTTCTTACACACGGCTAATGCTGTAGACTTCAAAGTGCATACAAAGTGCATAGTGGGTTTGGCTAGAGGCGAGTTAATGTTTGTGATTTGGTCTTTCCACAGTTTTAACCTATTCCACAGGACATATCTATTGCTGCTGTTATTACCTATGGTTTTGGGGTTTGACTTAGAGCTTTTCTGTTGCTTATTGTATATGAATGTACTTTCCAGTGACTTTAGAGGGTGGCTTGGCTGAGAAGCATCCTATCATTTTACAGAGAAAGGTCTTCCATTGTTTTGTGTAGTATTAAAAACATGCTGACATGCCAGTTCCATATCTTCTGCTCTTCTCTCTGGTCTCTTCTCTTGAGCTGGCCCTTCTCAGAGATACCTCATCCTTTCCTCACACTTGCTGGGTGTCTGGTTGCAGCCCTCAGACCCCAGCAATTGCCAACATGCCCGCTTTCTGCCTATTGGTGCTGTATCTCCAATGCCATGTGCTTTGGTTTTTGTGATGGTACCTTGCCTAATTTGTTTGCGGCTCTTTTTCAGGTGGGTTCTGGTTTTGCTATGTAATCTTTCTCCTTCCCATCCATCTTCCATTCTCCCTCTCGATTTTTCTGGGCACTTGGGAAGATCTAAAGCTGTTGCTGGCACCAATTTCACAGCATCCTTATATATCCTTTTGATCACATTTAGGAATTTAACTTTATTAAAAATTAAACTGAAAATTTAAGTGACTTACACTATATCCAACAATCTGTTTTCTTTTTTTATTTTGGTCCTTTTTGTAAATTTTTATTTATTTTTGTCACTTCCACACCATGCACCCCTTTCCCACTCATCTTCCTGTCCCTTGTCCCTTTATATCTGCCCTCCACCCCTGCAACCTCCCTCTTCACAGAAAACAAAAGATTAAAATAAAAAGGAGGAAATGAGAAAAAGAAGACCGTGCTGTGGGAGCTATGGTGTTTCAGGCGTGTCCCACAGCATGCCCTTTTCTCCACACATATTTACTTATGAACAATCATCACAATAAGTCATTGGTCTGGTCTAGGGCTATGACTTCTGTTACTCTGTCAATACTGGATCCTCACCCAGACTCCTTTTGGATATCCCATTGTTACCCTGTATCATGGAGACCCTGCAGATTTGTTTCAACAGGACTGGACCCTTCATGCACTCTAGCAGTTCATAGATGGAGTAGATGTTGGGTTGACCAACTCAAAGCCCTGGATCTGGCTCAGGGTTGTGCCAGCTCTGCTGTCCGTGCGTCATCAGGGTCAGCTCTCCTGCTTTGCCCAGGCAAGCGGCAGGGACAGGCCTCCTGCCTGCAACAACTAGCAATCGACTCAACTGCAACAACTCAAGCCCTTGGGGGCTGCTTTCCTGCACCCACACCACCAGGGCCAGCTCTCCAGCACTGCCCTGACTACCTCACATCCAGGGCCTGTTCTCTGAGGCACATGACTAAGTGCTTCAGCCAATGGGAAGTGGGGCCAGCTCTGCGAAGTCCTTGGACATCAACATGGTCCCAGGTGGCATCCCAGACCAGAGATCCTGGCACGGCCTTTGGTGGTTTCATGGCCCCCAGACATCGACACAGACTCCTGTTGCTGCAGAGCCCTGGGACCCTCAGCAGCGACATGGGCTAGCATTTCACCATGGCCTCAGGTGGCAGTACAGGCTACTCGCCTGTCCTCTCCAGTTCCATCTCTCTTCACAGTGCTCAAACTGTTCTGCCTCTCTTTCTCTCCAATCTGTCCTTCGCGTACTTGCACACTGTAGCGGCGCCCATGATGGGCGGAGCTCTGGGTATCTTCAGCCGTTTTAGTTCTTAAATGGGGGCTAGGATGAACGGTCAAAGACTTGCCATGTAGGTAGTTGATTCAAATCTGGAGGCAGGGCTGAGGGACAGCAGCAACAGTGAAATAGAAAGGGGGAGAACAAAGACAGGATGTTATGGTGGTGGCTGCATTACAGACAGATGAGGGGGCATTTACAGAGCCGGCTGGAAAGCAGAATCTTAGCAGAGCCTGCCGGGATGAAGTGACTACTTCACTACCTGCCTCAACCCTGCTCAACCAGAGCAGCTCCACGGTGGACTTCTCCAGCACTTGGGGCTGAGCACGTGCAAACCCATCTTGGATTCCTTTGGAAATCACAACCAGAATGACTGTAAAAGGTGCTAGTGTCTCGGGGCATGCTTGCAAAAGTCAGAATAAAGTTTGGAGAAAACTTTAGGAATGATATAAAGAGATTTCACAAGAATTTCTAACATGCAGGATTAGATTCCAAGCAATGAGATTGTCAGGTGACCATAATGCAGTCAGTCCAACAAATCTAATATTTTTAAGTAACAATTGCAAATTATTTTTGGGTGCGTATGAGCTTAAGTTCCCAGAATCCACTTTAGAATAATCACATGAAAGTTCAGTTTATCTTGCCTGAGGAGCCATCCTAGAATGTACAAGATACTTTTTCTTTCTTTCTTTCTTTCTTTCTTTCTTTCTTTCTTTCTTTCTTTCTTCCTTCCTTCCTTCCTTTCTTTCTTTCTTTTAGCAAAAGGTAAGAGATTTTCTTTTCTGGTTGAATGACTTCTTACCTAATTTACCTCCAGCATATTTGTGAAATGTCCAACCAGGCTAAGACTACATCTCATAACTGGATTAAATGATTCAAACAAGAAATGGCTCAGGATGTTGACTTAATTGACATTGGTTCAAACTGCATCTTCAGAGGGGAGTTGCTCAAAGGGAACAACAAACAAACTTCTAGAGCCGACGTTCTGCATTGGCAATTATGTGGCAATAAAATTAGAAAATATGGCAACACAAATTAATTATGGAGCCAATTTTTTGTTTGTTTTTACTTTTATGTCAAAGGGCATGCTTTGGTTCTAAGCTGGGCACTCACCAAACAATTCAAAAAGTTTTTTGAGCATTATGGCATCTTGATTCTTCATGTAGACCATGTGTACATAATCTCTATTTTTCTTGTGTGTGTGTGTGTGTGTGTACACGCGCGTGCATGCATATGTGCACATGTGTGTGCATGCATATATGCCAGAACCCTTGTGTTTTGAAGACAGTCTCTTAGTAGCCTGATACCAGCTAAATAGGTCAGGCTGGCTGTCTAGCTAGACACCGGGATACTCCTACCTCCACCTCCCTAGTGCTCGAATTGGAAGCATGCTATAATGCCCATATTTTTATGTAGATTTTGAAGATAGAATTTACTGAGACTTGCACAACAAGGACTTTACAGACTGAACTATGGCCCCAGCCCAGTTTTTCAGGTTTTTAAGGCACAATTACACATTATGATCTATGTCTAAGTTATGGTATCTCTTCTCTGTTCTTTGGTAGCTAGCAAGTACTAGCTTTACAGTATGTGTTTAATGGGTGAGTGCCCAACCCTGAGGTCCTCCTTACCAGGTTGCTCTAGAGAAATGAAATGAATTAATTTTTTTCCATGATATTAACTAACTGTGGGATGAAATATCTGTGGTACTTGTATATTTAACTGAAAATAGTTGGTCAGAGACCATAGATATCCTCATGAACACTGATCCTGAGAGTTACTTGGAGAGACCTGAAATAGGCTAAGCGGTGAGTCCAGGAGCCATGTCCTTCACATAGAGTATATTAACTATATTAATTCTTCATTTGTTTGATTTTCATTGATTTCATGCTTAGATGGTTGCTGGGCTGAATTAGCTCCTGGCTAAGCAACGCTTTCTCAAGTGATTAATGTCATAAGCAGGATTTCTCTGAAGTGTTTATACTATTTAAATTGTTTTCAAACACTAAAATTATTCCAGAAGGTCTCACTTATATGTGGGTAATAATAAATACACCAAGATAATATCACTGACATACTCTTCCCAAATATATATTTGCTAGTAATTTTATTAGATTGAAAATCAGATTTCACTTCAAAAATTTAAATTAATTAAAATATATTTTCTTGGAACTAATCTATATTGTAGTCATTTTGTTAATTTAAATTTATCCTCCTGTCTGAAACTTTTGAAACATTTGACCAATTTTCCCGGGGAAAAGATTGCAGACCTTATGGACAAACTCCATTTGGTCTTCAGAATCAAAGTTTACATACAGCGGAATGGGTCGTGGAAAATCTTCCATTTGAAGAGTAATGTTTTATTTAATAACCAAAATGCTGTCAATGGCTGATAAGGGCCATCTCGCTTCCCCAAGGGAAAGAGCTGCAGAATGATCCCTAAGGCCTCTTCAAGAGGAGTGTCGAAATGGGAGAGCCGAATGCAGGCTCTGTGAGGCTCTTACAACCTGCCCGTACCCAGTTCCTCCAGAGTGCTACTATTCAACTAGACAGGAAGCCAGTGCCTGAGTCCATCAACACTCTCAACTCAACAGAGTAAAAAGGAGACAAGATATGTCAATACAAGATCGAAACTTTCTTAAGATTGTTCTTAGAACAAACTTTTGGCTGAAAAAAAAACAGTTCCTAAAGACCAGGCCATCCACATTGTCTTGCGCTGCTCTGACTCCGTAACGTCACGTGCACGCATGCTCGCACGCATGCCATGTCAGTGCCTTGGGTAAGTCATTATGAGTTCTTCTTCTTCCTTTTTTTTTTTTTTTCTCGGAGCTGGGGACCGAACCCAGGGCCTTGTGTTTGCTAGGCAAGCGCTCTACCACTGAGCTAAATTCCCAACCCCTCATTATGAGTTCTTACAAAGGGTAATGTGTTTCAAAATAGGTAATATGTCTTGGATTTGTTATATACTTTCTAATCTCAATTTAAGATACCCTCTGAGATGTTTAGCTTTATTTTATCCTCATGTCTTATTTACAGAAATAATAACTGATGTGTGAGGTCTAATGATATTGGAGTATTTAGTGTAGAAAACAAATTCAGGAGCACTTAGCAGAAATAAAAGGCTATGCTACCAGTGACAGTGGTATTAAAAGATTGATTTTTTAGATGTGGCCTTCTCCTTAATGTTAACATGGACTATTGATCCTTACTTTCTCCACGAAAGCCTATAAAGTGATTCAATTTGCATAACTATTTGTTTCAAAAGAAATCTAAAATTTAGAACTTTTTGTTTCCTTAGATTAGAGCTGCAGAATATTTCATAGACATTCGGGGTGAGGAAAGAGTTTCTGGGGTAAGCAATGGCGTAGTATTCAGTCTTCATAACATATGCATGCAGAATGGTTTAATAGCCTCAAAAAGAAAAATCATATAAAATTATTTAATACATGGCATAATTTACTGTATTGTTCAGTCCTAAATAATCCCTCTGAACAGATAAGCTGTCTAAGACTAAGGGTTATGCTGCAAACCAAAAATCGTATCTGCTTATTGTGAGACATTGTCTATAGCTTGAAGCATACACAGCATGTAACCATTGCATTGAAACGCATGGTTACAGATCTCCAATAAAATATTACAATGGAAATTATATGCAGATGGTAATCTCTTCTTCTAAATTATAAGCTGTTTCTGTGTTACTTCTGAAGGGCAGCATGCATGCTCATAAATTGGAGGAATGCTATCCTTTGAGAAGATGGATCAAAAGATGACCAATTTTGGAACAGTTGGGGATATAAGGTCTGGGTGTGAGGAGGTTTTAACTGTAGATGAGGGGACCTGGTTCTGTCCTGGGTCTGCAGAATGTCTTAAAACTGTTTTGCAGTGTTCTGGGTTTGGCAAACCCAAAGTGTGTCTTGCTAAGCATTTTTTTTTTCATTCTAAGCCCATGTGTATTATAAAGGAAATTTAATCCGTATGTTTTTGATTCCTTTACACTTAACTCATCAAAATGTTGTTTTGTAAGAGCTATTTGATGTCCAAGAAGTCTTTGAGTCTTTTTATAACTTTTAAAAGCTTTTAACCCCCTTAGAAACAGGAAGTGGTGTTTTACTAAGAGCAAAGTAACTACAAAAATTAGAAGCTAGAGTTTGTTAGAAGACTTCAGACTCAGGATAAATATTAAAATTAATAATGCTAATAAAGCAAACACTATGCGCTTGGTTACAAGCCTTTCCCACAGTTTAGCTTACTATTTCAATTACCAATTTCAATAGGTCTGCTTCGAGGACTAGTTAAAGAGAAACTGCTTGTGCACTGGCCGCACACCTCATGAGGTGAAGCTGGGCTTTGAAACTAGTTAGTGTGCAAACCTCTCACTAGTATCCTATCCTGCCTGCAACCTGAGAACTTTAGGTTTTGCTTAAAAGAGGTTATGTAACCAGTTGAAGACTAGCTTCCAAGATCATTGCAAACAAAAGTTACTTTGTTACAGTTATAAAAGACCCAAACAGACTGGGACCAAGAACAATGTATCAGTATCATTCAAGACATTTACGGAGAATCTAGTAATGCTAGGAGTCCTGGAGCTTGTACCCTGAAGGATACTATGTTCCTCTTATAAGTGGAGACTACTCAGAGAAATTGGATGACGAATGCCTAGGTTGCAGCTGGGGTGAACCTTACCTGCTCTTGGAAGAATGGATTTCCTCTTGAAGTCATAAACACTGGGGGTATCTAGTCTCCCATCTGGCAAGTCAGTCAATATTTTCCTCTAAGCACAGCTCTTCCCTTCATGGGTGACTCAAGAAGGTGGAGTTCCTGTTTATGTAAAGTAAGTTCCTTTTATCCTTGAAAGACTTGGCTAAGTTGAAGAATGAAATAACTCCAAGTCCCTCCTCAGGGACAGCCACATTCACTAACAGAAACCCACATTTTATTTTGTCTGAATTAAGAACAAGAGATTGCAGCAGAAAATGAAAGCAGGACAGGTCACCCAGCAGGTTAACATTTATTTGAAACTGCTAGGGATGTTTTACATTTTCATAGTAGTTCAACATGCTGAAGACAATTCAGAAAACAGAATACCATTAAAGACGAAGTTGTGTCCCCAGCACGAGTTTAGGCGATATTCTGTACTTTGGGTTTACATATTTTAAAAAGAAGTGATGGCTGTGTTGACTTTTTATTTATGGTTCACTTTAAAAATGACATTTTCTTTAATCCGGAGAAGTGAATACCATGTTTATCTTTTTCAAAATGAAAAAAACACTGCAATGGAATTTTGAATCGAATTGGACTTTGCTGTAGATCTGAAGCTGTTTGTCTTGTGTTTAAGACAAGGGCATTTACAAGTCAGGATGCCATGGCTTTCAACAGTGAGCACTCAGGAAGGTGGGAGAGGTTGGTGGAAAAGTCAGCAGAGGTCGTCGGAATCATACATTTCACTGGGAAATAAGTTGTAGACTTCAAACCATCATTTCTTTAAACGTGGGGCTGGAATAATTCAGAAAACATGGATTCCACCAGTCTTCTCAGCTAGATAGAACCCTGACTGTAGCTGGAACTAATTAAAATTTGTCAGGCCTGTTACAAATATAAGCTTTTCTTCCAAGCTTCCAAAACAAGCCCAAGACTAATTATGTTTTGTGAAAATTAATTTTTCTTCAACATTGCAAGAACACCCAATAAACATGGAAAAGTCATCAGAGAAATACAAATCAAGATGACACTGAGATTCCGTCTCACCCCGGTCAGGATGGCAATCATTAAGGGAATAAATATGAAGAAATGCTGGCGAGGATGCAGATGAAAAAGAAGCTTCGTGAGGAGGGAAATGCAAGCTAGCCTACCCCACTGTAGAAGTCCATATGAAGATGTAGAAAAACAACTGTAACTCTACCATATGCCTCGGCTATAGCTCGGTGAATACTCACCCAAAGGGCTCCAGGTCTGCCCAGGGTTATTGCATCACTGCTTAAATCAGCAAGTCTATGAGGCCAACTCCAAAGTTCAGCCATAAAGGAGTGGGCAAGGAGAATGTGTTAAACACTGCAGATTACAATCCCTCCCCCAAACCAAGTGTACAACTACTTTTCTTTGCATTCAAAATATTGGCATGCTACAATATATGTATTTTTTAAGTCAATACATTGAACAAAGACATACGTTCCTAATCATTTCATTAAATACTTCTGACTATCCAGAATGTTCTCATTTCGCATGATTTTTCTGGTCCTGCCAGTAAGCCTTTCTTAGCTTTGATACAATTTTACTCAAACATTAAGGAATTAAGAAAAATAAACTATCTTTGAAGATATAAAAGGATATAGCTGAACCCGGTATATTTCAACCTTCAAATGTTCTTATTTGAAGAAGAATTTCTCAAATTTTTATTTGACTTTATTTTTTTTTAATTGTTTCTGTTGTGGTGGTCCTGGGACTTGAACTCAGGGCCTCAAACCTGCGAGGTAAGGACTCATGCTGAGCGGTACGCATAGGCCTTCATTCGTTTTATTGACCTGCTTCCTTGAGTGATTTTCTGGTTCCCTTCTCATCTCTATTAGAGATGTAGTCATTTCTATCAACTTCTCAGCCATCTTAGAAGTGGACAGACAGGGCTGGAGAGATGGCTCAGCAGTTAAAAGCACTGACTGCTCTTCTAGAGGTCCTGAGTTCAATTCCCAGCAACCACATGGGACAACCATCTCTAATGAGATCAGATACTCTCTTCTGGTGTGTTTGAAGGCAGCAACAGTGTACTCATATAGATACATAAATAAATCATAAAGTTGACAGACAGCTGCTATGACTGTACAAATTGGAAGTCAAGTCTCTATAGAGACAAGCAAAGAAGTTGTCTTATTTTGGCTTAAAAATTGTGAGCTGTCATCTCATTCTTGGTCATAGTTTCTGGTTTAATGATGAAGTGATGATGGACTCTTATAATTCTCAGATGAATCTCACAAGAACACACCCTACCCTGTGCTGTCTATGTTCATAGGAAACAAAATTCAGCAAAAAGCAGATAGCTCCTACCAAGGCTCTCAAACAGATCCAAACTAAGTAACTAAATAATTAAGTAAGTAAGTAACCAATATCACATTTTATTTCTTTTTGTATCCTTTCCTTAAAAGAATACCAAATGAGGTTTTATTTAAGATTTATTTAAGATTTGTGTGTGTGTGTGTGTGTGTATGTATGTGTGTGTGTATGTGTGTGTGTATGTATGTGTGTATGTATGTGTGTGTATGTGTGTGTGTGTGTGTGTGTGTGTGTGTCAGGGGCAGGGCAGTGACGAGGGTATCTGCTGAAGACGTAGTTGTACGTGATTATGAGCCATTGTGAGTAATGGTAAAGGAACTATGATCCTTTGCAAGAGCAAGAAGTGTTCCTAACTGTTGAGCCCTGTCTCTGAACCACTGGATTACTAATTTAAAAAAATTATTAGTAATGACAAATTATTTAAAAGAAATTTTATTTATATAACTTTAAGATTGATTTCTATTACTGTACACTATGAGTATGTGTGTATGTTTGTGTGGTATTATCTCCATGCGGGTTCAGGAAGTTGGAGTCTAGAGCTGTTGAATTCCCCTGAGCTAGAGCAACAGATGGTTGTGAGCTGCCTGATCTTCTGGGTTCAGACTCCATCTCAGAGACCCTGGCCTAAGGTTGAACTCTAGTTAACGAACAGTCTAGTACCTAGCATCAGTTTCCAGGCTTCCCACCAACAAGACCAGTGTTTAGCATCAGTTTCCAGGTTATTCCCCAACAAATCTGCACCTCCAGGTTATAAACCTGCCCCTGGCACTTCATTTCCTAACAACCACCAATCAGGAGAAAAACAGAAGTTAAGTTTATGGTTTGGCTCCTAGTACCAGCCAATTCTGTGTAAGGCCACAGTGGCCCCATAATCAGATATATACCAGGCTAGACACTCCCTTTTTGCCTCTATAAATGCTTGCCTAAAACTGGACTCGGGTTCCCTTCCAGTTCTCCTGCTTCAGAGATGTTGGTGTGGCCCAAGTTCAAGCTTGAATAAAGAGACCCTAACGTGATTACATTGGTCTCAGCTCCTGGGTGGTCTTTTGGGGTTACCAAATGCTTCCTGGCACAGCACTGCCCAGGTGGGTGCTCTGGAAAGACAATACACAATCTTAAATGCTGAGCCATCTTTCCAGCCCCCTGGTAATAGTTTTTAATAGCTTACACTATTTTAGCTTCTACTACTTAAATGAATACGTGTCAAAACCTGTTTTTATAGGTTGAAATCAAGACTGATGTCATGATATACTTTGAAATTTGTGGTGAGGGTCCTAGCAATTTTGTTCACTTAAACAGTTCGACTCTATTGTGAATGCCTGTTTGATATTGAACTCTTGGGTCCCACATCTCCTTGAAAGTGTGTGAAGTCCGGTATGTGAGGTGCTATGCTTGGTCTCACCTTTGAATCTGTTCCCTGCCATGTCTCCTGAGCTCTAGCTAGGAAGGAAGGAAGAACTTGGTAGATGTGTAGGTGCTAGAGGGATGGTGCCTTCCTTTCTAATTAGGTCTAAGAGTTCTGTTTGCCAAGGCATGTTAGCATTACCTGAGCTGAAAAGCTACTACAGATCTCCTAGGAGATTCTTAGTTGCTCTCACTCCAACCTGAAGGTAGTGTAGCCCATGTCTGTGGCTCAGAATGTAGCTATATTTGAAGAAGAAGAAGAGGAGAAGGAGGATGAGGATGAGGATGAGGAGAAGAAGAAGAAGAAGAAGAAGAAGAAGAAGGAGGAGGAGGAGGAGGAGGAGGAGGAGGAGGAGAGGGAGAGGGAGAGGGAGAGGGAGAGGGAGAGGGAGAGGGAGAAGGAGAAGGAGAGGGAGAAGGAGAAGAAGAAGGAGAAGGAGAAGGAGAAATAGAAGAGGAAACAGAGCACAGATGAGCCTGGTATGCAAGAGGTCTAGCACAAGAACTGTGATATTGCACAGTATCTTAGTTATGAATATGTGATAGAACACTATTAGTTTTTACATCAACTTGAGGAGAAAAGAGTTTTTCTGAGCCTACATGTCCCAGTCACACACAGTCCATCATTAGGAAAGTCAAGGCAGGAACTGAAACAAGAGTCGTGGAGGGATGTTGCTTACTGCCTTGCTCCTCATGGCTTGCTCAGCCTGTTTTCTTATAGAACCCAGAACTGTCTGCTCAGGGTAGCAACCCACCCCCTACCCAAACACAGTGACCTGGACCCTCCTGCATCAAGCATTAATCAAGAAAATGCCTCCAGACATGTCTGTAGGCAAATTTTATGGCAGCAGCTTCGTAATTCAGAGTCCTTTCTCCCAAATGACACGAGCTGTATCAAGTTGACAAAAGTGAGCCAGGACACACAGCCAATGTGGGATAATGGGTTGAGCTGAGAGGCACGTGACACCATGCCTAGCTTCTGCTTAATCCTAATTTAAATCCAAGCCAGGAATAATAAAATGTCATCATTCTAACTTGTGAAAATTGAATTAGTTTCTATTCATTAATTTAAACTCAACCTCTTAGGGTTACAGACAGAGGCAACTCTGTGGAGAACAAGAATGGGACTAGGAAGTAGTAATTCGAAATGGGACTAGTAACCAGGAAAGGAAACGGAGACATTGGAAGTTCGATTTTGGTTTCCAAATTCCAAAGTTAGCTTTCTTGTCTTTCCTGATTGTACTTATGTTCCTGTGACATATAGAATATGTTTACAATTGGTTTTAGCAGTTTTGCCTACTAATTCTTCTATTTATGTAACTTATGAGCCTGTTCCTTTTTTTGAAGTTTATGCATGTATGTATGTGCATTTGTGTGTGCATGTGTGTGTGTGTGCACACATGCGCATGTGTATATATGTGTGTTTGTGCTTGTGCTTGTGTGTGCAGACATGTGTGTCATCCTCAGGCATGCCATCTACCTCCTTTTAAGACAGGTTCTCTTCTTAGACTACCATTCACCAAATCAGGCTAGACTAGCAGGCCAATTAGCCATAGGAATCCTCCTGGCTCTGCGTCTTAGCATCAAGACTATAAGTGGGCCACTGCACCCAGCTGTCTATGTGAGCTGGGGATCAGGTCTTTGTGCTCAGGAGGCAAGAACTTCCCCCAAGTCAGCTGTCTCCCCGCCCTCTAACTTTTGAGTGTATTTTTATTTACTGAATTTTTTCTCTATTTTCTGCTTTGAATCTAGTTGTTTGCTTCTTTGTATATCTCATAAATTTTTATGGTGTGCTGGACATTATAAATATTATCTTTTTGGATACTAGATATTTCTCTTTTTGAAAAAAAATTTTTTTTGTTGTCGTTGTTGTTGTGTGAGGTCTGTTAAGTTGCTTGGAAGTAGGTTGATGGTTTCAAGTTTGTTTTAGGGTGATTTCCGTTCATCATGAAGCCCATGCCTCTTTGAGTACTCTGCCTAATTCCCTTCAGATAATGAAGATGCTTTTCATGGCTAATGAACGCAAGCTCCTCCCAGTGCTGTGTGAACTCTGAGTTGTCAGCCCTCTCTTTCCTGTGGTGTTTTCCTCAGCATCTGGCTGTCTCCTCACATAGAATGCTCCTTCTAAAGGCTCTGTGTATAAGCATGGCTTCCTCTCTGCAGCTACACTCTTCATAACATGCAAGGAATCAAAATCAGACTGTTACTGATAAACTCTGTATAATGAGACTCTGTCAATAATAGGACAAGGCAGAATAATCAGAAAGTATTTTATTCCTAGGCTATTATATTTGTGTTGAAAATTTCAGCTGTACAGATATGAATAGCAGGAGAAAGTTACTTCGCAGGGAAGTCCTTACATCTGGGGCTAGAGAGATGATTTGGTCAATAAAGGGCCTGCTGTGTAAACATGAAGACCTGTGTTGATCCTTAGAACCCCACATAGAATAGCTGGTCATGGTGCTGCAGGCTTAGAATCTTAGTGCTGGGGAAGTGGAGACAGGAGATTCCCAGAGCTCCAACCTGCCTAACTTATTTGGTAAAATCCAGGCTGGATGAAAGACACTGTGTCAAAAACAAGGTGGACAGCCCCTGAGTCATGTCACTTGAGGTTGATCTCTAGCCTCTGTATGGACAAAACACATATGTGCTGTGCACATACATATAAACACACAGGCACATGCACATCCACATGCATGTGCATTCATGCATATTCTCTCTCTCTCTCTCTCTCTCTCTCACACACACACACACACACACACACACACACACACACACACACCTCACACACCTGAGCCCTTACATCGCATTTTGAGAAAGGTGGCAGTCAGAGTTAGAGGATTTTTATTTCAGAGGCATTATGGTATTTCTTGCTGGGCTTTTCTGGCTCTTATAGATAACGTCTTCCAGACTTGCCACAGTCAAGTAAGGAAGGCACCAGAAGACCAAACTCTTCCTTAGAAAAACTGGAAAACTCAAGATCTTTTCAAGAGTTTTCCTAAACCAACGAACAGGAAGCAAAGAGAGAATAATAAAACTACAGGAAAGAAGGCTGAGAGGGTCCATGGAGGATCATGGAAGGAAAATCCCCATACCCAGGAATCCTTAATGCTTTCCTTAATGCGTTCCTAGCCTCCATAGCACATATTAAATCATAAAGTTACTTCTAATGTGCTCCAGTCTATGAAACTTAACTAACATCCTGCTTCTGAGGTGTTTACAGGTTATCTACACATGAGCTGCTCTTCTGGTTACTTGTGACAGCTCCAGGATGTCCCTCCTTTAGAGCATGCATTTGAATGAACATCGGAAAATGTATAAAGTAATAAATAAGTACATTTCGCATGTTTTAAAAAGCAACAAAGGCCACTGAGGACAAACAGGAGTAGAGTAGAAGTACCATGAATGACAAAGTGGGCAGCTTATAATTTTACCTGGGATGGTAGGCTACGCAAAGACTTGACAATGAGGGTTTAGGTGAAAGCTGTCAGAGGAGGTGCAGTGGGGGATTGTCTCTGTGTAGGCTCTTAGTCAGAGGATGCCTTTAATGCTGTTTAATGGTTGTTAGAATGAGCAAGGAGTCTAGATTAATATTTCATTATTATTATTCTATTATTCTATTCTATTATATATATTATTATATATTCTATATATCATTATACTATATTAATATATTATTATTTAATTTGCATAAGAAGGAGCAGAAAGCAGACATATATAGTCAATCTAGGGTAATTTGATAAATTTACACATTTTAATGGGAAAATGTATTTGGATTTTGGGATGACATCAAACAATCCAAGCAGATGCTGTTTGAAGGCCTGAAATAGGGTGGCCAGGGCAAACAGTGCAGATGGAAATAGAAATGTATCATATGTGGATTTTATGTGTGGTTAGCGAGTGGTTAACCATGGAGCAGTTCACGTCCAACCCATACTATGTTTGTACAGCTTCCACTTCTAACATGTTTGCCTTCCTTTTTAGTTCCTTGCGTTTGCGTCCTTTTTGGAAGTGAGTAGCACTCCCCATCCCAAGCCTTGCCAGCCAACAGACATTGAACATATCTCATCCCGAGCATGTATCATAAATAAGGTCAGGAAACTGGAGTGCTTTCAATCCCTGGCCTAACAATTGGGATATGCAAATTGCATGGTTAGGCATGTGATGCCTGAGAACTGTGTCAGGAGGTTGTATTCTTGTCCCTAGGACATCAGCTAAAAATGACACGAGCCCATGAACCCATGGGATGGCTTACTTACATGGGCTTCTTAGTCTTGATAAGAAGGGAGAGAGAGGAAGGGATGGAGGGAGGGAGGGAGGGAGGGGGAGACGAGGGAAAGAGAGAGAGAGAGAGAGAGAGAGAGAGAGAGAACATTGATTGCATCTCTATATCATCCATACATGAGGTTAGCACCACCCCCTTTGGTTTTGCCTAAGCTCATCAACTTATTTTATTATACCAATATTAGTTATTTTTCATTGCTTGCAACACTAGAAGATCATATTATATGAGAACTTCACTTTACCCAGGGCATTTCTGTTTCCTAAGAGTTCTAAGATCATCCAGAATTGGTCTGTATCTTCCCTCTAGGCTGTCACTTTCCTGCCCAGGGCCCAGAGGAGCTTTTGGTGCTGCCAGTGTGAGCTGGCAGGGGGTGCCTTGTGTCAGAAGAGTGGAGTCCCTACTCCTGGATGAATGGCATTGCTTGCTGCTCTGGGAGGTTGCTATGCACAAAGAAAGGAAACCCCTGTGTCTTCATCCACATGTCCGCAAGCAAGTCTTGAGCCACAAAATCTTACTAAGTACACATGAGACCACCCCAGTTGTAGACACATTTGCTCATCTTCAGGGAGTCTAAGCCAGTCTTTTAAAACAGGGACTCCTTGATCCTTTTTTCTCCAGCAAACAAATTTCTCCAGGAGACATTTCTTTCCATTATGTAAGGAATCACCACCCATTCTCAGAGACTCAGCCACTCCTCCCTGCAATAGATTTTTGTTCTAATGTGGTCTTTCCTAGTTCCCTAGACACATCTGCACATGTACAGTATTCCACACTGTCTCTATGTCTTAGCCCAAGAACTGTCCCATTTCTGTTGCAATCCTGATGTGGTTGCTTAGGGAAGAGGAAACAGTGGGTGGGGCTGGAACAGTCACTTGCTTTTCAGGCACATTCAAACCTGAACTCTGGTTCAGTGATGTTCATCAGCTTAACATGCACAGCGTGGTGTGAAATTACAGTGCTGAGCTTGAACAGCCTTGGGTGGATCCGCCTGCCATGTGAGCTTTATCACCGTTTTCAGCCAGTTCTACCA
The DNA here is from genome assembly GCF_021556685.1 of Rattus norvegicus. Classification (NCBI taxonomy): domain Eukaryota; kingdom Metazoa; phylum Chordata; class Mammalia; order Rodentia; family Muridae; genus Rattus; species Rattus norvegicus. Next base: position 96,086,574 of record NC_141541.1, read on the forward strand.
AGTAGATCCCTAAGAAAACAGAGAGGTCCGTACACTGATGGCTTTTCAAGCTACCCTGGCACCCTCCTAAAATGAATATAATGGTTAGCTAGTGGTGTAACAAGTGTTTCCTGGATACTGTAATAGGCACTTTTTACAGAGACCTGATCTGATGAGGGATGGAAATATGTACTCATTTGCAAGTGAAATCTAAGACTAATGACCAAACAAAATTCTTGGCAAATCTTTGGAGCTGCCACAAGTTTTACAGTCTACTAGGTTAAGTTGAGGGTTGCGGACCATTTGTGGGTCAGCAAAACTGATCTCTGGAGAGTGGCTGGTAAGTCAGACCTGCTCAGCAGTCGGGGTGGCTTGACTGTGGGAAGTGTTCTGGATGTCGGGAGGCCTCCCCCATCTCTGGATTTGAAGCAATGGTGTGCATGCTTAGACACTAGGGCACATGTTTAAGAAGCCTAGATAGAGGTCAAGATGTACGTCTTACACTTACCATGCCCACACACTTGGAAGATTGTACTGTTGAGCTGCCAGAGAAAGGCAACACCTCCAAAGCAGTTTATAAACCCAAACATCTGAATGTCTTCACACTCATGGATTACCCCTGGGATGCAACTGTAACCCAGGATTTTTTGTCTTTTTAATTTGCCCTTTGACCTACTGGTGGTTCCTATTCCTTCTTTGTGAAGCCTTCTTTGTGGATTTCAGAAGGGCCTTTTCTTCATAATAAAACTTCTTCTATGACTTGCCAATGTCATCATTCTCAGTGCTGGCTCTGCCACAACCTAATAAGACACGTTCCACATGTCCCCCCGACTCCCACCCCACCCCCATCCTGTAGCTGACTTAGCATCTATGGGAAGTCTCTGCCTCTTCTTACTAATTCTATCTCCTGCTGACACCCCAAAACATATTGAAATTCTCAAAGAATATGATCCAGCAAAGGAAAACACCACAAGAAAATAGAGACACAGACAGTGGAGAGAAACGTGGATGCTTCATTCCTTCTTAGAAGGGAGAACAAAATACTCATGGGAGGAAATACAGGAACAAAGAGTGAAGCAGGGGCTGAAGAAAAGGTCATCCAGAGACCGCCCCACCTGGGGATGCATCCCATAGGCAGCCACCAAACTCATGTCACTATTGTTGTTGCCAAGAAGTGCTTGCTGACAGGAGCCCGATATGGGTGTCTCCTGAGAGGCTCTGCCAGAGCCTTACTGATACAGATGAGGATGGTTGCAGCCAACCATTGGACTAAACAAGGGAAGGAGGAGTTAGAGAGAAGACTGAAGGAGCTGAAGGGGTTTGCAACACCATAGGAAGAACAATAATATCAACCAACCAAACCCCCCAGAGCTCCCAGTGACTAAACCATCAACCAATGAGTACACATGGTGGGACCCACGGCTCCAGCCACATATGTAGCAGAGGATGGCATTGTCTGGCATCAATGGGAGGAGAGGCTCTTGGTCCTGTGAAGGCTCATTTCCTCAGAGTAGGGGAATGCCAGGGTGTTGAGGTGGGAGTGGGTAGATGGGAGGGAGAGCATCCTCATAGAAGCAGGGGGAGGGGTATGGGGTAGGGGGGAACCAGGAAAGGGGAAAACATATGAAATGTAAATACATAAAATATCCAAGAAAATAAAATAAAAAACAAACAAAAACAAAAAAAGAAAGTAGAGACATGTTTTTTCTTTTCAACACCATTGAAGTGGACAGGACTCCACGTCACTGAGTACACTGGCACAATGAATGGGGGAAAAGCCAATGTGCCAATGTTTTGTCAGCTCTTTTACTAACAAAGGGGATGCCTCTTGCCTCTGATGTCCAAGAGTCTGGAACATTGGTCTTATTGTTGGAGTTTAGCCCATACCAGTTCGATGCTTGGAGCCACTTTGTATTGAATTAATGATGCAGACCTTCAATAGTACATTCATCAGTGTAGATCAATTCCTCACTTAAAAATGTATCTCATCGGCAGCAACTCACTGCTCCCAAACCCCGTGGGAGAGAGACCTCACCGCCTGGTCAGGTGGGTACTCCTGAGACTGCAGAGCTGAAGAGACCACCAACACTGCCCACCCCTGCCCACATCCCTGGCCCAAGAGGAAACTGTATATGGCCTCTGGGTTCCTGGAGATAAGGGCACAGGAGAAGCAGGTCCCCTGCGTCTGAGACACCCCCGAAACCTGAAGGGACCGACCAGATAAACAGTTCTCTGCACCCAAATCCCGTGGGAGGGAGAGCTAAACCTTCAGAGAGGCAGACATGCCTGGGAAACCAGAAGAGACTACACTCTGCCCACATGACTGATTCCAGAGGAAAACACCAAACACCATCTGGAACCCTGGTGCACGGAAGCTCCCGGAAAGGGCGGCGCAGATCTTCCTGGTTGCTGCCCCCACGGAGAGCTCAAAAGCAACACCCCATGAGCAAACTTGAGCCTCGGGACCACAGGTAAGACAAATCTTCCTGCTCCAAGTGACCTGCCTAGTGAACTCAAGACACAGGCCCACAGGAACAGTTGAAGACCTGTAGATAGGAAAAACTACACGCCCGAGAGCAGAACTCTCTGCTCCCATAACTCGCTGAAAGAAAACAGGAAAACAGGTCTACAGCACTCCTGAAACACAGGCTTATAGGACAGTCTAGCCACTGTCAGAAATAGCAGAACAAAGTAACACTAGAGATAATCTGATGGTGAGAGGCAAGCGCAGGAACCCAAGCAACAGAAACCAAGAATACATGGCATCATCAGAGCTCAATTCTCCCACCAAAGCAAACACAGAATATCCAAACACACCAGAAAAGCAAGATCTAGTTTCAAAATCATATTTGATCATGATGCTGGAGGACTTCAAGAAGGACATGAAGAACTCCCTTAGAGAAACACAGGAAAACATAAATAAACAAGTAGAAGCCTACAGAGAGGAATCACAGAAATCCCTGAAAGAATTCCAGGAAAACACAATCAAACAGTTGAAGGAATTAAAAATGGAAATAGAAGCAATCAAGAAAGAACACATGGAAACAACCCTGGATATAGAAAACCAAAAGAAGAGACAAGGAGCTGTAGATACAAGCTTCACCAACAGAATACAAGAGATGGAAGAGAGAATCTCAGGAGCAGAAGATTCCATAGAAATCATCGACTCAACTGTCAAAGATAATGTAAAGCGGAAAAAGCTACTGGTCCAAAACATTCAGGAAATCCAGGACTCAATGAGAAGATCAAACTTAAGGATAATAGGTATAGAAGAGAGTGAAGACTCCCAGCTCAAAGGACCAGTAAATATCTTCAACAAAATCATAGAAGAAAACTTCCCTAACCTAAAGAAAGAGATACCCATAAGCATACAAGAAGCCTACAGAACTCCAAATAGATTGGACCAGAAAAGAAACACCTCCCGTCACATAATAGTCAAAACAGCAAATGCACAAAATAAAGAAAGAATATTAAAAGCAGTAAGGGAAAAAGGTCAAGTAACATATAAAGGCAGACCTATCAGAATCACACCAGACTTTTCGCCAGAGACTATGAAAGCCAGAAGATCCTGGACAGATGTCATACAGACCCTAAGAGAACACAAATGCCAGCCAAGGTTACTGTATCCTGCAAAACTCTCAATTAATGTATATGGAGAAACCAAGATATTCCATGACAAAACCAAATTTACACAATATATTCCTACAAATCCAGTACTACAAAGGATAATAAATGGTAAAGCCCAACATAAGGAGGCAAGCTACACCCTAGAAGAAGCAAGAAACTAATCGTCTTGGCAACAAAACAAAGAGAAGAAAAGCACACAAACATAACCTCACATCCAAATATGAATATAACAGGAAGCAATAATCACTATTCCTTAATATCTCTCAACATCAATGGCCTCAACTCCCCAATAAAAAGACATAGATTAACAAACTGGATACGCAATGAGGACCCTGCATTCTGCTGCCTACAGGAAACACACCTCAGAGACAAAGACAGACACTACCTCAGAGTGAAAGGCTGGAAAACAACTTTCCAAGCAAATGGTTGGAAGAAGCAAGCTGGCGTAGCCATTCTAATATCAAATAAAATCAATTTTCAACTAAAAGTCATCAAAAAAGATAAGGAAGGACACTTCATATTCATCAAAGGAAAAATCCACCAAGATGAACTCTCAATCCTAAATATCTATGCCCCAAATACAAGGGCACCTACATACGTAAAAGAAACCTTACTAAAGCTCAAAGCACACATTGCACCTCACACAATAATAGTAGGAGATTTCAACACCCCACTCTCAACAATGGACAGAACATGGAAACAGAAATTAAACAGAGACGTAGACAGACTAAGAGAAATCATGAACCAAATGGACTTAACAGATATTTATAGAACATTCTATCCTAAAGTAAAAGGATATACATTCTTCTCAGCTCCTCATGGTACTTTCTCCAAAATTGACCATATAATTGGTCAAAAAACAGGCCTCAACAGGTACAGAAAGATAGAAATAGTCACATGTGTGCTATCAGACCACCACGGCCTAAAGCTGGTCTTCAATAACAGTAAGGGAAGAATGCCCACATATACGTGGAAGTTGAACAATGCTCTACTCAATGATAACCTGGTCAAGGAAGAAATAAAGAAGGAAATTAAAGATTTCTTAGAATTTAATGAAAATGAAGGTACAACATACCCAAACTTATGGGACACAATGAAAGCTGTGCTAAGAGGAAAACTCATAGCTCTGAGTGCCTGCAGAAAGAAACAGGAAAGAGCATATGTCACCAGCTTGACAGCACACCTAAAAGCTCTAGAACAAAAAGAAGCAAATACACTCAGGAGGAGTAGAAGGCAGGAAATAATCAAACTCAGAGCCAAAATCAACCAAGTAGAAACAAAAAGGACCATAGAAAGAATCAACAGAACCAAAAGTTGGTTCTCTGAGAAAATCAACAAGATAGATAAACCCTTAGCCAGACTAAGGAGAGGACACAGGGAGTGTGTCCAAATTAACAAAATCAGAAATGAAAAGGGAGACATAACTACAGAATCAGAGGAAATTAAAAAAATCATCAGATCTTACTATAAAATCCTATATTCAACAAAACTTGAAAATCTTCAGGAAATGGACAATTTCCTAGACAGATACCAGGTACCGAAGTTAAATCAGGAACAGATAAACCAGTTAAACAACCCCATTAACTCCTAAGGAAATAGAAGCAGTCATTAAAGGTCTCCCAACCAAAAAGAGTCCAGGTCCAGACGGGTTTAGTGCAGAATTCTATCAGACCTTCATAGAAGACCTCATACCAATATTATCCAAACTATTCCACAAAATGGAAACAGATGGAGCACTACCGAATTCCTTCTACGAAGCCACAATTACTCTTATACCTAAACCACACAAAGACACAACAAAGAAAGAGAACTTCAGACCAATTTCCCTTATGAATATCGACGCAAAAATACTCAATAAAATTCTGGCAAGCCGAATCCAAGAGCACATCAAAACAATCATCCACCATGATCAAGTAGGCTTCATCCCAGGCATGCAGGGATGGTTTAATATACGGAAAACCATCAACGTGATCCATTATATAAACAAACTGAAAGAACAAAACCACATGATCATTTCATTAGACGCTGAGAAAGCATTTGACAAAATTCAACACCCCTTCGTGATAAAAGTCCTGGAAAGAATAGGAATTCAAGTCTCATACCTATACATAGTAAAAGCCATATACAGCAAACCAGTTGCTAACATTAAACTAAATGGAGAGAAACTTGAAGCAATCCCACTAAAATCAGGTACTAGACAAGGCTGCCCACTCTCTCCCTACTTATTCAATATAGTTCTTGAAGTTCTAGCCAGAGCAATCAGAGAACAAAAGGAGGTCAAGGGGATACAGATCGGAAAAGAAGAAGTCAAAATATCAGTATTTGCAGATGACATGATAGTATATTTCAGTGATCCCAAAAGTTCCACCGAGAACTACTAAAGCTGATAAACAACTTCAGCAGTGTGGCTGGGTATAAAATTAACTCAAATAAATCAGTATCCTTCCTCTACACAAAAGAGAAACAAGCCAAGAAAGAAATTAGGGAAACGACACCCTTCATAATAGACCCAAATAATATAAAGTACCTCGGTGTGACTTTAACCAAGCAAGTAAAAGATTCGTACAATAAGAACTTCAAGACTCTGAAGCAAGAAATTGAAGAAGACCTCAGAAGATGGAAAGATCTCCGATTCTCATGGCTTGGCAGGATTAATATAGTAAAAATGGCCATTTTACCAAAAGCGATCTTCGGATTCAATGCAATCCCCATCAACATACCAATCTATTTCTTCAAAGAGTTAGACAGAACAATTTGCAAATTCATCTGGAATAACAAAAAACCCAGGATAGCTAAAACTATCGTCAACAATAAAAGGACTTCTGGGGGAATCACTATCCCTGAACTCAAGCAGTATTACAGAGCAATAGTGATAAAAACTGCATGGTATTGGTACAGAGACAGACAGATAGACCAATGGAACAGAATTGAAGACCCAGAAATGAACCCACACACCCATGGGCACTTGATTTTTGACAAAGGAGCCAAAACCATCAAATGGAAAAAAGATAGCATTTTCAGCAAATGGTGCTGGTTCAACTGGTGGTCAACAAGTAGAAGAATGCAGATCAATCCATGCTTATCACCCTGTACAAAGTTTAAGTCCAAGTGGATCAAGGACCTCCACATCAAACCAGATACACTCAAACTAATAGAAGAAAAACTAGGGCAGCATCTGGAACACACGGTCACTGGAAAAAATTTCCTGAACAAAACACCAATGGCTTATGCTCTAAGATCAAGAATCAACAAATGGGATCTTATAAAACTGCAAAGCTTCTGTAAGGCAAAGGACACTGTGGTTAGGACAAAACGGCAACCAACAGATTGGGAAAAGATCTTTACCAATCCTACAACAGATAGAGGCCTTATATCCAAAATATACAAAGAACTCAAGAAGGTAGACTGCAGGGAGACAAGTAACCCTATTAAAAATTGGGGTTCAGAGCTAAACAAAGAATTCACAGCTGAGGAATGCCGAATGGCTGAGAAACACCTAAAGAAATGTTCAACATCTTTAGTCATAAGGGAAATGCAAATCAAAACAACCCTGAGATTTCACCTCACACCAGTGAGAATGGCTAAGATCAAAAACTCAGGTGACAGCAAATGCTGGCGAGGATGTGGAGAAAGAGGAACATTCCTCCATTGTTGGTGGGATTGCAGACTGGTACAACCATTCTGGAAATCAGCCTGGAGGTTCCTCAGAAAATTGGACATTGAACTGCCTGAGGATCCAGCTATACCTCTCTTGGGCATATACCCAAAAGATGCCCCAACATATAAAAAAGACACGTGCTCCACTATGTTCATAGCAGCCTTATTTATAATAGCCAGAAGCTGGAAAGAACCCAGATGCTCTTCAACAGAGGAATGGATATAGAAAATGTGGTATATCTACACAATGGAATTTTACTAGCTATCAAAAATAATGCCTTAATGAAATTCATAGGCAAATTGTTGGAACTGGAAAATATCATCCTGAGTGAGCTAACCCAATCACAGAAAAACACACATGGTATGCACTCATTGATAAGTGGCTATTAGCCCAAATGCTTGAATTACCCTAGATGCCTAGAACACATGAAACTCAAGACAGAAGATGAAAATGTGAATGCTTCACTCCTTCTTTAAAAGGGGAACAAGAATACCCCTGGCAGGGAATAGAGAGGCAAAGATTAAAACAGAGACAGAAGGAACACCCATTCAGAGCCTGCCCCACATGTGGCCCATACATATACAGGCACCCAATTAGACAAGATGGATGAAGCAAAGGAGTGCAGGCAAACAGGAGCCGGATATAGATCTCTCCCGAGAGACACAGTCAGAATACAGCAAATACAGAGGCGAATGCCAGCAGCAAACCACTGAACTGAGAATAGAACCCCCGTTGAAGGAATCAGAGAAAGAACTGGAAGAGCTTGAAGGGGCTCGAGACCCCATATGTACAACAATGCCAAGCAACCAGAGCTTCCAGGGACTAAGCCACTACCTAAAGACTATACATGGACTGACCCTGGACTCTGACCTCATAGGTAGCATTGAATATCCTAGTAAGATCACCAGTGTAAGGGGAAGCCCTGGGTCCTGCTAAGACTGAACCCCCAGTGAATGTGATTGTTGGGGGGAGGGCGGCAATGTGGGGAGGATGGGGAAGGGAACACCCATAAAGAAGGGAAGGGGGAGGGGTGGGGGATGTTGGCCTGGAAACTGGGAAAGGGAATAACACTCGAAATGTAAATAAGAAATACTCAAGTTAATAAAAAAAAAGAGTTAAAAATGTATCTCATAAACTATGACCACTTTAGTAAAAATTACCAATTTAAAAACTTCCAATATTGTATCTATCTAATTAAAAAATTAATTAATGGTTCAAGTAGCCCCAGCTGTCCTGAACTTAGTACGTAGCTGAGGCTGTCCTTGAACTTATGATCTGCCTGCCACCACCTCCCTAGGGCAGAAATTACACATGTACATCACCATGCCAGGTCTATATGGTTCTGAGAAGCAAACCCAGGGCTTTGTGAATACCAAGCAGACATTCTGCCAGTTGAGCTACTTCTGGCCATGTGTCATTGTTTTTGGTTTTTGAGATGGGGATCTCACTCTGATACCCAGGCTGGCCTCAAACTCCAGGACTCAAGACATCCTCATGCCTAATCTGTAACACCTGAGATGGTAGTCTTATACCATCACCACTGGGTATCCTTTTTAAAAATTAAATAACACACATTATATTTTAAAAGCACAGCACCAACAGGAAATGGAAACACTGCAGCCATGAGAAGCCAGTGAAGAAACATTACAGTTCTTCAAGTGGTGGCATGGAGAGAGGGAAATGCCTTGTGACACCAGAGAATTCCTGGATTTCTCCTTTGTAGAATTTTCCACATATCATAAGCTGCTCCAGGCTTCTTTAGTTTCGGCAACTAGAACATTCCTCTTAGATCCCTTCCCCTTCATATCTAGGAATAAGGATTTCTTTTTCATTTTCAGTCGAACATTCCTCTCCAGACATGCACCAAGTCAAAAGGTTTCTCCCCTCACCACGGAGCTTTTTCTAGCATCGAGGACACCCTCCAGCAGAATGTAGATACTTAGTATTTTTAAAATGTGGTGTAAATATTAAAATCTGATTTCCCCCCTAACTAGTAGAATGTAGGGCGTTTGTTCAGAAGGTGATTTGTAGGCAACTGAGGCTTGCTGTGCACAGCATGAGCTCTTCTGAGCAATGCTGTGGGAGAAATTCCACATCGACCAGGGTGCAACTGCTCCTGCAGTTTGGATGCTTAGATGCTTTCTGAGTGGTGTGCTGCATGGAACCCTATGTACTGCACAGAGAACTTCACTGACTGACATTACCAGCAGCACAAATAAACCCAAACACTTAGAAGGCAGCTTGACTGTGTGGTCAATTCACGTAAGTTCACTCTGGCTATGATCTCCCACCTTATGTCTGCCCCGATCTTTACTTTTTTCTGTTCTGATTTGGGGTTCGTCTTATTCTTGTTCTTCTAAGGCTTTACGACCTTATCATTATATATTTGATTTGGGATTTCTCTGACTTTTAATGTTGGCATCTGTAGCTATGAGATTCTCTATTATAATGGATATATTCTGGTATACTGTGCCTTGATTTCATCTTTCCTTTACTTTTGTCATAAGTCTTTTACATTTTGTTCCCAATCTTACTCAATTTTGAAATGTTTTACATTTCTTCCTGACTTCCTTATTGGCCCGTTTATTAGTCAATGGCCTATTTATTATTCCATGTCTATGAGTTCGTGTCTGCTCTACGGCGCCTCTTGCTATTGGTTTCCAGTTTAGTTCCAGGTAGAATACAGGAGACTATTTCAACATTCCTTCAGCTATTGAGACGTGCATTGTACTCTACTATAGGATCCATTTTTAGAGAAAGCTCCATGGGCTTCCAGAGCAATGGATGTTCTGCGAGGTTCAGATGGGATGCTCCATAGACACCTTAGGTCCATTGGATCCATGACGGGATTTGCCTCCATTGTTTCTCTGTTTTCTCACGGTTGGGATGCTCTTTTCATTGCTGAGAGTAGTGTGTGGAAGTTACCTTGTATTCTCGTCTTGGATTTAATTTGTGTCTTTATACCTGCTTGCGCGTGTAAAATCAGGTCTGTTGCGTTCTCTCGGTATATAAACTGGAATGTCTTCTTGATGGATTGTTCCCCACTACCCTTTTTAAAAGATGTATGAGTACACTATAGCTGACTTCAGACACACCAGAGGGGGGGCATTGGATTCCATTACAGATGGTTGTGGTTGCTGGGAATTGAACTCTGGACCTCAGAAAGAGCAGTCAGTGCTCTTAACCACTGAGCCATATCTCCAGCCCGGATTGTTTCCTTAATCAGCATGAACTGATTTACATCTCTTCTAATTTTGGTCTGAAGACTGTTTTATCAGATATTCAAACAGTGAGGCATGCCTCGTAGTTCAGTTTTCTTGGAACAACTTTTCCTATTCTTTGACAGTGAGATAGTGTCTTTGACAGTGAGATGTGCTTCTGTTGTCAGCAAATACACGGACCTGATTTTAAATCTGATCTGTTAGTCTGTGCCTTTTGATTGGGGAATTGAGACCGGTAGAGTTCTTGCTTTAAGGTCTGTACTGATTCTGTCACTTCGCTGAGCTTGTAGTTTTCCTTATTTGATAAACTCCTGTCCTGATGTGGCTTACTTCCTGCAACCCCATGGATCTTTTTCTTTTGCCTGAAGCACTCCTTCTATAGTGGCCATGACTCCCTTTAGTTTACAGTTACTATGGGAAGTTTTTCTTTCTCTAGTTATATCGAAGCTGTCCTGGATACGGTAATTCAGATTGACAGTTATTTTTTTCCCCAGGGCTTGGAATCCATATTTCCATGCCCTTTTGGCCTTTAGGGTTTCCACTGAGAAATCTGTTGTTACTTCAGTTTGCTTGCGTATTGAAGGGGTGCATCTCACAGTCCTCTATATACTCCATGTGCTTTGGATATTTAGCACGTTCACTCTGGCATGGTGTGGGGAAGGGGTTCTTTTCTGGCCTTGTTTGGCTTTCAGAACGCTTTAGCCCAGGTGGTGTGAATTTGCTCCTTCTAGCCAGGGAGACAACACTGTGGACTTGCTGTAGGTAGCCCCAGCTGCAGACGCTCATGCCGACTATCCTGTTCTCGCGTGTTACTAAAGAGTCAGCTGGGTCTAGTTCCCTGACCTCATCTGTTCTCTGCTTGTGGGCTCCTTCACAGATATAGCATTGCTGCTCTTTAAGCATCTCAGCTCTTGTTTTCATTTCCCCACATCAGGACACCCACTTAATACATCAGAGGACCACCAGGTCCTGCACGTGCATCCCAAAGGCATCTTGTTTTTCTTTGAGTACTGGTCAGAACACGTGTAGCTCAATATGGTGTGTTTTCTCTCTCTCTCTCTCTCTCTCTCTCTCTCTCTCTCTCCACACCACACACACACACACACACACACACACACACACACACACAGAGAGAGAGAGAGAGAGAGAGAGAGAGAGAGAGAGAGAGAGAGAGAGAGAGAGAGAGACTTATATTGCCGGCTATTATAGAAATTTTCCTCAGAAGTGTTTTGTAGCAGTAGTACAGGACAATGATTGACAGAGTGTTTCCAGAGTCTTTTACTATAGTTAATTTTTTATGTTAAAGTTTTTTCAGTTTCACTGTTTTCTATAATATATCTTTGCTTTTTATTCTGCAAAAAAATTATTCTTGTTTTTCTTTACATAAAGATACAGAACTATAAACCACAGGACACAGACTTCAACTGTATATAAATAAAACATTTCTAATGTAGGTGGGGACTCTTTCTGGCACCCCTGGAAGAGCTGAAGCGGTTCGCTCTGATATAAATATGTCTCAATCCTGGCGTGGTGAGGAGTACTAACAATGCAACAAGGAATTTTCTTCTCTGAGTGTCTTGATGTTTCGAGGATGTGGCTCAAATGTGTAAAGGGACACAGTAAACGATGGCAATGCTGAGTGCAAGTGCATTCCAAATACTCCCAAACTTTACTCATTATACTAAGTGCTCCGTGACTTCTGGCTTAGCTAGGGTTTTACTGCTGTGAAGAGAACAAGGTAGGTCTTATATAGGACAGCATTTAATTGGGGCTGGCTTACAGGTTCAGAGGTTCATCCATTATCATCAAGGCAGGAAGCATGGCAGCATCCAGGCAGGCATGGTGCTGGAGGAGCTGTGAGTTCTACATCTTGATCTGAAGGCGATCGGAAGAAGACCGTCTTCTGAAAACAGCCAGGGGAGGCTCTCTTCCACAGTGGGTGGAGCTTGCACACTAGGAATCACCAAGCTTGCCTACATAGGGACACACTTCCTCTAACAAAACCACCCCTATTCCAACAAGGCCACATCTCCTAGTAGTGCCACTTCCCCAGGGCCAAGCATACTCAAACCTCCACCTGTATTCCAGTAACCCACACCTGACTTTCCAGTCAAGTGGGTTTCTGTTATATCCAATACTTTGTATCATGGTTTCATTGTTATGGCAACTATCTGGCTAGTGTATTGGCTGTTTATTTAATTTATTATTTCAATCTTCCACCGCCATAGACTTGACAAAGGAAGGGATCTTAAGCATTCTGTTTTTTGCTCATCACTGTATCTAACAGATAGTAAATGAGCAATACATTTACATGCCAAACATGTAAGAGTGGTGCTTCATTTAAACTAGGTGTGGTTGTACCCTTAAACGTATGTTGGCTCCTGGATAGTCTTTAAAACGCTGCTTGTGGGAAACTTACTGTTCACTTTGTATGTATATGTGTGTACATGAGTGTGTGTGTATAGCAGAAATAATGATTGAAAGCATTCTAGCTTTTAATCCAGAGAGGAATCTTAAATTTACATATGATGAAAATAAAGGTTCTCATTAGAAACCAAGCTGCCGGGGGAAACGCCAATTATGCTCCTCCCGCTGAGCAATGTTAGCGGTGGCCTCCAGTCTTGCGTCATGGCTGTAGTATCACGTCCAGAAACTCTGCTCATATTAATTGCAAAGTTTATTGCTGCAGTTGTGAAAGGTCACTTTAAAAATGTATTTAATGAGTCAGGTAACCCAATCACAGAAAAACACACATGGTATGCACTCACTGATAAGTGGATATTAGCCCAAATGCTTGAATTACCCTAGATGCACAGAACACATGAAACTCAAGACGGATGATCAAAATGTGAATGCTTCACTCCTTCTTTAAAAGGGGAACAAGAATACCCGTGGCAGGGAATAGAGAGGCAAAGATTAAAACAGAGACAGAAGGAACAGCCATTCAGAGCCTGCCCCACATGTGGCCCATACTTATAAAGCCACCCAATTAGACAAGATGGATGAAGCAAAGAAGTGCAGGCTGATAGGAACCGGATGTAGATCTCTCCTGAGAGACACAGCCAGAATATGGCAAATACATTGGCGAATGCCAGCAGCAAAGCACTGAACTGAGAACAGGACCCCCGTTGAAGGAATCAGAAAAAGGACTGAAAGAGCTGAAGGGGCTCGAGACCCCATATGAACAACAATGCCAACCAACCAGAGCTTCCAGGGACTAAGCCACTACCTAAAGAGTATATACATGGACTGACCCTGGGCTCCAACCTCATAGGTAGCAATGAATAGCCTAGTAAAAGCACCAGTGGAAGGGGAAGCCCTTGGTCCTGCCAAGGCTGGACCCCCAGTGAACGGGATTCTTGGGAGAAGGGTGGTAATGGGGGGAGAATAGGGAGGGGAACACTCATATAGAAGGGGAGGGGAAGGGGTTAGGGGGATGTTGACCTGGGAATGGGGAAAGGGAATAACATTTGAAATGTAAATAAGAAATACCCAATCTAATAAAGATGGAAAAATTGTATTTAATATGTATGGGTTAGTGTGTGAGTATGTGTATGCTGCAGGGGGGCCAGAAGAGGACGTCATATCACCTGAAGCTAAAGCAATTACAAGCAATTGTAAGCTGCCCATACTGGGTACTGGGAACTAAACACTGGGACTTCTGAAAGAGCAGCCCATGCTCATAACCACAGCATCTCTCCGGCCCTCCTGATGTCACTTTGAACCATGGAAACGCTGCAGAGCATGGCACAAGTCTCCCTTCTTACACCCTGGGATGGGTCACACTCTACAAGATTATCTCTTGTATTTGGTTTAAACCCAAACAGTTATTTCTTTGGTAGTCTGTGTATAATCAAAGTCCTGATGAAATCCACATGGCTTACGGTCAACTGAAGTCATGTTGATTGACAGGGTAAAGACAGTAATTGGCAAGAAATAAGAGTTCACTGTGGAGTGTGGAGGTTTCCCCAAATGAGGGGACTACGGGACATGTTAAGCTCCTCATTTTCTCACTCAGTCCTTCCCATTGCCTGCCTTCCTTTGACATCAGTGGCTGGACTGTTTTCTACCCTCACAGGCCAGGAAAGTATACCAGAATCCTCTGCGTCCTCCCCATCTCTTGGATGGACCTCACAATGGGGGTGTGGTGGTGGGGGCCACAAACCAACAGAGCAGGCTGCTGTGGTTTCATTGTGACACTTTGGGGACTAGAGTCCCTTAAGGCCATCTTGCATCTTTTTTCTTTTTACCTTTAATATTGCTGCTAACAATTTCCAGGGGATGATTGAAATGAATCTTGTTATTTTCAGCTATGTGGTCTGTTCGATACAATAAAGCCCCTGTTCTCAGTAGCTTGGTTCCTTTAAATGCCTCAGCGTCGCTTGCTGTGAGCAAGGCTGTCTCTCTTCACTCCCTGCATTCAGATGGCCATGTCTGGCTCTGCCTCAGAACTGATGCACATAGATTTTTATGTATTTCCTGAGATAATTAAATACATGTGTGTATATTTTTGTTTATGTTTTCATATATATATATATTATTGTCAATCTCCCTTTATCAGAATAAATATCACACGAAAACAGGAAAATTATGAAATTATGTTTGTCTTCCTCACCTCTATATACTCTCATTCCTGGTAAAGCCTTGGTGCATAGTAGGTCTTTAGTAAATACTGACAAAAGATGACTTTGTGCTCACACCTCAGTCTGTCAATTAGAACATTCTGATCTCATAGGAGTTATTTAACCCAGGCTTCAAAACCTTCCCCATGGAGAGGCTGCTGCACCTGCACAGAACTTAACAAGGGGCTTGGCATCAAGGAAGCACATATTTTAGACGTTAGCTGCTGGAGGCTGTTAGCACTGTGCCACATGACTTCTCCTAGAAATTTGTGACAGGAGAGCCTTTTCAAACCTGACATGTTGCGTGTCTAGCTTAGCTGGGGAAATGGTTTGATCTTTTGCTTTTGAATGGGGCCTGATCTTTGATGCATGGTGGCTCAGTTTATATTTTTTCCCAGGCTGCTGCTAGGCAACGTGATCCTCTTGATGCTGAGCTGTGGGTGAGCCTGAGCCATGGTTCTAGTCTGCCATGTGATCAGAAGGGGAAAAGTGCACACTCAACAGTGCAAGTTCTCGCTAAGCCAACACGGTCAGGAGAGAAGCTGGATTCAATATGGTTGTGTCTTAAGATATTTTCCAATCTAAGCATAACCCCAACATAAGTACGAGTATTTATACATCTATACATTCTCATGACTGTGTTAACACCCTTGTCTCCAGCTCAAATTGTTTTTCTCTTCACTATTCTAAAGTGCTGTCCTAGATATAAGATCCGGTGACTTTCTTGGTTCTTGAGTTATAAACCATTCGTCCACAGCAGTGGGTGACTGGTATAGTTCTAGAGATCAGAACCAGTCATAGTCTAATTTGTTAATACCTTTTTGTAACTTCTGTTAAGTTACTGTCCTTGGGGCTGGAGACATGACACAGTGGTTGGGAACACTTACTGCCACTGAAGAGGACACAAGTTTAGTTCCCAGTACCCATGTACCAGCTCCAAACTGTGTATTTCTATGGGATCCAATGCCTCTTTTGACTTCTGCAGGCTTCTGTATGCACATGACACATACTCATACACACACATATAAAGTAAAATAAAATAAATAAATTTAAACTTATGTCTCTAAATATTTGGACACTTTAAAGTGTTACATGGGTAGGAGAATTTAGAGAGACTTACTTTACCACATTGGTTAATGGCTGAAAAGCCCAGGAACTGATTTCTGAAAATAAAGATAAATAGATCAGAAATAATAGAAAATACATGGGGAATATAAACAAGGGACAAACATGCACCTCACCTACTTCTTGCTGTAGTTCGAAATATTCGAATCTTAACAAAATAGATGACTTTGTGACTACTGAGAGATGATAATGGGTCTGATAAACGAATGGGTACAGAAGACGTGGTATGCAAATGCAGTGCAATAATCTTCAGCAATGTACAGGAGAGAAATCTCACCATTTGCAACCCTGTGGGCGAACCTAGACCATGTTATACCTAATGAAATAAGCCAGTAGCAGAAGGGCGGACAGAGATGGGTCTCATTTACTTGTGCAATTCGAATTAGAAGCAAACAAACAAACAAACAAACAAACAAGGTAGTACAATGTGGTTACCAGGGCTGGAGCAGTGAAGACAAGGGGAACATGGCCAGTGAAAGAGCTTCTACAGAGGGAAAGAGCATCATTAAACTCTAAGCATCATGAAGGCCTTAATAAATGAGGCAGCAAGGGGTTGGGGATTTGGCTCAGAGGTAGAGTGCTTGCCTAGCAACCGCAAGGCCCTGGGTTCGGTCCCAAGCTCCGAAAAAAAAATAAATGAGGCAGCAAACAAGATTTGATTCTGAAAAAAAAAACTTGCTAAACAAACAAAGACTCAAGTGGATAAATTCAGGACTGGAGAGATGGCCCAGTGTCTAAAAACACTGGCTGCTGCTCTTCTGGAGGACATGGGTATGATTCCCAGCACCCACATGGTAGCTCACAACCATCTGTAACTCCAATTCTGAGGATCCGATGCCCTCTTTTGGTCTCTGTGGACCCTAGGGATATGTGTGGTACACAAGTATGCATACAGACAAAATACCTATATACATAGTAATTGAATAACTTAAAAAAATGAAAAGAGAACATATTCAGTGATTACTGAACTGGCCCAGAGATGAAGGAAGGTGGGAAAGAGTTTTAGAAGAGGAAAAGCTGACAAATGTCACCAAGTTTCACAAAGAAATGATGGTAGACAGGACTTAATGGTAACAGGTGAAAGAACTGTGGAAGGTGTCCAAGATGACTCTCTGGTTCTGAGCTAAGTAATTGAATGGGTGGGCACTCATGTAATTCACTTGGAAGGGGAATAATGTGAGTAAGGAGGAAGCTTGGAGCTTCCAGATGATAAATTCTGTTTGGCTTTCCCAATGTCTGAGAAGACATGCCAAGCACTCTAATATATGAGACAGGGGCTCTGATCAGATGCACCCATCTGAGAAATAAATTTGCAGCTTACATCTGTATTCCTAAGTCAGAAATCAAGCTACAGCATGGACAATACTGCTTAAGGAGAAATCATGTACTGGGAGGAAAAGGCATGAAACTGAGGTTCCAGAAGTCTAGAACCCAATCTCCATACAGGAAGAGACAAACCTTCCTTCAAAGTGACAGAGACAGAATGATGAGGGAGGGAAGAAGAAAACAAAATCTTCGTAAAGATTGGTTCCATGGCGTGTGGGTGCTGCAAGGAGAAAGCAGACTCAAGTCTCACAGGTCTCTGTTACACTGTGTGTGACAAGAGTGGAAAGGTGCCCTTTCATCTTGGTGGTGAAGAGGTCAATGGGGCCAGACGGGCAGTCTTAATGTGAGAAATAAGTTAGATAGGAGTCAGTTGAAAGAGACTGTGGAGTGACAGCACATTGTATTTTTCTTTCTTGTTATTTTTGATACACTTTTTTTCTTTGCAGCTCAAGGTAGCCCCAAACTCATGATCCTCCTGTCCTTGCCTTTCAAGTATAGCATTACAGGAAACTGTCATCACTGTGCGTACCTTCTATGTCACTTTTCCAAGAGTTTTTACTACAGAGGAAGGGTTAGAAAAAAATTTTGGGATTGGAGGGGAGAGAGAGAGAGAGAGAGAGAGAGAGAGAGAGAGAGAGAGAGAGAGAGAGAGAGATAGAGAGAGAGAGAGAGAGAGAGAGAATCAGTGGGAGGATTTCCCACCATCCCCATCTATTTCCCACCATTTGACCTATCTAAAGTTCTTGACTACATAAGAAAGGGTAGCCATTTAACATGGAATGGATTGATCCTAAAGCATATTGGCAGAATTATGAATAGGTAGATATACAAGATGTAAGAGACAGTAGGGCAGGTGTTGTTAGTGGCGTGGTGCATGAGGTTAAGATCATCTCTTCCCTTTCTTGCAGGCAAGGGAGACACAATCATGTACTGAGTGGGCACACACTTGAAGAGCTGAAGATCTTTTTTTTTTTTTATCTGTGAAAGTTTAATGTGAGGGCCCTGGTGCTGCCACAGTGCTTGGTCGCTAAAAAGGAAGTTCTGGGGTTATACCAGTTCTCTACAGAAAAATACCAGAATATTTTGGACCTTGGTCTTCAACTTCTCCAGGATCACAGAGGCCAGAATATCAATTTACTTGTCTGGTATTATAAACTTATATAAGATGACAGTGCAATATCTGCTTCGAACTGCTTTTGCCTTCAGCGTCCCACCTTTCAAAGATAGTTTCTCGAATTCTTGTCTCAGGACTCTTTGCCCAAACTTATCTAATTGTGGATTGCCACTAGCAAGCTATATGATCTTTTTTTTTTTGTTGTTGTTGTTGTTTTTTTTTTATTCACTTGAGTATTTCTTATATACATTTCGAGTGTTATTCCCTTTCCCGGTTTCCGGGCAAACATCCCCCTCCCCCCTCCCCTTCCTTATGGGTGTTCCCCTCCCAACCCTCCCCCCATTGCCGCCCTCCCCCTATAGACTAGTTCACTGGGGGTTCAGTCTTAGCAGGACCCAGGGCTTCCCCTTCCACTGGTGCTCTTACTAGGATATTCATTGCTACCTATGGGGTCAGAGTCCAGGGTCAGTCCATGTATAGTCTTTAGGTAGTGGCTTAGTCCCTGGAAGCTCTGGTTGCTTGGCATTGTTGTACTTTTGGGGTCTCGAGCCCCTTCAAGCTCTTCCAGTTCTTTCTCTGATTCCTTCAATAGGGGACCTATTCTCAGTTCAGTGGTTTGCTGCTGGCATTCGCCTCTATATTTGCTGTATTCTGGCTGTGTCTCTCAGGAGCGATCTACATCCGGCTCCTGTCAGTCTGCACTTCTTTGTTTCATCCATCTTGTCTAATTGGGTGGCTGTATATGTATGGGCCACATGTGGGGCAGGCTCTGAATGGGAGTTCCTTCAGTCTCTGTTTTAATCTTTGCCTCTCCCTTCCCTGCCAAGGGTATTCTTTTTCCTCATTTAAAGAAGGAGTGAAGCATTCACATTTTGATCATCCGTCTTGAGTTTCGTTTGTTCTAGGGATCTAGGGTAATTCAAGCATTTGGGCTAATAGCCACTTATCAATGAGTGCATACCATGTATGTCTTTCTGTGATTGGGTTAGCTCACTCAGGATGATATTTTCCAGTTCCAACCATTTGCCTACGAATTTCATAAACTCATTGTTTTTGATAGCTGAGTAATATTCCATTGTGTAGATGTACCACATTTTCTGTATCCATTCCTCTGTTGAAGGGCATCTGGGTTCTTTCCATTTTCTGGCTATTATAAATAAGGCTGCGATGAACATAGTGGAGCACGTGTCTCTTTTATATGTTGAGGCATCTTTTGGGTATATGCCCAAGAGAGGTATAGCTGGATCCTCAGGCAGTTCAATGTCCAATTTTCTGAGGAACCTCCAGACTGATTTCCAGAATGGTTGTACCAGTCTGCAATCCCACCAACAATGGAGGAGGGTTCCTCTTTCTCCACATCCTCGCCAGCATCTGCTGTGACCTGAGTTTTTGATCTTAGCCAATCGCACTGGTGTGAGGTGAAATCTCAGGGTTGTTTTGATTTGCATTTCCCTTATGACTAAAGATGTTGAACATTTCTTTAGGTGTTTCTCAGCCATTCGGCATTCCTCAGCTGTGAATTCTTTGTTTAGCTCTGAACCCCATTTTTTAATAGGGTTATTTGTTTCCCTGCGGTCTAACTTCTTGAGTTCTTTGTATATTTTGGATATAAGGCCTCTATCTGTTGTAGGATTGGTAAAGATCTTTTCCCAATCTGTTGGTTGCCGTTTTGTCCTAACCACAGTGTCCTTTGCCTTACAGAAGCTTTGCAGTTTTATGAGATCCCATTTGTCGATTCTTGATCTTAGAGCATAAGCCATTGGTGTTTTGTTCAGGAAATTTTTTCCAGTGCCCATGTGTTCCAGATGCTTCCCTAGTTTTTCTTCTATTAGTTTGAGAGTGTCTGGTTTGATGTGGAGGTCCTTGATCCACTTGGACTTAAGCTTTGTACAGGGTGATAAGCATGGATCGATCTGCATTCTTCTACATTTTGCCCTCCAGTTGAACCAGCACCATTTGCTGAAAATGCTATCTTTTTTCCATTGGATGGTTTTGGCTCCTTTGTCAAAAATCAAGTGACCATAGGTGTGTGGGTTCATTTCTGGGTCTTCAATTCTATTCCATTGGTCTATCTGTCTGTCTCTGTACCAATACCATGCAGTTTTTATCACTATTGCTCTGTAATACTGCTTGAGTTCAGGGATAGTGATTCCCCCTGAAGTCCTTTTATTGTTGAGGATAGCTTTAGCTATCCTGGGTTTTTTGTTATTCCAGATGAATTTGCAAATTGTTCTGTCTAACTCTTTGAAGAATTGGATTGGTATTTTGATGGGGATTGCATTGAATCTGTAGATTGCTTTTGGTAAAATGGCCATTTTTACTATATTAATCCTGCCAATCCATGAGCATGGGAGATCTTTCCATCTTCTGAGGTCTTCTTCAATTTCGTTCCTCAGTGTCTTGAAGTTCTTATTGTACAGATCTTTTACTTGCTTGGTTAAAGTCACACCGAGGTACTTTATATTATTTGGGTCTATTATGAAGGGTGTCGTTTCCCTAATTTCTTTCTCGGCTTGTTTCTCTTTTGTATAGAGGAAGGCAACTGATTTATTTGAGTTAATTTTATACCCAGCCACTTTGCTGAAGTTGTTTATCAGCTTTAGTAGTTCTCTGGTGGAACTTTTGGGATCACTTAAATATACTATCATGTCATCTGCAAATAGTGATATTTTGACCTCTTCTTTTCCGATCTGTATCCCTTTGATCTCCTTTTGTTCTCTGATTGCTCTGGCTAGAACTTCAAGAACTATATTGAATAAGTAGGGAGAGAGTGGGCAGCCTTGTCTAGTACCTGATTTTAGTGGGATTGCTTCAAGTTTCTCTCCATTTAGTTTAATGTTAGCAACTGGTTTGCTGTATATGGCTTTTACTATGTTTAGATATGGGCCTTGAATTCCTATTCTTTCCAGGACTTTTATCATGAAGGGGTGTTGAATTTTGTCAAATGCTTTCTCAGCATCTAATGAAATGATCATGTGGTTCTGTTCTTTCAGTTTGTTTACATGATGGATCACGTTGATGGTTTTCCGTATATTAAACCATCCCTGCATGCCTGGGATGAAGCCTACTTGATCATGGTGGATGATTGTTTTGATGTGCTCTTGAATTCGGTTTGCCAGAATTTTATTGAGTATTTTTGCGTCGATATTCATAAGGGAAATTGGTCTGAAGTTCTCTTTCTTTGTTGTGTCTTTGTGTGGTTTAGGTATAAGAGTAATTGTGGCTTCGTAGAAGGAATTCGGTAGGGCTCCATCTGTTTCAATTTTGTGGAATAGTTTGGATAATATTGGTATGAGGTCTTCTATGAAGGTTTGATAGAATTCTGCACTAAACCCGTCTGGACCTGGGCTCTTTTTGGTTGGGAGACCTTTAATGACTGCTTCTATTTCCTTAGGAGTTATGGGGTTGTTTAACTGGTTTATCTGTTCCTGATTTAACCTCGATACCTGGTATCTGTCTAGGAAATTGTCCATTTCCTGAAGATTTTCAAATTTTGTTGAATATAGGTTTTTATAGTAAGATCTGATGATTTTTTGAATTTCCTCCGAATCTGTAGTTATGTCTCCCTTTTCATTTCTGATTTTGTTAATTTGGACACACTCTCTGTGTCCTCTCCTTAGTCTGGCTAAGGGTTTATCTATCTTGTTGATTTTCTCAAAGAACCAACTTTTGGTTCTGTTGATTCTTTCTATGGTCCTTTTTGTCTCTACTTGGTTGATTTCAGCTCTGAGTTTGATTATTTCCTGCCTTCTCCTCCTCCTGGGTGTATTTGCTTCTTTTTGTTCTAGAGCTTTTAGGTGTGCTGTCAAGCTGCTGACATATGCTCTTTCCTGTTTCTTTCTGCAGGCACTCAGCGCTATGAGTTTTCCTCTTAGCACAGCTTTCATTGTGTCCCATAAGTTTGAGTATGTTGTATCTTCATTTTCATTAAATTCTAAAAAGTTTTTAATTTCTTTCTTTATTTCTTCCTTGACCAGGTTATCATTGAGTAGAGCATTGTTCAATTTCCACGTATATGTGGGCATTCTTCCCTTATTGTTATTGAAGACCAGTTTTAGGCCGTGGTGGTCCGATAGCACGCATGGGATTATTTCTATCTTTCTGTACCTGTTGAGGCCCGTTTTTTGACCAATTATATGGTCAATTTTGGAGAAAGTACCATGAGGAGCTGAGAAGAAGGTATATCCTTTTGCTTTAGGATAGAATGTTCTATAAATATCCGTTAAGTCCATTTGGCTCATGACTTCTCTTAGTCTGTCTACATCACTGTTTAATTTCTGTTTCCATGATCTGTCCATTGATGAGAGTGGGGTGTTGAAATCTCCCACTATTATTGTGTGAGGTGCAATGTGTGTTTTGAGCTTTAGTAAGGTTTCTTTTACGTATGTAGGTGCCCTTGTATTTGGGGCATAGATATTTAGGATTGAGAGTTCATCTTGGTTGATTTTTCCTTTGATGAATATGAAGTGTCCTTCCTTATCTTTTTTGATGACTTTTAGTTGGAAATTGATTTTATTTGATATTAGAATGGCTACTCCAGCTTGCTTCTTCTGACCATTTGCTTGGAAAGTTGTTTTCCAGCCTTTCACTCTGAGGTAGTATCTGTCTTTGTCTCTGAGGTGTGTTTCCTGTAGGCAGCAGAATGCAGGGTCCTCGTTGCGTATCCAGTTTGTTAATCTATGTCTTTTTATTGGGGAGTTGAGGCCATTGATATTGAGAGATATTAAGGAATAGTGATTATTGCTTCCCGTTATATTCATATTTGGATGTGAGGTTATGTTTGTGTGCTTTCATTCCCTTTGTTTTGTTGCCAAGACGATTAGTTTCTTGCTTCTTCTAGGGTATACCTTGCCTCCTTATGTTGGGCTTTACCATTTATTATCCTTTGTAGTGCTGGATTTGTAGAAAGATATTGTGTAAATTTGGTTTTGTCATGGAATATCTTGGTTTCTCCATCAATGTTAATTGAGAGTTTTGCTGGATACAGTAACCTGGGCTGGCATTTGTGTTCTCTTAGGGTCTGTATAACATCAATCCAGGATCTTCTGGCCTTCATAGTTTCTGGCGAGAAGTCTGGTGTGATTCTGATAGGTCTCCCTTTATATGTTACTTGACCTTTTTCCCTTACTGCTTTTAATATTCTTTCTTTATTTTGTGCGTTTGGTGTTTTGACAATTATGTGACGGGAGGTGTTTCTTTTCTGGTCCAATCTGTTTGGAGTTCTGTAGGCTTCTTGTATGTCTATGGGTATCTCTTTTTTTAGGTTAGGGAAGTTTTCTTCTATGATTTTGTTGAAGATATTTACTGGTCCTTTGAGCTGGGAGTCTTCACTCTCTTCTATACCTATTATCCTTAGGTTTGATCTTCTCATTGAGTCCTGGATTTCCTGTATGTTTTGGACCAGTAGCTTTTTCCGCTTTACATTATCTTTGACAGTTGAGTCAATGATTTCTATGGAATCTTCTGCTCCTGAGATTCTCTCTTCCATCTCTTGTATTCTGTTGGTGAAGCTTGTATCTACAGCTCCTTGTCTCTTCTTTTGGTTTTCTATATCCAGGGTTGTTTCCATGTGTTCTTTCTTGATTGCTTCTATTTCCATTTTTAATTCCTTCAACTGTTTGATTGTGTTTTCCTGGAATTCTTTCAGGGATTTTTGCGATTCCTCTCTGTAGGCTTGTACTTGTTTATTAATGTTTTCCTGTGCTTCCCTAAGTGTGTTCATGTCTTTCTTGAAGTCCTCCAGCATCATGATCAAATATGATTTTGAAACTAGATCTTGCTTTTCTGGTGTGTTTGGATATTCCATGTTTGTTTTGGTGGGAGAATTGGGCTCCGATGATGGCATGTAGTCTTGGTTTCTGTTGCTTGGGTTCCTGCGCTTGCCTCTCACCATCAGATTATCTCTAGTGTTACTTTGTTCTGCTATTTCTGACAGTGGCTAGACTGTCCTATAAGCCTGTGTGTCAGGAGTGCTGTAGACCTGTTTTCCTCTCTTTCAGTCAGTTATGGGGACAGAGTGTTCCGCTTTCGGGCGTGTAGTTTTTCCTCTCTACAGGTCTTCAGCTGTTCCTGTGGGCCTGTGTCTTGAGTTCACCAGGCAGCTTTCTTGCAGCAGAAAATTTGGTCTTACCTGTGGTCCCGAGGCTCAGGTTCGCTCGTGGGGTGCTGCCCAGGGGCTCTCTGCAGAGGCAGCAACCAGGAAGACCTGTGCCGCCCCTTCCGGGAGCTTCAGTGCACCAGGGTTCCAGATGGTCTTTGGCTTTTTCCTCTGGCGTCGGAGATGTGTGTGCAGGGAGCAGTCTCTTCTGGTTTCCCAGGCTTGTCTGCCTCTCTGAAGGTGTAGCTCTCCCTCCCACGGGATTTGGGTGCAGAGAACTGTTTATCCGGTCTGTTTCCTTCAGGGTCCGGTGGTGTCTCTGGCAGGTGTCCTGCTGCTCCTGGGCCCTCCCCCACGGGAGCCCAGAGGCCTTATACAGTTTCCTCTTGGGCCAGGGATGTGGGCAGGGGTGAGCAGTGTTGGTGGTCTCTTCTGCTCTGCAGCCTCAGGAGTGCCCACCTGACCAGGCGGTTGGGTCTCTCTCTCACCGGGTCTGGGAGCAGAGAGCTGCTGCGGGCCGGGATCCTCGGGTGTGGGGAAGAGCTGAAGATCTTAACACGAGGTGATTTTATTTTAGTGGGCTCATACGGTGGGATCCTACAAGGCTTATTTCATTGTGGATGTGAAGCTTGTTTAACTCTCTGAAGATCTTTGTCGGGTATGGAGCCGGCATGGCAAGAAAGAGAAATATTATCAAGAATGAAATAGGAGCCTGGGCCACACACAAGATGTTGACTCTGATCTGCTTGAAGCCTTCGGGGCAACAGATAAAGTGTTGATTTCCTTGTCTCACAGTTGAGAAGCAGACATACTATCAGGGAAGAGGATTGCATATATGGACCGCGATTTACCTCAAAAGTTTTTAAACAAGAACTTGGTGTATCCTGAGTTTGACCAGACACTTAAAATGTGTTTAGGTAGTATCAAGACACTGGGGACGTATATGCCTTCGTCACTAGAGAAATTGGAGCTGTGTATGCCTTAGGCAATAGTGAGTTCTACTTGTTCTCTCAAGGTGGAGGAGAGTTTAGGGTGGAACACGCATTCTTTTCTCCACATCCAATCAGCATCTCAGCGGATCAGGAAGAGGCTTTAACTTGTTAAGGCCACACACCCAGCAGGAATGGTTACCAAGCTTCAAAGCCAGAAACATCCTTTTCTCCTTTGCTTCTATGTCCATTTCCCTGACTACAGGCGGGGAGTAAGTCAGAAGGGCCTTTTCCTAAACATCTTGATTTCAGGACAATGGGGCAAAAATATAGAAACCTTATTTTAGTCCTCTGGGTGCCACTGAAAGTTTTGTTTGGGAGTATTGTGCACTGGCTTATGTTTATATAGTTATGTTTTTTCCTCCTCATGTGGCTGTTTCTGGGAGCTTCACCAATCTGTGCCTCCAAATGTTTGTTAGCTCTTCAATTCAATACAAGAAATTCAATGATAGTTCCTCAGATAAAAACATAAGAAAATCAGAACTGGAAGGGCAACTAAAAGCAATCCACTCAAATCGCCCCTGAGCCCTTTGGCACTCTTCACTTTTCCAAAGTCCAGAGTTGGTAATTTGCAGAAGCTTTAAGTAGTAGCCACCGTATGCAGGGATTTCACTACCTATGTCTCAAGCATGACTTCACCACTTAGCTGTAGGATCTTGGGAAATTTTCCTTTTTTTAAAAAAAACTTGGCATTAAAAGTCTACCTCCTAGTGACTTGAATGTTCTTGGATGTTTGTGTGCCCCCTAGGCTTCATATGTTGAAGTCCTAACTCGCTAGAATGAGGATATTATGAGTAGAAGAGTTAACTGCATTGAAACCTCACATAAGAGATTGTGTAAAAAATAAAACAGACACTTTGCACATATTCAACTGTAGAAGCACATCTTGAAGTTGAGGTGTCTTCTGTGACCTAGTTAGCAAGGCCCTTACCTTTGTAGTAAATATTAATTGGGGATTTCTATCCTACCTTAGATCATTTAGTTCTCTTTTTTCTTTCTTTTTTTTTTTTTTTTTTTCCGGAGCTGGGGGTTGAACCCAGGGAAGCGCTAGGCAAGCGCTCTACCGCTGAGCTAAATCCCCAACCTCTGATCATTTAGTTCTCAAATAAAAGACACAAAGTCTTTACATTTATAACAAACCTTAAAAGTGCTAGGGCTGGGCAGATATCAACCCCCTATGCTATCTTGTCTGCTTCCTTAACCTTGAGATGTGATTTGCCATGTTCTTCCTGGGCTGCTCTACTCCAATTGGCCATCCCTCATGGTCATGCTTGTAGCGCCCACCTAGTCTGGCAAGGAAGACGCAACACCTTCGGATCCTTGTCAACAGCCTTTATTGCAGGACACCTTCATTGCTGCAGCAAAAGTGCTCGCCTTATATACACAATAGTATGCTAATATTCTTTCAGGGATTGGCAGGGCATGGGTCATCCCACTGTCACCCCACTACTTGTCCTCCAGGGATTGGCGGAGAACGGATAACCTCACCAGCATGGTACCGCCCCCTCATTAGCATATTACCGGCCAACTGACACCAGGTGCAAAACCCAAGCACTCGCAGCACTATTGTTCACCACAGGAGGGCGCCGGATCATATAGCTGCCCTGACGAGGGGACAAGCCTGCGCATGCACGGTTAAGTTGTTTACATTCAGACAGGGCTGGCTGTCGGCGCCATCTTTGTTTTGCCGTGCCGCTCCCTACACATGCTCTCACGATCCGCCTACCCTATGGCATCTTCTTTTCTCTCTCACCTCTCTGCTCTCCTTCCTCCTTGTCTTGGCCTCAGACCCCAAGCCCAGCAACTGTAACCCTGACTACCTCTTTCCTGCCCAGGTACAGGCTGTGGGCTTCTTCATTCAACCCATAGTTTTAAATTAAGGAGCAAGATTATATAACATCACTTGATGTACACAAGGATCTCCTCACCCTTGAGGATCTCCTCACTGGGGGGGCAACCAGATCTTGGGGCCATTATTTAGCATCGTAATACCTAGCAAAAGACCAAACCTCATTACCTCACCAGGCACCACATCTAAGGGTTCTGTGATCCTGGGCTCCTCAGTCCTCAGAGCAGTAATCAGCAAATTCACACTGTTGATATGTTACCCAATTTATTGTATTTCTGTTGTAGATCCCACATCGTCGGATCATTCTGAAGAATAAATAAGGTGACATTTAAAATTGTAGACAATGCATAGCTTGTAGTCAGGCGTCACTTCCATCAGATATTGATGTCCAAAAATGTCATCAGCATCCTCACTCCCCTCTCCGGACAACGCAAATCTCTTTCTGCTATACCATTCTGATTAACAGGAGATTCACATTGCTGCCATTGAAAGAGCGTACCCCAAAACGGGGAGCCGCGTCTCTCGCTCCGATCGCGGGGTGGGGTGCCCCCAGGAATCACGAGTAGCCATTCTTTTTTTTTTTTTTTTGGTTTTTTTTTTTCGGAGCTGGGGACGAGTAGCCATTCTTGATGTAACAGCAAGAGGTAGCTTTTATTAACGAGATCCCGGGTCTTAGCGGGATTCCGGGTCGACATGTATCTCAAACAGGAGACAGAGGAATCGACCCCGAGCCTCCAAACTCGGGGGTTTATATAGGGGAGGTTAGGGGCATTCGCGCGGGTACACATGATTGGTCAATTCAAATGGTGCAGTTACTTTCGGCGCGAAATTACATCAGCAAGGTGTACGTGCTCTCTAGCAGCTCGGCAGGCAGGTAGGGTGGCTCATCTCACTCAGGGGGGTGAAGGAAGGGGAGGGGTGGCTACGGATGGTCAGTATCCTTGGGGCTGATAGCTGGTTTGGCAAGTCCTGTCTCTGGCTTTCCCGCAGGCACATCCGGCCCTGCACATCCGGACTCTGACAATGAGCAACCTTTATGAAACTCTAGTTCTGCACATCCGGGCTCTGACAATGAGTAACCTTTATGAAACTCTAGTTCTACACCATGGTTTGTAGAAAGAGAGGTCAGAGGAGGACATTGGGGTATGTAAAAGAAAACAAATTCTAAATTAATTCCTTTTAATTTTAATTGTTTTGCTTTTACATGTAGAAAATTAAAGTAGGATCTAATAGTGCATGTATATGTCCATTGATGAAATAAAAAATTATTAATTTGAATGACTAGCTCAAATCTATTAAGTTCAGTTAATTCCAAATCTAAATTCTACAACTATAAATCTGTAACCAAATTGGCAAATGATTTTCTCTTTTTTATCATTAATATTCTATTTCAGAAAAGTTATAGATTTACAGGAGTCTTTTTTTTTTTTTTTGGTTCTTTTTTTTTTTGGAGCTGGGGACCGAACCCAGGGCCTTGCGCTTCCTAGGTAAGCGCTCTACCACTGAGCTAAATCCCCAACCCCGATTTACAGGAGTCTTATAAGGTATAGTTAACATATGTGACACACCCACATGTTGTGTTCTTCTAACAATAACATCTTTCATAAGTATAATAGTGAGTCAGTATTGACATATTATTAGTTATTATTAATTAAAATCAATACTTTATCCCAGATCCCCTTCCTGTTCCAGGACTGTCTGAGCACTACATTAGTCAGCACATCTCTGTTGGCTCTTCTTGTCTGTGAGTTTCTCAGTCTTTCCTTGCCTCTGATAATCTTGACATTTCTGATGCAGGGGAGCCCTTGTCTGGGATTTATATCATATTTTCCTTGCAAGGTTATTAGGATTATGGGTTTAGGGGAGCAAGTTCACTGAATTAAAATCTGTCTTTTATCATTGTATCCAGGGTGCATACACAGTCAACCTGAGCTTTGATTTCCTGTGCAGTGTGGTCAGGTATCATCACTGTAAAGTAATCCCTGCCCAGTCTCTGACACTGTGCTATTCAGAAAGACGATGGTATTTGTAGGTCAGACTAGGGAGTGAAGGAGAAGGATCTAGGTAAATTACTTAGCATCAGCTGGAATTACTTTGCTTCATTAATTTACTCAAGCATCTCTTTATGACACGTTGAATGCAGAGACGTTTATTGTACACATCGATTATAATCCAATGCTGCTTTTTAACTTTCTTTTTTTTCTCCATCTTTATTAAATCGGATATTTCTTATTTACATTTCAATTGTTATTACATTTCCCAGTTTCCAGGCCAACATCCCCCTAACCCCTTCCCCTCCCCTTCTATCCTCCTCCCCTTCCCCATCCTCCCTCCAAGAATCCCATTCACTGGGGGTTCAGTTTTGGCAGGACCAAGGGTTTCCTCTTCCACTGGTGCCCTTACTAGGCTATTCATTGCTACCTATGAGGTTGGAGCCCAGGGTCAGTCCATGTGTAGTCTTTGGGTAGTGGCTTAGTCCCTGGAAGCTCTGGTTGCTTGGCATTGTTGTTCTTATGGGGTCTCAAGCCCCTTGCTTTTTAACTTTCTTGCTCAAGTCATTTCAGATTGGGCTGTGAGCATGGTTTCACACATTACCAACATGGTTCATTTTTCTTTTCTGAGCAATTCCTTTCTTTTGGTCCTAAATAATATTCTAGACTCTTCTGGGGGTATTTATAAGATTTATGGTCCTTCCACATTCCTACAGTCCTAACACTTCATTTAAAAGTAATATTCTACCCCATTGAACTATTTATCAAAATAAGGCCTTTATTCAAATTCCTAATAAATTCATGTTTGGTAACTAATAGAATATACAATAAAACAATGGTGGGACTTTTGACAACCAGGGATACCAGGGACCATCCAGGACATCATGGGTAACTGACAATGCAGGGTACCAAGAGCATCTGTTCTCAAAACGATTTCAAAGAGATCTTGGTGCTTCTGTTGTCAACAAGGAGACATCTTGATAGACCCTTCTGCTAGCAATTTAAAATGCAGGCTAAAACTCATAGTATCACATATCTATCACCTGCAAAGGAGGCAAAAAGGAAAGGAAGGAGCTCAGAGTGATTTAGCCAAGAGCCCAGAATAGTTTGTATGTGAAGACTGGTCCCAAGTTGGGTTAGTTGGTTAGTTTTGTCAACTTGACACAAACTAAATTCATGTAGGGAGAGGGACACTGAGTGGAGAAATTGTCTCTATGACCAGCCTGTGGGCACATATATGGAACATTTTCCTGTTTAAGGATCAATGTGGGAATATCCAGAACACTGGGGGTGATGTCACCCCAACCGGTTGCCCTGTGTTTTATTAAAAAAAGTAAAGTTGAGGGAGCCATGGGGGAACAAGTCAGTAAGCAACATTCTTCCACACTCTCTGATTTAGATCCTGTCTCCAGGATCCTGCCTGGAGTTTCTGCCCTGTCTTCTCTCAGTGATGGACTGTATTGCTTTTGGTCAGTGTTTTATTATAATACCAGAGAAACAAACTAGGGCTGTGACAAAAACTATCATTCACCTACTACTAGGAGCTATACAATCTGTGCTATGCAGATCTGGAAATGAACACACGAGTGTTCAGGTTTTCAAGAGGCTGCATGGGAAATTGGTCCCATGGTTGGGAGCAGGGAGAAATCTGTCTGTTTATAACAAGTTTGTTATAAGGAAGGTATATCCAGAATTTGATGTGAAGTGACTCTAAGTTGATAATATATGCATTTGATGAAGAGAACACATGAAGTTTGTCCTTAGTGAGAGATCCATTTTCAAGCAAATCCAGAAAAACAAGACAAAGCAAAGAAGACAACAGCTTGAGATGATGACCCAAGAAATTGGAAACCATAACTCAATAATATTTCTAAAATATACAAGAAACTAAACTGCCATACGTATTCCTATGAGCTATCAGCTATTGGTACCATCAGAGAAATTGGCCTGTGAGGACACTAGACATAGATACAGGCAGAGACTTACACATATAAAATAATAAATCATTCAATCTTAAAAATCTAAATGATGCATCAGAAGGTCATGGGTGTGGTACCAGCCTGTAGTAGCAGCATTCTGGGAGTCGGAGCAGGAGGATTCAGAGATTGAAGTCTGTGTTGCGTAGTGAGACACTATCTTCAAAAGAAACATGTTTGAAAAACTGCCCCAGTCTGCCAGTCTCTCTGTTCTTATGGCCATGGGTCGCTTCCTGTGCACACTCCTAGCTCAAGATGAGTTTTCTGCTGCCAGGAGCTTTGCGATGTTGGTATTCGGCTCCCTTGCTCTCCACAACCGCCTCTCTGGGCCTTCCTTCATCCTGGGGACTGTTTCTGGCTGAGATTCTTTGACCTGGGGTTGTTTCCTGTGAGCGCAGGGTATGAGGTTCTTAGAGTCCTCTGACTCTCCTCTGTGAAGGATTGCAACCGGAAGTGTAAGGTAAAATGAGCTCTTTCCTTCCCGAGCTGGTTGTGGTCAAGATATCTTACCACAGCAAGCAGAACCCCTAACGGAGCCAGAGATTTTCCTTGATTTTTACCATTAGTGCCACAAAAGTCTGTAAAAATTTTCCCTGTAGCCAAGTCACCAATTGGGTTCTCAGATTCTCTGCTGTTTTGGGGAACAGTCGAATGAGAACAAGAAGTCGTTTCTTCAGAGTTGGCTGTGCTGCAGGAGCGCAACGTCACGGGTGCTTTTATAGATTTAAAAGCAGGAATAGAAGGCAGATCTTGCAATGGGGGAAAGGAAACGTCCAAGTAAGCCCTTGTTGGTGGATTTTTAGTGTGGGAAGTTGTAGGGATAGGCTGGCTTGAACCTGGGCATTCTAGGTGATTGATCGTAGTGTGTGCTTGCCTTCTGCCATGCAAGTGGAGCCCAAGTTAGAAAAGCCAATACTAGTCATTTGGAGCTAGTGTTTATGGTCTTTGCTGTTTGACCTACTGAATTGTTCCTAATACTAAGGTTTGTCTTCCTACAAGTGTGACCTATGGTAGGCAGTTTGGCTGCTGTCAACTTTTAAGATGAGAGGGTAGGTTTGCTAGATAGACTGGGTCACAGCATTCTGGTGGTCCTTCTCCTCCTCCTCCTCCTCCTTCTCCTCCTCCTTCTCCTCCTCCTCCTCTTCCTTTTCTTCTTCCTCTTCTCCTTCTTTCTTCTCCTTCTCCTTCTCCTTCTTCCTCCTCCTCCTCCTCCTCCTCTTCCTCCTCCTCCTCCCTCTCTTCTTCTAGGTGTTGAGCATCACCAGTTTGTACATTTAGTCTACCAGAAGCAGCAAAAGGCTCGGTGAGTAGATGGCGTCCCCTTTCTTTTATGCTATCTTAGTCATCCAGAAAAGGCTCAGATTTTAAGGACAGAAGATCAAAGAGAAGCAGAGCATTGTAGACTCCTTCCTTCTGCCCACAAACCTTGAAATTTCCCACCGAGGATTCCCCCACTAAGTCAAGAAACGTAATGTGGAAGTACAAGGAACCACAAACAGTTTAAATTAAACACACATGGAACAAACAGAAGATTTCCTCCCCGAGAGCTGGGGTTCTGCAGGGAAACTGACATTCATTTGCAGTACCTGGTGGTTGAAGACTGTGCCACGTGCCATAAATATATATGTGCGCCTATGGGAGAGAGGCAGAAAGAGCCGGAGAAATGACTTGACTCAACAGAGCTGTTATAGTTTAGCTGTGAAAGGTAGGCCCCTCCACCCCCCAAAAGGCTCATATATTGGCTCCATGGCCCTTAGGTGGTGCTATTGTAGGGGTGTATGGAAAGTTGAGGGGGTTGAACCTTGCTGGAGGAAGTATGTTGATGGCAGTGTGCTCTTTGGGGATAGACTTGCTCTGGGCCTCTTTCTGGCTCCCTGTTTCTGTTTTCTGGCTACTTTGGGTTGTCTAGCCTCTGCCACATGCTACTGTTGCTATGGCATTCTGAAACCAAGTGGCCACAGGGTGAGACTTCTAAACCCGTGGACTGAGATGGGCCTTTTCTCCCTTTAGGTTATTTATGTCTGATGTTTAGTTATAACAAGGGTCACTGACGGTGTATCTTCCAGTGACAGTTGAGTCATGCCTCTGCTAATTTTGCCTCTGAAGCAGATTGCGTTGGTTCGGATGCAACCTCACACCTATTCCAATGATGGCCTAGCAAACCCACCTAGCCTGCTAGTTGATTTGTGTGTCTGATCATTCTGTTGATGGGCTGGCTTTAGCAGAGTGCGCCCTGGCTGATATTCACTGTGACCGATTTTATAGTCTGATCTCAGTCTCACTGGGCTGATGGCAGGGAAAATGAGAGGTCTTTCAGGAGACGAGCCAAAATATGTATACAGTGCTCATGAAAAATGGAAGCCCTAATGCCCCGATCCCCACTCCAATTTGCCTGCTTTGCCTGGTGTTAATTGCTTCCTGGCCTTAGCCCTTAGAATGGACCTTTAAATTTCATATTCTGCTCACTTGGAATCCCAGTCTTTTAACCCTTTCCACTGTACGGAAATAGACATGATTTCATTTGCTTTTTGGGGCTTTATTACAGACAGTTCAATTAACCTCTGAGCAGTGGGTTTGAAAATTCCGATTTTGCATTTAGCCATTTCCTTGGATTTCTTCCTCTGCTCGCTGCTCTATCGGTGGCAAGATCAAGACATGATGGCAATGATTCGTTTGTTTCCTAAATCAAATCAAACAATGGGAACTCACACAAGAACCTTTTAACGGTTATATATTTCTAGAATTCCCTGTCAAAGGGAGCGATTTGGAGAGGGAAGATTGTTCTGTTGTCTCTTTGCAGACTGTCCTGACAACCTCCAATTCTCCTTATCTATAAAAAATGTCCCGATAGCTTGAAAAGAGAATGGTAAGTAAGTAAGTTAGTCTGAGGGCCTTTGGACCACCTTTCTACACGGCCGTTGGCTCCCCCAGAGCCGTTTGAAATGCCTCTGCAGCCTTTCGCTGTATTTAATGAGACCTGTGGGCAAACACATGATTCTGTGGAAACTGGAGGCAGAGTTTAAATGGGATGATGACAGCCTGCTCACTTGTGAGAGCCCTTGCAAATGAACTTTGCTAATGGCTCAAGCAGATGGACAGAGGGAAGAAAGTTGAATGTTAGAATGTGCAAGAGGCCAAAGGTCAAGGTGAATGAGCCTGGTGGTTTCCTGAGGTCTGTGGGTGTTTTGTGTGGCAGCGGAGATGGAAGGTTGCTTTTAATATGACACATTTTTCTAAACTTTAAGTAGGTTCATTCCATCCAGGGGGAGGGGCAGGCACAGGAAAACAGTCCTGCCTGTTCATTTACTTCTCAGTTAAAACTGAATTTTAACTCGGAAGGTCATCACATATGTACATCTAAGATACAGACATTTAAATACATTTTAAAAGATGGTTTATTTAACAAATATTTCTTTTTAGAAAACATGATCTCTCGAAGATTTCTAATATTAGCACAGTATATATCCTATGCTCTTTAAAAGTAAGCATATAAATATGTTTATTTTTGCTGCTGGGACAGGTAAATTCTAAAACAATTGAAATATATACTATACAAAAAACAACTACTATTAAGTTCTTTCTAGAAAATTCTATCTTCAAGGTACTTGCTGAGATTTGGGTTTAAAATCGATGCTAATTTTCTAATTTTTTAACAGTTCTATTTTTCAGCTTTGATCAAATTTTATCGAAACCAAGGGATTAGTGAGCTTTCAGCTGGACAACCAGGCCCTTTAAAGAAGGCCGTTTGAAGATTTAAAGAGAAGATTGTTTTTGTTTCAGGAAGGAGGTTGTTTATTGTTGTTGTTTTTTCGTTTTTGTTTTTGTTTTTAGCTGAAATATATGGAAAGAAACAAAACAAAGCATGGACCAGCGTTTAGTGAGAGGTGTAGAGGTGCATTCTAGTTACCTGGGTGCCATGGCTCTCTTCTCAGGTGACGGCATGAACTCGGGATCAATTGTTTATTTATTCAAAACTAAAATTCAAATTGTATCAAACTCTCAACCTTAGGACATGGGAAACAGTAATATAGCATTTGGGTGCACTGTTGATCATATTGATTCCAAAACTCTTTCACACTGAAATTCATTTGGGAGTCATAAAAAAATGGCTGTTATTGGCCATTAAAAACACTACCTCAAACCACAATTCGAAGCCCCTTTCCTTGCAGTGGCTACACACATGTGGAGGTATAGTTTGTGTTGCTCTCATGTGAATAATTCAGTCCCTTCACTGTATTTTAAAAGTGAATGTTCCCATAGGGCTTGAGGTCATGCACTTTTAACACATGACGTAGAGCCCTTCCATGAATGATTGATTTTTTTAAAAAAATTATTTGTCTCATAGTTTAGTTTCTTGTTATCTATAAATGTATGGGCTTCTGAAATAATAATTCATCATTAAAGCAGGTCTTTAAATGATATGGGGGGAGGCGCTGTCTCGCAAACAAATGAGAGAAATAAAGTTCCACACTTTAGAAGAAGGGAAGGGAAGGGAAGAATCACATTTGTTTATCGTTAGCCTCACAGTAATAGAACTTCTCTAGTATTTTTTTCTTGAAAACTGCATTTTATAAGTGTCAGTGGTAGAGGAAAATTTCAGTTGAATTAGTAAAGTTCCCTAAGCTGGTTTTCTGAAGGAAGAGCTAAAGTAGACTTGATGAGGGAGCCAGGAAACAGGAAGGGAAAGTTAGCTCATCACCCTTTTGTCTTTCTCTGCCCCCTGTAGAAGGAAGTTTCTGATGCACTGTGACCAGCTGCCTTATGGTCCTATCACTACAGCCTCTGCCCTGTACCTCCTCAGACTACAATAAAACCAAAAGAAGCCTTCCTCCATTAAATTGTTTCTTCCCAGGAATTTGGTTCAAGCAGCAAGAAAAGTAACCAGTACAATACTATTGGAGAGAATTGTAATTCTTTCGAGAAAACACTGCATTCAGAGAGGGCAACAAAGAAAAGCCCTAGTTACATTTTCCTTAAGAGTGAAAGTCAGAGGCGGCTGTAGACTGTGGCCCTGCTTCCAACCTGTTACTATGTCCCTTACCCACTTCACACTAGCCTCTCTACTGTGCATCAGTGGTTCCTCCCACCCAGGGTGTCATCCCCAGAGTGTGCTTCCTCAGGTCCTTCCTAACCTGAAGCAAATCTGTTCTCAGGGGAAACATCTCACCTTCACAATTTAAGCTGGTTCCTTTCTGCACAGGAAAGGAACCATTCCCCATGCACAGGACCATCTTCTGTTCCCCAGTTACTAAGTTCGTTGATTCTCTGTCTCTGATCCATAATGATTGTAAGATTTAAGAGAGCAGGAGATTTTTGTCTGGTTTGTGATTACTTCCTATTTTCCAAACAGCTACCACAGTGTCTGCAGACATTAGTTTTTTGTGAGTGACTTATCTGAGAAACCATCTTGAGCCAAGGCAAGTCAACCAACTTGGGCAGGGAAGTATCTTAATTAGGTTCAAGGTCTCCAACGTCAGCCCTGTGTCTGGTTGTGTTTTCAGACTCTCTTGGGTTTTGAACTTAGATGTTGCTTGAGGTGAAAAGAATTTCCACAGTGTCTCCCTGAACATCCCATCTCCCAAGGGATGCTTACAAAGGGAATCACTCAGAGCAATTCTAGATACCAGTTCCTTACACCACTCTCCATCTGCATTCATTCCTTAAGCACAAATGATATGTGGAAATTAGACAAAGTGGGAAAGTTCAAATTCAGAGATATCTAGAAACTTCTGTTGGATGACCTTTGAAGATAAATAATGATTGGTATCTTGACTCACATTTATCTCTAGTAAAATTTCTAGTGAACTTCTCTGTCTTCCTCAGGTCTAGCTAGGAGACAGAATCCTCAGATTTCTTTCCTCCTTCTCTGTGCTGTAGACAATGGCTCCCAACTTCCTTCCCTTATTATGCATGTGGGAAGGCTCTCAGTCTGTGGAGAAATATTTCCAGAGAACTACCTCAATATTCTCATTCTTCTACTGAGAAAAAGTGTTTCCTTTAAAAAAAAGTTAAAACAAAACTGGGAATTATTATTTCTGACAGAAACGCCAATTTTGTGAAAAAGGAATGTCGGTTTTACCAGATGCTTCTGGTCTTGGCTGACTAATCCAATTGCTCTCTCAACAGCTGCAAGCCCTTTGTGGGACCCCCACATGCACTCTCTATCAGTTGGAGCCCAATTGATGCCTGCTGCAGCCACTAAACTCTAGGCAAATAAAATAGCAGGGGTGGATCATGAACAAGACCAGTAAAAATAACCTTCTTTTCTGCCTGTGTGTTAGAATGTCACAACTGTGCTTTGAAATGCTCTGAGAAGCTGAGCCTGTGATTTGGAGAGAAATTTCTTTTCATCTGGGGGCATTCAGAGGATAATGTTGAGAGGGGATGGGGTCTCATTTATGGTAGGCTTACTGCTATAGCCTGGACCATGCGAAATTAGATTACATGTGCTTAACTCAATCCAAAATACCCTGTGGACATTGAAGACTACTTCACAGGTGAAGACAACCAGGGTCAGAGAAGTTGTTTTAAATCACACATACAGTTAGTAGACTAAATCATATCTAGGTCAGATGGATTTCAAGCCTGTGCTCTCACACTGAAGCTGGTCTACTCTTTTACTTGACATAAGACCTAAGGGACATACCCAGAATGTTCACACATACCATGAACCTTTCTTCTTCAGAGTATTTCCATATTCACCCAAATGACAATATCCAAATAAATTGTCGTGATTTATGAGGGCTCAAGAGTTACAGTTCTTCCAGAAGATCAGGGTTTGATCTCCAGTACCACCTGTTGTCTCATGACATGCCCACAAACTCCTATTCTAGAGGAGGACCCAATGTCCCTTTCCTGACTTGTATGGGCTCTTACATGTATATGGTATATATAAACCCAAACAGGCAAAGATGTGTGTGTGTGTGTGTGTGTGTGTGTGTGTGTATGTGTGTGTGTGTCAAGTCAAACAAACAGATATCAAAAAGTAAAGTATTCACGATAGAAGTTGTGGATCCTCAAACGGAGCTGGGTAAACTTTTCTCAGCTACTCTTATGAAGCTGTACCGATACTGACAGGCTGGGAAGTCAGTAGGTTCAGTCATTGGTTATATGCTGGGTTCTTTAACTAGACCAAAAGATGCCTTAAAATAAGCATACATTACTCTGTTATGGATGCTATACCTCATGAATGACTCAGTGTTAATAGCAACATCCTGTTTCCCTGGGTCAGAGCTTGCCTACGACTTCAATTTAGAACCAATCTAACAACAGAGCATGAAGATTTACAGTAAGGATCATGGAGCCTGATTTTTGGGATGGAACTCTTGGCTATGCCACCATTCGCTGTGTGATACTGGAGTATATTTGCCTCCCCATGCTCCAGTCTCTGAAACATTAATGAAACGATGTAAGCAGCATTGTGATATTATGTACGGGCTTGTTAAAAGATGGGTGCTTAGCAGTGTGTCACTTAGTAACAATTCAAGTAACAGCCATTATTATCTATCACAATACAACATGTATTAGTACAGGTTCCTTTATTTATGACCACAGTAATTTTACCCTTTTTTTTCTACTCAGCCTACTCAAATGGGATAACTAATCCTTACAAATGTCAAATATAATCTCAAGAAGTGATGTTTGCATTTCATCAGTAAAGACCGTATAAAGTGCCCGACACACAACTGGATGAGTATAGTGTCTTCAACATGATGTGATTGACTTTAAGGGAGTCATCACTTATCTGCATGCGTGAGCTACACAGTGCAGATTCCTAAAAGGCAAGCCTGTTACTTTACTTCCGTGGCCTGTAAGGAGTACTGGCTTTGATTTACCTCATTAGATAATTCTTTGTGATCCCATAAATGCATTGAGAGCTCTTCAAGATACAAAATATTTGAAGATTGCAGCTTCAAAAACAAGTAGGAGCTCCAAAATGGCATTCACTCCATCTGTAATTGCCTGCAGAACCCAGAGAACCAAGCCTAGTCCTTCTATGTGACACCAGTTGAAGGAACAGATGATCTTTGACAATCACCCTTCTCTTGGTGCCTTACACTCAACAGGATTTCCAGTTTTAAGGAACTGGCTTCAAAGCCCCTCCATACTTCATTTAGATTGCTGCACACATAAAAAGTCAGGTAG
This sequence comes from Rattus norvegicus, assembly GCF_021556685.1. Taxonomy (NCBI): domain Eukaryota; kingdom Metazoa; phylum Chordata; class Mammalia; order Rodentia; family Muridae; genus Rattus; species Rattus norvegicus. The sequence continues at coordinate 96,126,293 of NC_141541.1, forward strand.
CAAAATGATGGCGATTTTTCATATTAGAGAAAGGTATTGCTTTCACAGTAGTTGAATGAATGATATTTCATTCAACTTTGGTTTGTTTAGTTTGGTTTTCTGTTTGGAGACGGAAGTATGTATTCTTGGCTGGCCTGATCATCACTTATGTAGGCCAAGAAGGGTTGAAACTCCCAGAAATCCTCTTGCCTCAGCTTCTTGAGAGCTAGGATTACATCACACTTCCTGGATTACAATTGTGCTAATAATACTAAGTAATATTCCATTAAATCTCATGCCCAAGCTTGCAACCCTATGCAATGATAAATGACAACGATTCATGGTTGGCTTGAATTGTTACATTATTTTCTGGCATGATCACTTTGCATATTCTGCAAAGCTCTCTCTCCTCTGTTAAAGAAAAGCTGGAGGAACAGTGATACGACAGAGTGTTGCTATGTGTTGGTTCCTCAGTTACATTATCAAACTGGGAAAGAAGAAACACTTCTTTGATAGTCTCTAATTTCTCACATCTGTCTTCATCTCTCGCCGCCTCCTTGTCTGCTCCTTTCACTATAATTTCCATTTTTCTCCTCAGCTTTGACAAGGTCCACCTGCCTCATTTCTGATTAAGGAGATCTAATCATCGTGGCATTCCTACTTTGTTACCAACAGAAAGTTATTTACCCCCCAGCCCTTGGCATGTACAATATACTTAAATGTAAGCTATTTTCAGTGTACTGGAGCTAGTCAAGTGGGTTAACTCTTCAGGGTAACTATGGGGTGGTTAATGAACTCCATAAAGCATCTCATGAGTGTTTTCTTGTCAAGTTAGAACAATTAAAAGTGAAATGCCCAGCTAAGAAGAACAAGTATTGCTAGCAATTCCTCAGACCAATCGATGGACCAATGAAAAGAAATCAGAGAGGTCTGGATGGAGGAGTCCCCCTTGTATGTGTAGTGTGTGTGCCTGCATGCAAAAGCCTGGGAGTGAGAGGGTTGGAAGCACAAGGGTTGTGCGCAAATGCCTCCTTGGGTGAGAAAAGCCCTTCCATGGATGGGGCCTTAAGAAAGGTTGTATGTTCTTAGGAAAGCTAGTTTGACTGCTAGAAAACAAAACAAACAAAAATCCCCAGCAAGTAAAGATTTACCCTCTCTTTTCCCCGTAGTTTATTTATTTTTATTCACTTTGCATCCCGATCATGGCCCCTCCCTTCTCTTCTCTCAGTCCTGCTGTTCAAGTCTCTCCCTTCATTATCCCCTCCCTTTCTCCTCAGAGGAGGGGAAGCCCTTCTTGGGCACTGCTCTACCCTGGGACATGTAGTCCCAGCAGAACTGGAAGTTGACAAGATGGGTCAGCGGTTAAGATCATTACTGCTAATAACTTCAGTTCCGGGGGCTCAACACCCTTTCCTGGCCTCTGCATTCCTGGAATAACCTTACTTTTACTGGGAAGCTATGGTTTTTTGAGACCGCATGAAGGAAGCTAGTGTTCTTTATTTCCCACTTGCTCCATTTTGTTTGCAGGCAGACTTAGGGCCATAGAAGAAGACTGATTTTGTAGACTCTTCATTTTACATGAGGATTGTGACAATGGGACTGTGACACAACCTGTCGGGTATTCTTAGAAAGACAATGCAAGCGTCTTCGAAGAGCAGGAAAATCAGTGGTAACTGGCCCCAAAAGAATATGGTATCTCTCTCAAAGTGGTATTTTATTTGTGTAGGTTTCTTATTCCCCCCAACCCCTGACCAAGTCATACTATTGAAAGAATGATTTCATTCTGCTCCTCTTTAAGGCTAGAAACTGTAAAAATGTGTCCCCATCACAGTATATCTAATGTCTTCCCATTAGAGTTTTTTTTCTTGTCAATATTTTTACCCAGAGTTTAAGTTTTGGATGTGACAGGGGCTTCAAACTCAATCACAGACAGTGGGTTTTACATTATTAATACAATGCCGGAGTGTCTAGAACATGATGCCTGAATGTCTAGGCTTAAGGTGGTTGCCAAGAAAGGGCTTCCCTCCCTCCATTGGCTGTTGGAAGTACACTGGTCACTCTGACACTCAGGGTTTACTTACCATTAATGTTTACCATGTACACATCTGAAGGAGTTATTTGTGTTTGAAAACTAAAACTATAAAACTCTTGGCATCCCAAGTTGTTGTTGTTGTTGTTGTTGTTGTTGTTGTTGTTGTTGTTCTTCTTCTTCTTCTTCTTCTTCTTCTTCTTCTTCTTCTTCTTCTTCTTCTTCTGATGCAAGGTTGGATATTTTCTTTTAATACTAGAAGAATTGAGAATGGTAAAGGGGAGTGAGTGCACACATCCATGACAATGCATCTTCTCCCATCCTGGAAATGAAGGGGACATTCACAATGTTCCACAAGAGGAGACCAAGCATGCACAACCTTGTGTACTCCTCCAGCTAAACCTTCTAAACCTCAGACCCGGCCAGCAGGTTTCTCCCAGACTATTTTCATTTCCATAGCATTCACATCCAATAAACTGCACAAAACAGAGTGTGAGAGAGAAAGGGGGCACAGGAAATGGCTCTGTTGCACGGTTATTACATCCTATTGCCTGTGGGTTGCTTGTTATGAGTTTTAACTATGTAAATATGACGTATGGGACATCAGAATGTAATCTTAAAGCTTCTATATAGGAGATAGAGTGTGACTTTATTGTCGGGGCTAAAATCAACTGGGTGTTGACAGGTTTCAAAAGTCACTGAGTCAAACCTTAAAAAGAAAAGGCTCAGACTGATAAGCTGTTCTTTGATTGACAACTTCAGGCCTGACTGCCACTATTGAAAACAGTTGAGTGAAAGTTTTGTGGAAGGGGAAAAAAAGTGTTATTTCATAAGAAGCTATACTGGGAAATCCAGCAAGATTTATAAGCTGATAGGGCACAGAACCTGAAGAAAAACAGGTGTGCGGTTTAGAAAAATCTGGAAACTGGGAGAAAGAATACTGTCTATGAATGACTTAATTAATATTGTTAAAGGACTTTATCCAGAAGAATGCTGACTTAGGTGGAAAAACAAAACATTTCTTTCTACCAACTGGGGGTTTCAACAAATCATTTGTCAATAGCTTGTGGTGAAAAGGGCCAGTAGAGGAGGAAAGAATAAAAAATTACAGTGGAAAATGGCTGTAGAGGAAAAGGAACATGGTTCTTTATCGTCTTCTCAGTACAGTAGAACCGGCTCTGGTGTTATAAAACACACTATGAAAACAATAAAATAAATGCATTCTAAAGTAGCCACCACTAACTGATTGAAATGCCAGGAGTTTTGTACGGGCTGTACCTTATCAGTTATTATTCATGAGGAAGAATTCAATTCCTATTGTGCCAATTATCCCACTACGTGCACCATAAACTTTTATGGTTTGTTATGGAATGTCACTTGGCCCTTTCTCTCTTCCAATATTGCATCATTAGATTCAGATGGGAAACATATTCTAATGTGGCAAAGTGTTAAGGAAATGCAATCCCCTGGGACTAACCGAAATTACTGATGTCCTCCTCCTACAGAAGAACAATTATAGAAGTTGCATTCATTTCCTGACATGAGCAAGCAAACCCTCCTCTGAAACTGGAAACCTACACATTGGGTCTCTGGTCATTTCCCCATTTAACTCATTGATGCCATATATTAAGGTTGCTCTCAATCCTGTCTGAGGAGAACACACTCCTTAAACTTCCTTAATGGTTTCTACAGGGGACTCCTGCTGTAATCACACCAGCCCAGGCAGCCCACAGGGTCTGCAGGATAGATAATATGTGACTCTTAATATGCTGCTTAAAATGTATTCAAACATGCTTGGTTTTCCTTAATCATAAAAATCAATCAACAGTTTTGCATTTTAATCCACAGAGCATTGATGGAGACTTAGGTGGTTATATCATATTTCTGGGAAATAATACATTCTGCATTTGTGTGTCCACAAGATCAGGGAACTCGAGGATGTTTTAACAGTCATTTTTGTAGGAAGAAACAATTGTCAGAGGACAATTGTCCTCTCCCAAAACCAGAGTGTCTGAAATACAGATTAGAATATTTGAATAAATTTTACTTATAGAGAAACTTGCTATAGCTATAGCTATGAGTTTTGAGGAAGTTGTGAGACCAAACCTAGAGAACAATATTCTGGACTTTAAATTTCTTTTTTTCATTCATTCATTCATTCATTCATTCATTCATCCATCCATCCATCCATCCATCCATCCATCCATTCATTCATTCGTTCGTTCACTTTACATTCTGATCACATCCATCTCCTCTCCTCCCACTTCCCCTTCACATAACCTCTGCCCCTCCCCTTCTGTGAGAAGGGGAAGGCACTCTTGGGTATCTCCCAACTCTGGCACATCAGGTCACTGCAGGACTAGGTGCATTCTCTCCCTCTGAGGCCAGAGAAGGCACTCCAGTTAGGGAAACAGTATCCACGGGCAACAGATTCAGGGAACTTCCCCGCTCCAGTTGTTGGTGGTCCTGCATGAAGACCAAGCTCCACATCTGCTACCTCCGTGCAGGGGCCTAGGTCCATCCTGTGTATGCTCTTCCAGACTCTGAGGGTCCCCAAGGGTCCATGTTAGTTGACTGTGTTGGTCTTCCTATGGAGTCCTACCCACTCTGAGTCCCTCAATCCTTCCCCCAACTCTTTTACAAGTCCCTCCATCCACTGTTTGACTGTGGGTCTCTGCATCTCTTTTGGTCAGCTGCTGGGTGGAGCCTCTCAGAGGACAGTTATGCTAGGCTCCTGCCTGCAAGCATAACAGAGTGTCATGATAGTGTCATGGATTGGTGCTTGCCCATGGGATGCGTCTCAAGCTGGGCTGTCATTGGCTGGCCCTTCCTCGGTCTCTGCTCCATCTTTGTCCCTGCACTTCTTGATGATTATTTCCCCTTCCAAGTGAGATTCAAGCGACCTCCCTTGGGTCCTCCTTAGTTTTTAGCTTCTTTAGATCTGTGAGTTGTAGCACAGTTATTCTGTACTTTACGGTGAATACCCACTTATAAATGACTGCATACCATGCATGTCTTTTTATGGTCTGGGTTACCTCACTCTGGATGATATTTTCTAGCTCCACCCATTTGCCTGCAAACTTCATGGTGTCCTTGGTTTTTTTTTTTTAATTAACTTGAATATTTCTTATTTACATTTTGATTGTTATTCCCTTTCCCGGTTTCCGGGCCAACATCCCCCTAGCCCCCCCCCTTCCTTATGGGTGTTCCTCTCCCCATCCTCCCCCCATTGCCGCCCTCCCCTCAACAATCACGTTCACTGGGAGTCCAGTCTTGGCAGGACCCAGGGCTTCCCCTTCCACTGGTGCTCTTACTAGGATATTCATTGCTACCTATGAGGTCAGAGTCCAGGGTCAGTCCATGTATAGTCTTTAGGTAGTGGCTTAGTCCTGGAAGCTCTGGTTGGTTGGCATTGTTGTTCATAAGGGGTCTCGAGCTCCTTCAAGCTCTTTCAGTCCTTTCTCTGATTCCTTCAACGGGGGTCCCGTTCTCAGTTCAGTGGTTTGCTGCTGATGTCCTTGTTTTTAATAGCTGAATCGTGTAAACGAAACACGTTTTCTTTATCCATTCTTGGGTTGAGGAACTTCTGGGTTATTTACTTTATTCATACGGGTGCTTTGTCTACAAGTATGGCTGTGCAGCACCTGTGTGCAGTGCTGGAAGTGACCAGAAGGACCCATTCAGTCCCCTGGGACTGGAGTACCCAATGACTGTGTGCCCCCAATGTGGATGTTGGAAATGGAACCTGGGTCCTCTGCAAGAGCAGCTGGGGCTCCTTAACCACTGAGCCATCTCTCAACTCCTCTCCTGAAATTTTAATAGAACCATCTTTTATACAGAATCTCTGCATAAACATTCTAGAATTCACAGAATGCTAGGAAAGTATGAAGTGTTCAGATATGGCAATTCAATTTGACTGTTGGTCCAGTTGAGACTTTTACAGAATGAGCCGCAAGCCTTATGCGGTGCTGGAATTTGCAGTCCTGTCATCAGTGTGGGTGCCTATAACAGGGAGAAACTTAGCCAGTCATGGAAAAAATTCACTGTGAACTTGTATGCCAAAAGCCTCTTTGCCTTTAATAAACAAACTCTGACTATTAAGATAAACTCTGTGCAGAGTTCAAAGTTGGACTCTGATAAGACACAGCATTTAGAGACTCAGGGTGAGATATTTACTAACTACAAAAAGAAGCATTTCGGAAAGCTTGGGGAAAATCAGGATAATAAAAGGGAGTGATTTTCAGTGATGGGTGAAGTGTGCACATATGCTCACGTCTACAGAAGGGGGGTGCTTGTGCACACGCATAACACACACACACACACAAACACACACACACACACACACACACGCGCGCGCGCACGCACAATGTGAAAGGCAGTCTTATGGAGCGCAACTGGATTCCAAACCTGCCCTGTACAGGTAAGAAGTGGAGCCATCACGGAAGGAACAGAACCAAGGTGGAAGGTACCCATTCATCCTCTTCCAGGGGAAGCCCAGGTGCCACTCTCCGGCAGGAAACGTGACTACGTTCCTCTTATGACCCTCAAGTGTTTTGTGTGAAATTCTTTGCAATTTTTCCTAAATCGTTCTCAACTCTTTTCTAGATGATTACTGAGGTTTGACTCATCCCTCTGCAAAGAGAAAAAAGCTCCTTTCTCTGCAGGACACTCATGGCATGTTGTTTCAGCCGCACTGGAATTTGCTTTCAGGAGATGAAATCCACTGTTATCTTTATTCAGAGTGCCGACAGCTTCCTCCTCCCTGCATACTCTAAGTAAACTTGCTCTCTGGGACAAGAATGCGTACTGGGGGAGATGCTGGGCTTTCATAACTGCCCCCTCACTTGCCATAGACTTGAGAAAAAATGATCGGGCAGGAGTGAGGTGTCGAAAACGAGCCTATCTTTAGTAATGCCTCATGCCTGACACCACAAACTCACCTCATAGACACCACAGTCAGACCTGAAATGTGCTCATCTTCCGTTGCAGGCAAGGACACAATCAAAGCAGCATGTGCATTCTAAGAGCGCGAACTGACTGTGGGTGCTTCTTCTGACACTGCCATGGGCTCCTGGGAGATCTTTTTTCAAATGTCCCAAAGACTCCCTGGATTGTGGAATGTTCTACCCCTGACAGAAATAGTTTATAGGTTGAAAGAATTCCCTTCTTAACAGGTAAGCAATGTTCACTTCTCTTGGAAGCAGCAGTCCACACATCATGATGTCTGAGCAAACGAAAAGATTCAGGTAAGGATGGCTGTGGTGGTACACAGCTTTAATTCTAGCACACAAGAGATAGGAAAAGGGATTTAAGTGAGTTTAATCCTAGTCTGGTCTACCTAGCAAGTCCCAGTCAAGCCAGGGCTACCTATAGTAAGAGCCTGTATAAAATGGAGAATTGTCAATTGAGAAATAAAACTATGTGTAGTGGGAATGAGGCAGTCAACAATGAAGACCTAAAGTGCAGTTGGGATGCTGGATTATCAGTGAGCTGGGACAGCTGGGCAGCATTTGCAGATCCAACTGCTTGTCAAGGACACAGCGCGTGTTGTAGTGAGGCAGTCAGCTTCCTATGTTAACTATCTATGGTCAAGGGTCAGTTAGACAGACTCCTTTGTGTGCCCTCTGCTTTGACTGAAGGATGGTTTTTAGAAAGGAACACTAGCAGGCGATAAAGCAAGGAGACGCGGGTGCAGACAACCAAAAGCAGCCACGTCAATCCTGGTGATGGGTGGCAGAACCAGGTGACCTTTGCACACATGATTACTTGCTGGAACGTCACCAGGTGACTTGTTAGTTCTTGAACTTGTGGAAAGGGGGACAGGGCCATAGGTGAGAGAGTGGAATGGACTCAGACAGTATAAAGAACAGATGATGTACTGTAAGGATACAATTTTTGATGCAGCTGAAATATAGGATTAATGGGAGAGTGTGGCAAGAGAGCCTTTATCGTCACAGGAAACCAAAGGTATGATGAAGTATCCTCGACTTGTTTCTTTTGACCTCATCTCTTGTGTTGGAGCCAGAGCCCCAATCTTCTGGGTGTCTAAAAGACAGATGAACTGGCAAGAAACAGGCTTATAACCGTGTTGTGGAAGCACATGTTGAACTGTGTAAAAAGCTTCACATGAGTGTCTCATTTAACTCTTATGCAACTTGATACATTGTGTATACTATTATTTTTTTCTATTGGATTTATATGGATATTGGGGCTGCAAGAAGCCATAACTTCCCAGAGGCCACTGTTCAGGTGCTTAGATCCTGGAATTAGAATCAGATCGCTTAGACTCTAGAGCTGATGGATGTCTGTAAATGACATAGCTTTTCATTACGCTGTTATATAGAAAGACCCATTTATCTACCTCCCTCTACTCTACTGTTGCTGGCAGACACTACAATATTCTAAACATTTAGAGTTTCGCATATAACAAAAAAAATCTTTAAATCATAATGAATTAGCAATCGACTAAATGTTTTGTACTGGGCCAGGTTGCTTCATTTTAAAGATGCAGACATCAATTAGATGATGTTTTAATGCAAAACCATTGATACTTAAACGTAAGTACACAATCAAAAACATATATTAATTTCGTTCTCACTTCAAGGCAGAGCAGTTATTTAGAATTAAAGTTTACCCAGAACATTAGTTTTCCAGATGAGTAGCTAAATCTGTAGGCAGAGTCCTGGGCTTTAGTCCTGGGATACTCACTGAAATAAAAAAAAAAGTGTGTGTGAAAGTGTGTGAGTGTGTGTGTGTGTGTGTGTGTGTGTGTGAGTGTGTGTGTGTGCGAGTGTGTGAGTGTGTGTGTGTGTGTGTGTATGCACTGGAAAGGGGTCTTGAACTCATGTGTTTCTGTGAGCACATGTGTGGTGATGATGGGGGTGTCACATAACTGAAGTGAATACTGGGAGGTCGACCCAGGTGAGAAGCAGAATGAAACACCAAATCAAAGGCAAGACATCAATTGTTCACTGTGCCGTGTAAATCAAAGAGGCACCAGATAATATGGCTATGGCTTTACCTGTAAAAACAAGAAGGAAAGTAACCACTTAAAAACTAATAAGGAAAATTGCTTGCTTGTAGAGAGAAGGAAAGGTAATTTTACATAGATAATGATGAACATTAATGTTTAATAAGAATACGAAAATAGGACCATTTTCCCAGTCTACCAGATAGACTTTTATAAGATTCTCCAAGCAATTTCTCTTTGACTATACCATAGCCTATCCTCTCACACATAACCATTCAAAGCTGTTTTAAAGTTATTTATAGATTTCTTCCCCCAAGGCTTGTAACAGATAAACCTTATACCACAGTGGAGACTATTACATTTCCACTTAGAACCCCTGTGAAGCCTTAGTGTTTATTCTTTCAGTATAGACTGTATTAGAGAAAATTCATTTTCCTTTTGTTTGATTGAAACATTGTAACACCCTACTCCCAAAGTTACAATCAGATCAAAATGGCATTTTATTTGCCCATCTGGAGATCACCAAATGTAAGAGCTTGTTGGTGTGGAGGCCATCTGTTGTGAATGGAGACACACATGGAAACTTAATCTTTGGGTTTTGTTTTCAACTTTCTCTTTCACTTGCCTGAGCAGAAGTTAAGTCACGAACTGAACCAGTTATTCAAGATGTGATTCACAAGGTCGGGAGAGGTTGCTACCTTTATGTCACAAGCACTGACACTTGCGGGACTGCCAGTGCCACAAGATCTTTCTTTCTGCTAAGATCTAAGGAGAGAAGCAGTTTGGGTACTACCTTTCCTCCACAGCATATCTCAAGGGGAAGGTGCCAGCCAGGGCTCCCTGCATCTAACCTGAGCTCAGGATGGGGGAAGAATACCAGAAGTGCACCAGCCCTTTGCTCTTTTTCTCTGAAGGTTGCTCTGGTCTCCCTAAGCAATTTTTAAGGTCTAGAACAGAACAAAGACTTTTCAACTCAATGGTCTATTGTAATTTTACATTTCTATCTTCTCATCTTTATATTTTGAGTTGGAGAAAATCCTTTGGGTAAAAAAAATTTCAAAACTTATTGCTCAAAGTAATGTAAAATCACAAGGAGCTAAAATTCTCTGATGCACGGGGGATGAAAACACAGATTTAGAGACGTGTGTTGCTGTTGTCTCACTTAGCTTTATACAAGTCCAACTTCGTGTCTGTGAGTAGCACATCCATCAAGTTATAGGGACTAGCTTGACACTGAGACCCAGTGCATGGCTGTGAGTGAAGAGAGGAAAAGTGAGGGCTGACAGCTTCTCACAGACATGATGCTCATGGCATGAACTCTATAAAAGACTCTATCTGGGTTTTATACTAAAAAGAGGATGTGCTACTCCTAGAAATGTTGAGCATAAATATACTTCCTAAACCGGGAGAAAGAATTGTTACTACACAGATACTGCTTTACCTATGTCATAGATATGAACCTACATTACAGTAAGAGTATAAAGCTCTAAATGAAGATAATTACATGGCAGTTTCCTCTGATTTGAAGCTACCATTCCAGAAGGAGGAGGAAGGAAGCTCATAGAACTCAGGAAATAAACAACTGTTATTTTCTGGGAAAACCTGCTCAGGGAGTAGACTCTGACTAGCCCGAGCTGCAGAAGCCTTTCTGCTTGTGGAGCTGCCCGAAAGGTATGCAGAGAACTCCAAGGTTGCAGCTGCACCTCCCTCCCCAACCCCAACTCAAGACAGGGTCTCTCTGTGTATCCTTGGCAGTCCTAGAACCTACTCTGTAGACCAGAACAGGTTGGCCTTGGCCTCACAAAGATTCTTCTGCCCTATCTCCCAAATGTTGGCATTAAAGCTCACAAGCTCACCACCCAGCTCAGGGTTGCTGCTTTTGTGAATTGGGATGGGATTTTAAGTGATAAGGCTGCTTCTGAGCCATCTCTGATCTTATAAGCAACCACTCCCTCCCCAATAAAAACAGCAGTTTCAATTTGCATCTTTGCAGAACTGCGTCACTTATGTCTATAGAATATTTATCTATTAATGTATTTATTTGTACTGGAGTTTCTACTGCCTGTTGTTTCTTTTCTTGTTGAGCTAATTCCTAGCCCTTGACACTGCTAGCAGATATATGCTAGCAAATGTTATTCTATTTTCATTTCACATCCCTTTCCTTTTGTTGAGTTTCTTTAACACAGGAGTATTTTAGTTGGATATATTTCCACTCATCATCCTTGCTCTCATCTCTGTGCTTTTGGGTATGGTTATAAACACATTGTAAAGATGCAAAGCTGAACTCAAAGGGATTTTACTGCCATGTTTTCTTCTAGGAGTTTCGTAGTTTCACTTATTGTAGTCATCTCTTCGGTGCATTTGTGGTCAGTTTCTCTTTCTTGCAGGAAGATACCAGGTCTTTAAGGCCACCATTTATTGAATAGATTGTCCTTTCTCCACTGAGTTTTATTCATGACCTTGTCAAATATCATTTAGCTGAACTACGTACGCAAGGGTTTATATCTGGGTGCTTTATTCTGTTCCAAGGTTCTAATGTGTCTGTTTCCAGGCTGGTATTACTTTGTTTGGGTTGCCATAACTGGCAATATACCTTAAAACCATGTAAGTGAAACTTTCTGCTTTCTCTTTGAGGATGGATTCAGCTATTTAGGACTCTGTGGGGTTCCATGAGAGTTTTAGAACTTTTTTTGTTTCTACTTTTGTGAAAACTGTATTGAAATTTGAATAGGAATTAAAATGAATCTATAGCTTACTTTGTGTATTGTGGACATTTGAAATGTGAATTATTCTAATCCTTAGACTCAGGACAGCATGAGGCATTGTTTCATTTATCTCTGTTGTCAGTTTCTCCCATAAAAATTGCATGCTTTGGTATTTAGATATTTTATCTCCTTAGTTAAGTTGTTTCCTGAGTATTTTTATTGTTTTGGTACTAGTGTTAATAGGATCAATCCTCATTTGGGGGGTAGTTTGTTATAGTACATAGAAAGGCAACTAATATTTATTTGTCAATTTTGTGTTTTACAATTCTATTGAGTTGGCTTTCTAATTTAATAGCTTTTGGATGGAGCCATTAAGGTTTTCTGCATATAAGGTCGTGCCATCTGCAAACGACAATTTTACATCATCTTGCTTTGTTTTCTTCCCTAATTACTCTGACCTAGATCCCCAGTATTCTACTGAACAGTAGAAGCCCCTGTTTTCCTCCTGATATTCAAGGAATGACAAATGTGGGGTTGTTATATATGATCTTTAATATGCCAATGAACCTTATATCTAAACGTTTTAATTGTTTGTTTGTGTGTGTGTGTGTGTGTGTGTGTGCTGGCATGCTTGCAGAAGTCAGACGAGGGGGTTGGATTCCTGATGCTGAAGTTAAAGGCTGTTATAAATAGACCACTGTTGGTGCTGGGAACCAAACTCCAGTCCTTTACCAGAGCTCATACCACTGGGTTATGTCTCCAGTCTGCAAATGTTATCTTTGAAAGCAACAGGAATCCTGAGGCAGAACTTGGGAGCAGAGTTGGAAGTTTTAAAAGAGCCCTGACATTTCCCATGGGAAGAGACTGGAAGAGGCAAGAGAAAGCTAAGGAAAGCCCGTGAGAGCATCTCTGCTAGCTAGTGGGCATGGGGAGTGAGGACTGTCCTCATCAATTTCCCAAAGTCTATCCCTGGACTTTATCTAATCCTAGGGATACTTGTCATTCAGTGTAGGCTGCTGACTGAGGGAATCATGATGCTTCTGTGGGAATTTTCAAAAACAAGACTCCAAAGCAAAGGGATTGGGATCTAAACCCAATTGAGTTTGGGCATTAGCTGCCCAGGTGTGCAGTCTTGTTTTATTTTCATCCCTATTAAAATCTACAAAGGGGACTCATAGGCAGCAAGAACATGGATGGAAGGTGAGTTTACACATCTGGATGACATCTACTGAATGGAGCAAAGGAGGTGGTCACCTGGCAACCCCAAGCAAGTGCAAGCTAATCCATTTTTATTTGGTGTCAAGACGGTGGGCCATGTCTTCACTGTACTGGTAGAGCATGAAAGTGGATGGCACTCTAGCAGTGTCTAGAGATTTCATCAAACTTTAATTTTACCTTTTTGTCCATTATCCTCCTGGAACAGAATTATAATGAAGTGACTCTGCTGAAGTCCTGCATTTGGAGGATGAATTCTTAATCGTTGGTGTGGATGAAGCAACCCAGAAGAGGCCAATCTCCGAGCGTATGGCATGTGAAGATGGAGTTCAGTGTTAAGTTACTTTCTGGCAATAGGCAGAATGAAGGCTAGACTTCAAGCCAGTGCCGTTGGGGCTCCTTGAATTGTACCTGTCACACAGGCGGCCTGATTTTGATCTGAAGATAACTTATACCAAGAAGTTAAAAATACTGTGCTTTAATTCAATAGAAATTATTTAAAAATTCAATTGCATTATTTTTCATTACAGCACAATTTTGTCACAATGGAGAAAATTGAGAACTCTGCTTGTGTCCTAAAACAGAGGCAGAAATTACGAGCAGTGCAGTCACCTCTGTGCTGAATACGTTACTTGAGAATGGATGCTGTCGATACCTTTATGTTAAGACACTTTTAGCATTTTAAGGGACAAGCATTGGCAATGTCTGTGAGCTCTGGGGCACTGTCATATCATGTTGGGGATAACCTCCCTCACGCCCTAGGTTTTCATCAGAGCTGAGACCCCTTAACTGTTGAGACTCAGAGCAAAATCAATGAGTTATCCATGATAAGTTCCTGCCCAGGCTTAACTCTGGTGGCTTTATGAATGTGACTAAGCTGAGACTGGGGAGCAATTTTAGCTCAGAGGCAACACAATTAAGAACATGCACATGTGTTTGATAGAGTCCTATTTGTTCAAATGTTTTCTTTTTGGTATTAAAAAAATTCCATTGGTGTTTTCTATTTATTGGAGTTAGCTTGAAGGTCCTTAACTCCTGACTTGGCCCTTCATTTCTAAGTAAGAACTCTGTTTGGTTTAGGCATTTTTGTTAAAAAAGAAAAAAGATCACCTAACATATCGTGCCTCTACATTCAAAACGCCAGAGTCGGATTCCTGAATTGGGACAAGAGTGTAGAGCAATCATGTTTTCTATTGGTGACCTGAATATAGTTCTCATGGCTAGAGTGTTTTTTTCCCATTAGAATAATGAAGCATTTAACGTAATTTCTCTAATTCTTCTATTGTTATCACGGTTTAAAAACAAGGGTGCTTGTTTCCAGATGTCTGGCTCAGTAGTACCCAGGAACACATGGGGATATTTTGTAGTGGCTGATGGAGTGTGGCGGAGAAAAATAAAAACCAGATGGATACAGATTAACTCTGTCTTCCCGGTCCAGGTTTCTCTATGGATCCTGGTCATGGAGTTCTTCTCTCTAAGTTTTATATCTCTAGGCCAGTCATAAGCCGGGCAATGAATCAGAAGAAACCATTGGGTTGGCCCAATCAGCTTATAAAGTCATGTTATTGTGTGTCTGTCTGATTTGGGGCACCCGATGTTATTAGTTCATATGTAAATGATATAGGGATATTTCACCAGAAATCCAAACAACAGACTGACCAGCTGCCCAACTATGCAGTAATTACAGAGAGAGCTGGTATTCAAAGATCCTTTAGGACTAGGCAAATTTATACTACCTCCTAATTCTGATTTGAATTCCACATTTCCAGGCGGTCTTCCTTTAGGATGAATGAAAGTGGCCTATAGAAGAGCCTTCCAGTGTGTGTGTGTGTGTGTGTGTGTGTGTGTGTGTGTGTGTGTGTGTGTGTAAGATCTAAGGACCCAGAGAGTAGATTTCTTTGACTCTTTTCTCTGAGCCCTTATTCTGAACATGGCGTTGTGTATCTTCTTGTTCTAATTACAAGAAGAGAACAGAAGAAAACTGTTTCCATGGAGGTGTCTTCAGGCATCCTTTTCTATGATGTCACTGGTCTAGATCCTCTGAAAAAGAGACATTTGTCCTTTCACAAAGGAGCTGAGCCGAAGCTGATGTTCTACTACCAGCCTGGTGGTTGATTAGGTTGGATTTCTGTCACCAAACCCAAGATGGAGGTTTCTATCACGTGTCTCATTAATGGGGAATGTTCAAAGGAAGAGAGGCAGTGAGAGAAGAAAGTGGAGCGAGAACATTTTTTTTATCTGAAACAGCTTCTGCTTGGCTCCAGGGGGAAGCCACAGGATGCAAAATGCACCACAGAGTTGTCCTCAATGTGAGGCAGAGGGTCGGTCTGGTCGTTTGTATTTTCAGCTGTCATTGACCACCAATTGTTCCACAAGAGGAGAGACAGTCTCTCACTACAAGACAGCCAAAGGATGTTCCCTAGAGAAGGGGCAATTGTGTAGTTTCAGCCAGTGCTTAGAGGAGCAAGCTTTGTCTAAGCAGTAAGAGCTCCAGCACTGCCCCTGGGGATAAGAGTGTGTTCTGTAGATAGACCCAAATGGACTCTAGGAACACAGAGTCTACCAACCGCTTTGGTAGTTGTCATTAGTTTAATTGTTTGTTTGTTTTTCCCAGTTTTTCTGAGACAAGATCTTGCTATATAGACTAGGCTAATTGGAACTCTCTGTGTAGAGAACAGACTGACCTCAACTAATAGCAATCCTCCTGCATCTGTCTCCTGGAAGACATCTCCCATTCTTTCTATTGTGAAACCAATACCAACTTCCTTAAGAGAAGGGCTGGAACAGGACATACATCTAAATATGCACTCTGGGTTTGATTCACCATGCTGCTGTTACAGAACTCTTATTACTCCAGTTTCATATTAGTAATGCCTGTGAAATCTTTGGTTTTGCAATATTGTTCACAGTTATTTTAGGGAGAGGAAAGTTTCCAATATTGTCCTTATAATAAGGGAATACTCTCTCTTCTTCCTTCAGTTTTCTGTCCAAGAAGGAATGAGCCCAGTTGTTGGAGAGGATGCTTCTACCATAGTCGCCAAGGATGGGGTCTTTGTGTAGATAGTCAGCTTCTTCTGCATACCTTGACTTCTTTAAAAGTGTTTTTCTCCTTATGAATGAATGTTAAGTAGTAGATTTCTGCTTGACAAAGACTATGTGACTTTCTCCCTTTTTATAGATAATGAGTGCCTGCTTTTATTTTATATCATTTGTTTGACCAGAAAGTTCTAAGGTTATGGCATAAAGAAGACAATCTTTTAAGCATTCAAGTTTAAGTTGAATATCTCAATTTTTTCTTTTCTCTTTTCTT